>NC_079291.1:56200048-56503079 GCF_023638135.1 Falco biarmicus | reverse complement strand
TGAAATAAAAACCCTATGTTGAAATATAGGGTTTCCTTTATCAGGCCGAGCCCTGAACAGCTTCTCTTCTTGTCAGAAGTTGGTGGTAAATGAGGGTCACAACCATGAGCTTAAACTCACACTCACAGCTGGTGTGTGGGGATTTCTGCAGATTTAAACCACAAATTTTGCCTCCCTCACTGTGAGTGCATCCACTAATGTCCTTTTTCTGTGGCTGCATCACAGCACTGGGGTTTTTGGGGCCATTCTCCCTCCCTGGGACTTTCTTAATAATACATATTCAGTGGTTTGGTTTTTTGGTGTTTTGTGGTTTGTTTTTTTTTTTTTTTCCTTGAGGGAAAAGCAATGAGAATTTCCCCCCAAAGGCCTGAAGGAGAAGTTGGTGTCGGCACATATCTGAGCCATTTGCTGCCATGCCTGTCATGTGGCGGATCACGATGTACAAGGTGAAAACCACGCAATGTGGCGACACGAGCTGCCCTCCCCTGGAAACAAGCAGGGGCGGTGGGAAACATTGCAAGTGACTTTACAACACCTGCTTTTCACCTCTGCAAGGAGCAGTTTAAAACCACTCCAGGAAAGCCAGCAGAGGAGCTGAAATTGTATCTCATTCTCAGAATCTGAAGGCTTTATGTTTCCTTTAATGCATGCACGTAACTCATGCTAACAGGATGTGTTGTGAAACACTTAGGGCCCAAATTGCGCTCTATTTTCATCCATCGTAGCTCACCTGGAGTCACTCCAGATCGACATCAGTGTAGCTAAGAGCAGGATCTGATCCTTCATCTCTTCCAGTGTAATAAGATCAGAGGGTTTAGGCACTGGTGGGCTACCTTCTTACTCAGCTTTATTACACCAATACAGAGGCTGGCGGATCTTGTCTATAAAATAATAGAATTTTTTTTAAAAAAAAAACCAACACAATTTAATGCTGTTTTTTAGAACAGTATATGGTTTAGTGGGTGTCAGCTGAGAGCAGCTTGCCTTCACTCCTCAGTCAGGCCAACTGCCACATGAAAAATGAGTACAAAGGAGGGGGATTGCTTTGTGTTATCCATTACAGGAGCCTAGACCTCATCATCAGCCTTCCCCGCTCCAGTCACCTCCATCAGAGCTGGCAAACCAGCAGTGTGCAGCCTACGCGTATGGAAAAGTGTGTGCAGGAGGGGAGGTGAACCTGGCATCATGTTCGCTGCGTATTTAAAGAACTGCAGAGACTCCAGAGTAGTTCCCCATGTGGACACATATGTTCACACTCCCACTCATTTTAGTGTCTCTGAAATGAGAGTCTTTCCCCTTCCCCCTTGCCATTTCAGCTGATTTCTCTTTGGAGGCATTTTAAATTGAACTATAAGGAAGTGACTATGGTTCCAGAGAAGCGGACTGATACCCTAATGCTTCCTTTAGATGGCCGTATCCAGGCAGCAGCATTCAAGCGAGTCATCTCCACTCCACTAGTTATTAAAGACCAGCCCACTGAGGTCTGGAGCACAATTCATCTCCTCCTACAACAGACGCCTAAAATACAGCAGAGGAACTGCACCCCTATCAGAAAAATCACTTCCATTACTTGGTCCCAAAATGTAAGGAAGCCTTACTAGTCCTATTCAGGGGCTTTGTGTTCACACCTTGCAGTGCTGCGGTGCAGCTACCCATGCCGACAATCTTTGGATGTGGTACGGTATCCCCAGACTTTCACACATCTGCCTCTGAAAAGCCTCCGCTGGTTTTCCTTTGGTAAAGAAAAAAAAATAAAAAGAAGGGTTCAGATGAGGTGGTTCATGGGATCTGGAAGTTCCACTTCATACATGTGCACGTGCTGCCGGAGATGTCACAATTCTCATGAGCAACACCAGAAGATAAGATTACACGATGTGGGTGAGCATCTGTAATCCTCCATGCTGACCCACAAAGCGGACATCTTTTATTATTCCATCTAGAGGCTTTTAGCATCAATGGGCTGTGGTTTTCACATCTAGAGGTCTCTGCCCTGGTTGACTTGACTCTAGCCAAGGCAAAGCTGTGAGGAGCTCTGATGGGGTGGAGGTAAGTCTTGTAAGGCTTGGCCCCTGAGAACAAGTGCCTGCAGCTAGGGGAACACCATGCAGCTCAGTTTGCAGGAGCAGATATTTGCAGAAGGGTAATTCAGCAGCACCTGAGAACTATTAAATCATTATTTACTTGGCAGCTTTTAAAAGAAGGCTTCTGAATGCTCTATAGACGTTAACTAAGCCTTCCTATCTGTGCAGGCTTAGCTGCGCTGAGTCAAGTGAGCCGACTTAGAGCAGGTGATGAGGCAGCAGCCAGGACAGGGACCAGCCTCCTGACTCCTACCCCGCACTGCTAACCACAAAGCATCCCCTCCCCTTCGTCAGGAAGGCTAATCCTGTAATGTGACTCTTGAGCAACGTTTAGGAGCCGGAGCCTAAATAAAACTTCATTCCAAAATAGCGTGTATGAAAATGAAGATAAGGCTCAACAAGTTGTAACAGATGCCTGTTAATTAGTCACTGCAAATGCAAGCCGTGTTTTGGTGCACGAGCCATCCGCAAAGGCGGTTGTCCCCTCTCTTCTCCAGATGTGAGTAAGGAGAAGGGGCAAGCCTGGACACCCTTGTTTTGCTTAAACTCCAGGCCCGGCTGCAGCAAGGTGAGCCCTGCTTGCTTCCTGACACCGGGCTCAACCTGGTGTTAAAAAGGCAAGAATCAGTGTTGCACACTTGTGCACAACTCCCAGCATTAGACAGTGCTGGGAGTGCAGGGTAACCTCAGGGAATATCGGTGAGGATTAATGCACTCTTATATAAGCATATACCGGTATCATTTTATTACTTTTGTCTTGATACTTGCATTTTATCTTCATTTATATCACATATTCCTGAACCCAGTAGTAAACAGTTTCTCCCTCTTTCATAACCTTTAATGATACACGTTGTTTTCTTTCCCAACTCTTTAAGATTACCATTTAAATTAACTATATAAATCAGGCCCTGGCCTCTGTTACATGGGAAAACAATTGGGTTCTGTTTAACTTAGGAATCTGCAGTGTTTATAGATAGACAACCTCGAAGGTAAGTTACTAAACTAGTTTCTAGTTGCATTGATCTGTTGCCAGAATACATAAATTATTAACTGAGAAGTAACTCCGGAGAGTGTTGTGTATTTAAGGTCATATTTGGTAGGGCTGGGGATACATGGCTTGGCCGTAAGTAGACACTAGAAATATTAATCACTTTTCAGTAGAATTCTATATTTTAATTGCTGAGAGAGGAGACTTCTTTCTTTTGGCGTCTGACTAAGAAACGCTTCCCTTGCTTTGTTTAAGCCACCGCAGCACAAGCCTATGGGAAAACTCCCACTGATTTCCCTGAGGACTCCGGCATTAAGTCCATGGGAGTTTGACCAGTTATTTCAGCTGATCAGAGAGTTCAGATCCCTCTGCCACGTAAATCTGTCTCCTTTGAACTTCAGCTACTCAAAATTTAGTATGCTGTCGGCGGCACATGTCATGGAGAGCAAGATAATCACGTTTTCCTCCCTAAACGACACGAGGCACTCAAAATACTTGACAGTGCCAAGGTCCAGGTGAAGAACACTCTCTTCTGCTCTTTTGTGTTAACCACGAGGTTGACCTGAGGTTAGCTGCCCTTCAAAGCACAGAAAGTCGCAGAAAAATTTTAATTCCTTTCCTGGCTGCATTTTTGAGGACTGAGACAGTTCTTTCTTGAAAATTAAGGGATGTCACCTGGGCACAGCATGGACACACTATTGCTCTTTATCTTCCAATAGTTTTTAATTTGCTAGGTGGGGTGTCAGAGTAGCACTTTGATCCTCTGTCTTGAGGTTAAATAGGACAATATTTGGTGTCCTGGCTGCTCCGATGGGCTAGCCCGGCTGCAGAGGATGGGGCTGTGAGGAATGCGGACCGCCTGCATGCCGCGCAGTCCCTGTGTGGATTTAACACTCGTTGCCACTTTGCCTCTCCCACCTCCTTGGAATACATTTCTTCCCAGCTGAACTGCGCTGCAGCCAGCAGCTGAGAGGGAAGGGAGAAGACAGCCTGAGCAGGCTCGGTCCCAGCTCAGCAGGTATCACTCTGTACTTCGCCTTGTCCCAGCAGACAACAGCAATTTCACTTCATCACCGTGGGGCGAGATGTCAACCCACTTTTCGCACAGCAAGAAGTCCAAGTGTCTTGAGCATCACCAAAAGGAAATTGCTTTGCAGAAATGGCCAGGAACCCATGCTGCAAGGGTAAGCAGCAAGTGCAGCAGCCGTGAAGTGCCCTGTCCCTCTGCTTGCAGCAGGGCCAGCACGGAGCAGCTCAGGGAAAGAGTGGGAGAGCCATTTGCATGGGGAGCAAGTCAGATTTAAATAGCTACATCCAGCCGCATCTTGCCCAGGCGCCTTCGCATGGCATCCCTGCTCTGTGAGAAGGGTGTTCACCTTTTGTATAATTTTCACCCACGCCAGATGAAAAGTACCTTTCTGGCTGTACCAGTGCCACGAATACTTCTGCAAAAACCTGTGGTTCTTTGCAATTTGGTGTGAGCATTAAACTCATTAGGACTCTTTTTTTTTTTTTTTTTTTTTTTCTTTTCTTTTCTGCCTCAGAATCAGAGGGGCTGAAGGATGAAAACCATTACCTTTATTTGCACAGTACCTAACACTTCACCATCCTCGTGTGTGGATCCTCACTGCATCTGGAGGCTGGTGCTGTCATTTAGCAATGCGGAGATGGGGTGTGGATTTCAAGTGGATTTAAGCACTTGTACACTTTTAAGCAACAGGGATGTATGGATTGGTGGGCTATCACACAGGAATTCCACCAAAATGCAAGGAAAGGAGCCCAGTTATCTGAAGATGTGTGACAGCTATGCGGCAAGCTTTTCCTCACAGGTGGCAAGGTTGCTAAATTTTGCCGAGCTGAGTGCTGCAGGTACTTGTTGTGGATGTCCTGGCATCATCTCATAGTGTCTTCTCCAGGGAGATCCAGTCTTCTGAGGAGTAGCATGGGGTTGCTTTGAACAAGGGAAAGGCCTTTTTTGTTTTAAGGAGCTGTGGTTGCTGCCTGACGGAAATAGAAATCAAAATGGGCCTGGACATTTCAGAAACTCAAAGATTCTGCTTTGCAGCTCTTGAAGCCCACAAATTTAACTCGAACTGGACATTTTTATGCCATCCTTGAAGCTGTAATGGTGTGGGTGACATCCGTACTGAAGTATTGTACCAGGCTTTTGTGTTTTAGTTCTGTTCCTCAGCAGCGTTAGCAGGGTGAAGTGGAAAGTTTTGTGGTTATAGTTTTGAGTCTGTTAGCAGACACCCGCCTTGCCTCTGTGACCTTCTGCAAGTCACTTCATCCCTCTGCTGCAGTTCTCTCCCATAAAACAAGGGCAAAGAACCCCCTCCCTGCCACAAGAACAGCTTCTGAGGACAAATGCTGCTGGTATCCGAAAGGCTTAGATGCCACCAAGATGGGGAACCATCCAAGCGGTGAGTTGCTGCAACCCCTTGGTTGCACCAAGATGGAGCAGCAGAGCTTGATGCAGCCGTGAAGCTGTACCAGTCGTGGCTGGAGACTAAACTGAGACAGAAAACCTGAGTATTGTGACAAATTGATCTTACTGTTTGTCTTCCTAAAGCGCAACAGCAGAAATGCAGTTAAATGCCATATCCGGAGAGCTTTTGCTTCAGTGAGAGAGCAGTGATCTTCAGAGATAAGGGGCAAGGCAAACACTGCACTCTTGTGAACTGCCTCTGTAGACAACTATTCTTTGGCTCATAAGGTATTAATTACCAGATGTTAGAATTTATTTATTTTTCCTGAAAAGAATTCTGACAGCATAGAGTCTTTAAAAACAGAAAAGGGGGAAGAAAAAAAAAAAAAAAAAAAAGACTGCTCATTTAAAAATTCCTCTTCTCTCTCCAGTTTTTTAAATGCTGCAGATTGCTGAGCTGTGAAATACAATGTCTTTTTAAGAGTTCCAAGATTTTTTGCCCAGAAGGAAGAAAACACTCTTCAGGTTTGTCTCTTGAGGATTTAATGATCATATTGTAAATTTCTCCCAAGAAATGAAATAGCAGTCAGCGGGTAATATCCCACCTAATGTTGTTTTCCCCCCTCTTTTCTTCCTCAAAGGCCCAGCCCCTCTCTTCGAACCTCTTGGATTTTCTGTGTAACAGGAGGATGCAGAGAAACAGGGTGATGCGCCCTCCACAAACCTATTGGACACACTCAAATATTATTCCTACTCCAGCTTAAATCTTCCTGCTTGATCTAAACCCCCCGGTGCCTTAAACAGAACCATGTTCAGTGTCCTCAAAAGCCAGAGCAATTGAAATAAGGAAATTTTCCTATACAGCTGGGGTGTGAGCCCAGCGCATTTTAAAGGGGCTTCATCTTCTTACTGGAGGGACACAGATACCGCAGCACAAATCATTTCTATTTTCTCCTCCCTCTCTGCGAGGTGTGTGGAACCAGCCTGCTTCTTTGCTCAGAGAAGCCTACGTGCAAACCTGCAAAAGGACAAGACAGAGGGGCAAAAGGTTGTTATTTTTTAAAGATCAACTGCCAGTTGAGCTGCTCAGCCTCATTCCTGGACCCAGACAGAGCAATAACAATCCTTTTCTCGATGCTTTCTTTTTTTTCCCAGAGGCATATGTGGAACAGAGGGAAAGCTCATCTGCAGGGTGGAAGCCCTCACGAGGCTGTGGCCAAAATCAGTGTATCAGTGGTGTCCTCCACGCTTTCTCTACCTAAACCCTTCCTGTAGAGAACACTTTTTGGTGTTAGAGCTCCTAGTTCTGTTACTGGCTTTTCTGGGAGACCATAAGCCGTATTTTTAACCGCCCTGCACACAATTTTCCTCATAAACTCTACAAAATAAGGAGGAAGGATTTATTATTTGCAAGGGCATCAGTACTCTTGAGCTGAGGTCTGTCCCAACAGGTAAGATTTATGCATTTTATCTTTTTTCTAACCACCACCGGCATGTGACTCTCAGCCCTTTGGTGTTCAGGCGTCTTCATTCAAAAAAAACACAAAACTCCCTTGTTATCTGGTTTCTGCCTTGCAGCCCAAATCAGATTCAGGGGAAGCCGAGTCATGCCCTGTTTGTCCTGACAGTGGGTTTAAGTCACATCCCACCCTGTTTGCTTGTCTCCCTGCTGGCCGAGAGTTCTTTCTGTGGGCGAACAGGCTGACCTGGCTACTTTCAGCAGCTGCACAAGAAAACACCGTGAAAATGGTGGAAATGGTATGAATGCCATCCCCTCTATCCACATCAGCAGTGCTGGTGTGTGGGGTTTTGGTGGCAAAATGGCTGGGTCCGAAATAGCAGGGGACCCATGCCCCCTCCTCACACCACATGGCTGCTGCGCTTCGGTTTGCAAAGCACCAGAGACAAGGTTTGGGTATCTTTGGGCAGATCTGTCCTTTGTTCTCCGTGTTTCATGCTACCTTGTTAGTCATGAACGCTGTGGGCTGCGGGCACAGGCAGCAGCGGTGGTGGCTCCCTGCTCCAGACTTCCCACTGCCTGACAGGGCTTAGGGCAAATCTTCACAGGGTCTTCTTCAGCCTTCAAGGATCTGGTTTCCTTCTCCTACCCTGTGAGACAATGCGCCCAATCACACAATAAATCTTGTACGATATTCCTTTAGAAAACACAGGGCATTAGTGCTGTATCCCACTCTTGCTCTAAATAACCCATTTCCGCGTACGGGTACGTGGACCTCAAAGGATCTGTTGAATGTGAGTGTGAGACACCACGCATCGGACATCATCTCTGACTGCTGGCTCTGTCTACACCTTAACAGAGAAAAATAAAAAACATGTTACAATACAGTTGGAGATGGGCCCAAGCCACAAATTCAAATATGAATGAAGACAGAATGTGTTTGGCTCCAGGGTTTTGGTTCTAGTCCTTAAATAAAGCAACTTAATTTACAGTGCGCTTGGCCCAGAGGAGCTCATGAGAAGGAATGGAAATCCTCCACCAGAAGTTATAGGTTTCATATGGAAATCTGTGGATGAGAGTCCTACAGCGTCTGCTATGAGGACATTGGGCCAAATCATCAGTGCAGAGCCTTGTCATTTAAATCACTGCTGCAACATACTTTCACCTGACATTGGCACATACTGTCTCAGTACACCTACATAACTGTTTTATAAACATACTTTGTTCTGGCAGGATGCAATACCAAAGGATAAATTAATAATAAACCAGATATACACACAATGTTCAGAATTGCATAACAATTTCAGAGATGAAAAATCCATGTAAAGTTGGGCAAAACTATTTTGTGGCAGTTCCTCTGTCAATGGGCACATTCCCATTTTGCTGGATTTAGCGTTGCAGGGATAGGATGTGAATCACAGTAAAACAGGCAGATGCTGCCCAGCCTAGAAGAATCCCATTTAGTGCGTTGAAAAGGCACTGAATTAGCTGTTTCCTCAGAGATATTCAAACAGTCTTTTTGCATGAAATGTGCTCCAGGGTGCAGGGTGTATTCCCTGTGTCAATCCTCTCATTTCTTTTTCCTCATGGCATGGGCATAACACTTTTCATGGTTCTGCCATGGTTTCTATAGGCAATAAGCATCATCACGTCTAAACAACAGCATTACCACCTTCTCTCGTTTCCTCCCTGGCCTGCCAAAGCCAGGGGCTCTCCTTCTTTTGGCAAAGTCCATTTTCCTCCTCTCTGCTCCCAACCCACCTGAAGGGAAAGGGATTAAGATAGAAATGGTTGTGCCGGCTGCAAGCCCAGCTGTTTGGCGAGACAAAACGGGGCAGCTGCAAAGAAGTGGAGGCTCCCTGCAGCCAGGGCTGATGACGGCTTCTGCTTGGCAACCCCCCAGATGCAAAGCCCTGGGGGTGGAAAGGTAGCAACAGCCAAAAGCAGCAGCAGTCCCCTCTGCCAGGGCAAGAAAGGAGGTTGTACAAGGCCTGGGGAGAGACAAAGGCTTCAGAGTCAGAGAAGGTCCTTCTGCAAAGTGTTTTTTTAGGTATTGCCAGTAGACAAAACCCATGCTCCCATGGCCTGGTGCTGTGCATTTTGTCCTGAATGCATCTAGTAGCCTTCTTTTTGCAGGTGACCCCAGTTGAGATGCTGGGAGCTGGAGCAACCTACTTAGGAACTACCTGAGGGGCAGGTGGTCCCCTCAGTCTTCACACCCAGCCGACTGCCTGGACTGCTCCTCCTTCTCCTCCTCCTTCTCCTGCTGGGCTAGCTTTTCTACCTCCACACTGTGCTGCTGGCAGGATCTCTAAATGTTCCTCCAGTCGCACCCATCAACTTCAGTGCCAGTCTTAATAATTTTTAGGATGTTCTCTTCTGTTCTCTTTTGTCCTGGGGCAGAGCCATGAGCTTGACTCAAGAGGGATGTCAGGTTCCCTGCATCTCTCCAGCACTTCGGGCTGAGTCTTCTTTGAACTTTTTGAACCTACTCAATGCATGGTTGGAGAAGCCAGCCCATGCTTGCTGGCAAGCAGTTTGTTTCAGAGCCCTGTTGCATACATGCCTCCTGCCTGGATCTTCTGGCCCAGGGAAAACAGGAGACCAAGCTCACTCACGCTTCTTGCACTTGGTCCCAAATAGAAATCAAACAGAGAAACAGACGCACAGTGATGTCTGTGCCTGGAACACCCCAAAATCACACCCTCTGAATAATCAGAGCTCTCTTTACCACCAAGGAAAAAAAAATATAAAAAAGCACATGTTGGCTAAAAGCCGAGTCACGGCGTTGGCAGCCGGTTGCTACTAATGGCAAATGAGTCGGTTTCCTGGCTGGCAATAACCAGCTGTACTCACAACCAGAAAGCCGAACTTGCACCCGTGAATCAGACGAAGGGTGAAGGCAGCGCCTGGCAGGCTGAGAGCAGCAGAGCAGGGGACTGTGATCTCACTTACACCATGGCAAACCCAAGTAATTTAAGTGGATTTCTTCCAAGTTTCTGCCAATACAACTAAAATTATAATCTGGCCTCTAGTCGTTGCTTGATTCCAGGGCCATGGGAATATTTGCTCTTTGCTGCTGGGTGAACCATCTTCGCTGTGCCTCTAATTGGGATTATTTTTTTTCCCCCTCACAGCAGCACTCAGGAGAGGGTGGTAGACATAAAAGACAAAATAAAATAAAATAAAATAAATCACAGCCATTACCCAAAAGCCAGCTCTTTCATGTGATTTTTATCGCGGGCAGACAGCTAACCCACACAGCTGGGTGCTGGTGTCTGCCCAGCCCGGGGAAGTGTGGATCTGGGCGAGGTGCCTACCTGTGCTGGCTGTCTAGGGGAGCACGGCAGCCGGGGCAAGATAGTGCGGGCTGCGGCAGGGCCTGGCAAGCGGCAGCCCCCGGAGAGCTCGCGTGGTGGTTGCTAGCATGTTTCTCAGCCAATTCCATGGCTCCCTGTGCCAGCTGGATGAAATCAGCCCTGGTACCCAGGGGATGGAGGCTGCGGCGTCGAGGCTGCACAGCCGGATGTGCTGCTTTGTGTGGCAGGCAGCATTAGTGGGAGGTGGGTGCTCCTTGCCCAGCATGCACAACCGTGCTAACCCTGTCGGCACTCCTCTTCTGCAGCATGTGGGTGCACAGGGTGCCTGGCCCGAGCATCTCCATCCCTTGAACCGTTTTTCCTATCACCCATCACTCCTTGTTGTTGCTTTGCAGGACAAAGGCTGGAGCTTTAGTGCAGGTAAAATCTGCCCTGGGGTTTTTCCATCAACATTCAGCCCTGGACAAGTTCAAAACACACCAGGACTGTCTGTCACTGATGCTGGGGGGTCTGAGACTCTCTTCTGCTCGCTCTGAGCTGGAGGGGTCATACTCAGACCCACGTGCTGACTCCAGGAATACAGCTGGATGTGCTTTGCCTTGCTACAGGCTCTTCCCTCTCCTCCTGGGACTTGGTATCCCTGCTAGTGGCATATCTCCCCTCTTTGCCCTTGGTGCCAGGCAAATCTGCCCTTGGGCCCTGCTTTGGCAAGTGGCTCCAGAGCCACCTCCTCCAGAGGCTTCCTCCTGGTTCTTTTACTAGTACAGCACGTGTGTGCACTGGGGCAGGGCAGGTAGCTCTAGGGCTGTCTGTCCCCAAAGCCTGTTGAAATGCTGTGCCTTGCAATGGGATTGGGATCCTCGACAGGGAGATGAGGACCCATGACACTGGCCAACAAACCTAGAGCAAACTGCATCCCTTTGCACTAGACATCTCCCACTTCAGGCTGAAGGAAACCTCTGAGGACAAAACCAAAAGCAGAGACAGTGCGGTAATCAACTCTGCAACATGCTGCTCTGGAGAGGGATGTGAAATAATCTAGGAAGACACCATGTGTAAGTCACCCCCTTCATGGCCCCCACGCTTTCTGCCTCTGCATGGTATCACTGAGACGGAAACCAAGGGTCCTTCTGCAGCAGCAGCTCGACACAATTTGCAGCGTGGGGAAGCGGTTGCGAAAGACAGTTTGGGAAGAATAAAAACCCAGTTGGAAATTTCACTACCAATATTTGTGACGCAGAGCCGAAGGCTTACACCAGGCCATTGGGATTTGGCAAGAAAAAGTCCTGTCCGCTCCCTTGTGAGAGCGGTGGGGACCTCAGCTGGTTTTGCTCCCAAGGCGTGACGCCAGTCGTCTTGAACGATACCCAGTTTCCACGTGTCTTTGCTCATGTTTTCAGACTTTTGAGAGTTGCCTAATTTCCCCTTCCGCCGTCACACTGGAGAGGGTGGACACTAGCACTCTTCTCCGCCCCAGGGTCAGATTGCTCAGCCTTTGAAGATATTTCCTTGGAGTCCTTGATCCTGAATTTCTTGGCCTCTTTGAAGTTTCCCCTTGATGTTAATGTGTATCTGGGTGACTCAGTTCCCTCCCTCTCTGAGCGAGATCAGATCTTGTTTGCCGACTCTGCCTTACATCCCCCTGCTTAGATAACTGCCAGATATACAGTCTCGGGCCACTGAGTCCAAGGGCTCTGAATTTCTGGGGGATTCTGCATGTACCATCATCATCTCGTTCCTTCTTGTTGGTAGTACATTTCCCTGGCACAGGGGCCTTTGAGGTATCCCTGCTTTCTGGAGGTGACATCTTACAGCCCAGTTTCTTAGGTCCCAGGACTTCCACCAGCCTCAAAACCAGGGAATTTTACCCTCATTTCCTTGCAGTTTTGCTGTGTGGGGCAGAAATGAGGTTGAAAAAGCCAAGACACCTCCCCCAGGTTCTTAAGAAAAGTCCCTTTGACCTTTTCCTTCTTTCTTTTTTTTTTTTTTTTTTTTTTTTTCCCCACCTTCAGGAATCTCTCCTTTGCTCACACCTTTTCTGGAGAACTTTTCCAGCTGCAGTTGTCCCCTGAGGGCTGTCGTGGTCACCTTCAACAGCAGGAATCAGCTTTGAATGCTTCACACTGGCCAAGGCTCACATGAGCTGTGCATAGGGCTTCGATGTCCAACGTGCAGCCACAAGCAGACCTCGCTGCTGTGCAGGGCTGGGTTCAGGCAGAGATAGAGGGGAGGTGCCCTTATCTGACATGCATTGATTTAGGCCTTTAATCTGGGAAGGAATTTGCTTCAGGTCACAGAAAGCCAGCGGATAGAACCAGGATCCTCACCTCGTTCCAGCCCTGCAGCACTGGCCTCTCGGGCAGGTTTTTCACCAATGTAGGTATTCGTGCACATCTGGCTGAGGAAACCGGTCCCTCGTCTTCCTCTCCTTACATGCACTGACCTCTGAAACCTGGAACCCTTTGGAAAGAGTGAGGATTTAAATGCTAAAAGCCAGAGGGCAGAAACCAGAGCCCGTCCCTAGCTCCGCTGGCACTGCTGTAATTAAGTGCCGTGGAGTGAGAAGGATGAGATGGGGAAACCCAAGATAAACAGGCTCGTGTTAGCACTGCTATCCCGAGCCAGCAATGGCTCTGCTCCTCTGTGAGAATAACCACCCCCCCCCACCCCCACCCCCCCACCCCCGAGCCAGCGAGCCAGACTGCTTGCGGATCTACAACAAAGGATTCAAACGTGTTTCCTCTTGGAACAGGATGAAGTAAACCATCCGCAACCCCATCCATTGGGCAGGTTTTCGTCCTCCCTCTCCCCGCCTCCATCCAGAGCAGCTCTGCTTCTCATCCACATCCACCCTCCCCTTTGAAAGCAAAGCTTCCTGCTCTGGGCTATTTCTGACCTCCGGAGCCAGGCTGCCAAGCTCCCAAGGACGAGCTGGCCAAGGCTGGCTGCTGGGGCAGGGCAGGGGGCTGCAGAGCCCGGGATACCTGGGGGCACACTCCAGAGCCTGCATCTTTCTCCTTGAAAACAGTCTCAAGATGCTTCCCTGGTCAGTCGGGTCCAAGCAGACGATGCTTCTTCACCCATCCCCCAAGAGCCAAGCAAGAAATCGTCACTGTTTGGCCCCCATTTTCAGACATTCTGGTATTTCTGCATGTGCATTTATTCCCTCCCATTCACACGGATGTATAACCAGGCAGCAGCTGTAATGTAATACCAGAGTCCTGTATATAACTCTGAAAACACCACTGGAGCAGGCCTATTATCGTGAGACCAATCTGAGCAGGAAATATTATCATTACCAGGGGGCATTATTTTTTCCAATCACACTTCATATCAGTTGTCATCAAACCCTGTGTTTTATATAGTGTTACAATAGCCACAGTTGCCATGAATTGTCTCTGGATGGACTGTAAGTATTAAAAACAAAATAAGAAGCATATGTTGGAATGTCTGAAACTAGCAGACGAAACTCAAGGCTTTGACAATGTTACGGGTTTTTTGGAACGAGCCAGATTTTAGCAATAACATTCCACTTTTGTTAGTCTACCCACCAGCATCTAACCTGCCCTATAATATCTCACTTGAGTTTACAATTTCCTTCACCTCCTGTTCCTCTCTAATGTAAACTCTCTGGCTTTTCTCGAACGTGTAGCTTGGAAAAGGAACAGCCGAGGCTCCAGCCTCTTAGGTGCCAAGTGGAAATCTTCCTTCGCAGCGGACGGGCAAGAACAAATGTATGACCTAAGGAAAGTGCTTATCCATAGCTCCTTTTCTTTTTTTTTTTTCCCTCTCCTGTTTGAGCTGTAGCAAAATGTCAAAGGCATGATGCACGCATTCCTTTGAAGCCATTCCATCGCCTGATGATCCATTTTGCTTACGAAAGGAATGTACGCTCAGTGCTGTGATTTTTGTTGGAGGCCTCAACAGCAATGTAATAACTGCGAGGAACACTGCCAGGTTTCCCCCCCTTCCTTACGCATTCCAAAACTTCCATCCAGTGAGCAATAAATAGCAAAAAAATATTAATTACCCAAAGGAAGAATTCTCTCCTGAACAAATATTGGCTTTGTGACGAGAAGGAGCTTGTGAAATGTGTGTTTGCCTACCAAGCCCACTCAGTCTATTTCTGATTCCCGAAGAACATAATGACCTATGTGCCAGATTTTATTTTGGCTTTTTTTTGCATGGCCAGCAAGAACTGTAACAAACACACAGGAAGGAAAACACTCTATTGTTGCTCTTGGTCTTTTGGTGGGTTTTGTTCTGTGCTTTTTAACTGCACTTCACTTCTGGAGCTGCACAAAGAAAAAAAAAAAAAGACATTTTTCTTTTTTAACCTATTTACCAGTTGTCCCATCTTTTCCCTAACTTTAAAAATGTGCAGCAAATGAGCTTGGGAGAAATGAGTTTTGAGCTATTCTGTGCCACACACACAAATACACAAGCACATGCGTATTTTTTTATACATACATATATATATTCAGAGATACACAAGTAGGGGCTTAACCCTGGAGCCACATGGGTTAATGTATACAAGCCTCCAGTCCCTGCTCCAAAGCAAAACTGATGGTCTCCATCCTGTGCAAAGTGCTGTGCACAAGGGTCAGTCTATGTCTGAAGAACTCAGTGTAAATGAAGGTGAATAACCGATGTTTTGGATCCGGTGGTGAACACTGTCTACTGTCACCCCTGCCACCTACCCTGTAGGAGTTCAGCTCCCAGCTCTGCTGCTGGACATGCCACAAGCGGTAGCTGCAATGAGCATGAGAGTGGGTGAACTGGGCCAGAAAAAAGGGCCAGCTAGCCTAGAACCCAGCAGCAACCAAGCACAGATGCCATGGGAGGGATGTAAGAATTGGGACAGGAGGTAATGCTTCCCCACAGATCTCCCCACCCTCAGCCTTTTGCAGCTCAGGGACTTCCTGGGCTGGGTAGGGGCTTTCTCTGCTTAATAATGCTTCTCCATCAACTTCTGCAACCTCTCCTTGAACATGCAAACTGAGAAATTTCCTGTGAACTGGGTGGGAAAGAGGGGAACTGGGAAGAAGGAATGTTGCTGCTGCCACTTTGGTCTCCTGAATGCAGCCCCCTTCCTCCAAATGGAGGGGGCTCGTGGTGCTCAGGGGAAGGGCAGCAGGGCACAAGGCATCAGCAAAACCAGTGTGCAGCCCAGGTCCCCCATGGGCATCATTGTGGCCTTTCAATACTTAAAGGGGGCTTATAAGAAAGATGGGGGCAGAGCTTTTAGCAGGGCCTTTAGCAATAGGACAAGGTAATAGTTTTAAAGTACAGGAGGGTAGATATAAGGAAGAAAATTTTTTACAGTGAAGGTGGTGAAGCACTGGCACAGGTTTCCCAGAGAGGTGGTAGGTGCCCCATCCCTGGAAGTGTTCAAGGCCAGGTTGGATGGGGCTCTGAACAACCTGATCTAGTAGAAGATGTTCCTGCTCATTGCAGGGAGGTTGGATTAGGTGACCTTTAAAAGTCCCTTCCAACCCAAACTATTCTATGATTCTAAATTGGGCATGGGTGGCTCCAGCCCCCTGCTCAGGACTGGGTGAAGCATGCTGCAGGGGGCTGTGATCCTAAAGCCTCTGCTGCTCAGGGAAAAAAGACTTTGTGTCCAGCCACAACAGCTGTCCCCTACTCAGACACAGACCTGGGAACCAAATGCCAGAGGAGATGGGGTTGATGGTCAGAGCTGTGCATGCTGCTGACAGCCAGGAGAGATGCATCTATGCTCTTGGTCAGGGGCAGCTCCAGACCCCAAGGTGCTCAGCCCCCATGCACACAAGCACTAAGCTAGCATACAGACAGCAGAGGCCAGGTGTGGGAGACAGGGCAATTCCCTCTGTGGTGCACAGCCTACACTTAGGGATGGTTACAGGCCAAGTATAAGTCACTCCACTGCAAAACCCTCATGGCATTTCCCCCACAGGTTCCACAACCTCCACAGAGGTTGAGAATGCTCCCTTTGTAACCTGCTCAAATCATTCAGACTTGTAGGGGATGAAAAGCCATCCCAGTGTTTTCTCCTTGTCTGGCTTGTTTTGAAGCTAGCCTTTTGGGAAAAAAAAAAAAAACCACCACAAATAAAAAACAACACTAATTTTAATGGAGGCAGAGAGAAGCACTTGGAGGAGACCAGGAGTCCAGGTCTGTGTGGCTCTGGGCTGTATAAACCACAGTCCCAGAACATGTGGCACGCCAGTCTTCTCCTGCAGGAGGGTGCAGCAGTGACATTTTGAGTCTAAGAAAAGGATGGCAGCTTTCCTGAAAGCAAAGCCTGGTTCAAAACACTCAAAGGAGACCACCCAGAGAAGACATGCCTGGAGATCCCCATGAGCAAGACTCTTACATCCTAAGCTATCCCTCATCTAAGTTGCCCAAGGCAGAACGAGATCCATTGCCCTTCCCTACTGCTGGGATCCGGTTATACTGTAAGAGCAGTCAGCAGTTAGGAGCAGTTAATAGAATTATGTATCCACATAGAGATCTTTTAATGAACAGAATAGCAAATCTTTTCATTTTACAATTTTTAGGCATGAGCTATATGTTAATGTAATGTCTTGCAGCTATATCAGTGCAAACATCCATCCACTTAGTTTTTCACACACAGAAAACTTCTTTCTTGCTGTTTCCAAAAAAAAAACCCCAAAAAACCAGAGGGGGAGGATGAATGAAAACTGGATGTATTTTTCATGTTGTTGTTTGCGGGGTGTTTTGCTGAAAAAGAAAAGAAGGTCAAAATGAGATGTTGCTGTGAGTCCATAATTTAGGGGAGAGGCCATTTTTACCCATCCAAAATCACTTGATTCAATAAACATTGCCTGGCTCTAGTGCCATGCTTTGCTAATCAGCTCTCAGGAGACGTTCAGCACAGTAGATCATGCTGCCATGTCTTGTCAGCTAAACTACATGTTGTGGTTACACCATACAGCAATACCACAACCAGAATACTTGGTCTTCACTGCTGGCTCTCGTAGGACCCTGAACAGTGCCGCTGGTTTTCTGCACATCCTTAAAACCAGCTCAGCTCCTATTAGGAGCAAAAAGACAGGGAGAGATGTGTGAGGGGATTGCAATGGTCAGTAGCATCTCTTGGGATGTTTCGGGGCAGAGATCCATCTGACCTTAGTTCCCTGTCCTCACCCTCCCCCGTGGCAGTGGCTGTGTAACGTGGGAAGGATGCAGTCCTCTCCACTTGTCACATTTTTTCTGCCCTTGTGCTGTGAAGTTATGATTTCTGATCGTTGCCTTTTTTTCTTTGCCGTGCTTGTCTACCCTTTCAACAGGATTCCTTTCCTCTTTGCCAGCGGACATGAGAGTGGATTACAAAGCGATTCATCTGGAAAAACTGCCAGGAAATGAAACAAACAATCTATTAAATTGCTTTCTGCACAAAAATCCAAATTTTGGCTTAAATTTCTAGACCTGGAATGCCACCCACGGGGATTATGTGCAGTTATCTCCAACCACTGGGTATTCATATTTTCTCTGGCTGTGTTTCCCTGACCATCATTTGGGTCTTAGCAGAAGATTAATTTCTTTTATTTCAATGCTATTCCTGGGTCTTCTGTGGTGTTCCCATGTAAAACTTTAGTTGCGATAAACCCCTTGCAATTTATTCCATGTAAAGAAATAAACTGATGTGATAAACAGCACTCGTTACACCAAAGTAAGAACAGACTTGATTCCTATCGTGCAAAATCAGATTTGGTGTCAGTATTCGAACAGCAAACAGGAGGTTTCATGAGAAAGCCTGCTTGTTTGCAGCAAGTACGATGCCTTTGAATATTTTGTGTGTGACTCGTTTGACAAGAGCAGACACTTAAATTGCCCATCTGAGCAAGTCTCCCAAGTCTCCCTTTGCAGCTGATGGAGATTTCATCAAGGGAGACCAGGACTTGCCTCGTCAACAAGCAGGCGGCCAAACCTGGCTTGATGCCCCGTGCTCTCAAGTCCTGGTGGTGACAGGGTCCCAGGCGGTTAGCGGAGGTGCTGGATTGTAAAGCATAATGAGGTGAATGTGGTTTTCTTGTGTTGGAGCAAATTCTGGTGTTACAGCATGCTGGAGGGCATGTTATCAACGGAGATGATAAACCCAGACCTTGTGCGTCTGCAAGACCAGACCTCATGGTTCTGGGTAAAGTTTAACTTCAGCACAGATCTGTGTTCAACATGCTCTCTGATTTGATGCACTCATGAACAGAAGCTAGCTCTCGGGCTGTGTGCAAGGCCTTGTCTCTGCAGGGAAGGTGATCAAAATCTTACTGTTCTCAGTCAAACCTTGCGGGGAAAGCTACCCCCCTACCTAGTCCGGCTGGCCAGCGGGGTGGGAGATTGGAGATGCGCTGGGAGTGATGACATGCAAACACCCCTGCCTGCACATCTCCCTCCCCAGCACGCCTTGGGCACTGGTGGAAGGACAGACCTCCTAAAATACAGAATCACAGCACCGTAGCACTGCTTCACAGAGTTCCTTACCCAGTGCACAGTGCCGATTCACACACCGAGTCAGGGGATGCGCAGGGATAGGTGCTGTGTAGCACACCCACAGAGCTAGCGCACCCCTCAACACATACTAAAACACTTTATACACTTTGAACAATTGTTTACAATTACCTTTACTCACACTTAATTCCTATGGGTTCTTACAAGCCATTTAAAAGTACAGCATTCTATTTTTTTCACTGCACATGTTCTGTGGGGAGGGGGCTTTGTTAGTAGGGGGCTTCCTTCCCTCGAGGGTGGATCTTTTATTACACTAATTAGGTTAGATCACTCGTAGTTCAAGTAATGTTCTCTTTGGTCTTATTAACCATTTGGTTCTCCTTGAGCTTGTCTTGCTACGCCCCAGCTTGACGTATTTATGATGTCTATCCCTTCTGCCAAGGCTGTGTTTCACCAGCTGTCTGTAACATCCTCTTTTTTTCAAACTTCACTATATATATTCGTATCTTTTGCCTAATTTTCATGATAAATAACAGACTGGCCTTCTATTAATCACGTATGTCAAAGTTGGTCAGTACAATAGAATTGTTTAGGTTGGAAAAGACCTTTAGGATCATTGAGTCCAACCGTTAACCCAGCACTGCCAAGTCCATCACTAAACCATGTGCCAAAGTGCCACATCTACATATTTTAAATACCCCCAGGGATGGTGACTCAACCACTTCCCTGGGCAACCTGTTCCAGTGCTTGACAACCCTTTTGGTGAAGAAATTTTTCATACTATCCAATCTAAGCCTCCCCTGGACAACCTGAGTCTGTTTCCTTCCCCCATTAGACAGTCACTGTCATGGGGAAGGTGAGGCCAGGGAGCTAAGGCTAGGTGGATCTCCATCAAAGGCTTATCTTGTCTGCTCCCAAAGCTGAAAAGGGAGAAACCTCCTGTCTTGCCAGTGGGAAAATGTCTCTTCTTGGCCAAGGGATTCCATGAACAACTTGTGGCAGGCAGGAATTGCAAAGAGGACTAGGTCTGGTTTGGCTGAAAGATAGATCACCATTTCCAACCGGCACCCAGAGCTGCCGATAACCTGACCGCACCCGGGCATTTCTGAAAAAAGGTGTAATTTTCACCCATGCACTGCTTTGAAATCCACCCAAACGCATGCGTTATTTCCATCTCCTGCCCTTCTCATGCAGCAATGATCTGTATTTGAGCTACACACAGACCTGAGACACAGCACGTAGTTTCTCCTGGTAAGGCAGAGACAGCCTGTCCTACCCCTGTGCCTTGCATCCTCCAACACAGTGTGGTGCCAGTTATAAATGAACCCAAAATTCCAAAATTCATGTAGCATCAGACTTTCCAAAATCCAATCTTGACCCAGCCTCATACTCTGAATAAATTAGTGATTATTTCTCTTTTTTTTTTTACAAAAAACCCTAACCCACTGAAAAATGTTAAAGGGAAATTGCAAATTTTATGCTTGTCTGAACAGGAGTTACTCTGGGAAACACACTACAGACATATTAATTTCTGAGAGAATTTTTTCCCGCCCTCATCCTGTGTATACTCAGATGAGGAATGCTCTGGTTTGGCTTATTCCCATCTTCTAATACACACACTGCTTATCAGAGATGCACTAGTTAAGGTGGAGGAAATTAAGATGACCCCTACTAGTTCAGGCCTTTATGCAATTTGAGATGGTCATTAGTCACATATTTTGGCACGCTGTGAATTAAACAGACTTCCAGATTATCTCAGACCTTTTATCTTATATTTTGTTCTCCTTTGTATGACTGAACACCCAGGAAGGTCGTTTTATTCATCTGACTCTTAAACCTGATTGCTTCATACAATTTAAGACAAAACTGTATGTCTTCTCTGGCTCTTTTGTCTAATAACGTGTGAAAAGTACTTCCAGACTCAACAGGAAAAATGTTTCTCACCTATTAATCAAGCCATTGATTTAGGAATTTTGCTCAGGGAAAGAACTTAGCCCTCATGCAGGGAAAGGACCATAAATCTGCAAGAGGAAGAACTTCTGGGGCTCCGTTACTCATCCTCTTCCTGCCTGTGCAAAGAGAGCAACTTTTGCAGACCAGATGCAGGAGTCAGCACCGTAAGAGCAGCAGGGAAATCCCCCCTCCCCTCTCGGCACGGAGGAGACATGATTTGAACACATTTGGCTGGAGCCAAGAAAGGAAAGGCAGAAAACAAGGTGAAAAATCCCTCCTGGGCTCTGCACTTTGTGCTGACACATGCTGACGGGTGGACAACAGAAAATGCTGCTGTGGGGACACCCACACTTCTTCCCACGTGGGGGTCTGAATGCTGTACGATGAGACGCCACCACACTTCCCTTTGCGATACACCTGGACCCACACCACGTCCCCATCCCAGAGGGCAAGGCTCCACAGCCCACCTCCTCCTTCACCACCACCTCGTCCCACCCCGGCCAGTGCTTCCACCACGGCTGAGCTTCCCCTGGGAACAAAAAACCCAACAGAGAAAACCTAGTGACTGCCAAGGGGAGCAGCCAGAGCTGGGAGAGGCGTTGATTTTGTGCCTTTATGGCCAAAAAGGGCTGTGCACAGCTGATTTGAATAAGTTATCTCACTGTTAAACACATTTTCCTGTTAGGGAAAACATTGCTCAAGACTGAAAGGGCCAGTAATTGGTTTTTGAAGCTTTTTGCGTGGGCTTACCCACTTTTTGCTTCTGTCTTAATAGCACAACTCCCACTGACTTACTAGAAATATTAACAACTAATGACTCAATTCCTAAGAATAATTTTGGTTGTCTCTATTTATAGGTACCAGTTCTAAGCTCAAAAGCATCGGCAACACCCAATCCTCTCTTTTTCCATCATGCTTTAATATCACACTGGAATAGCCTGGAAATCAGCACTTTCCACTGTTCCTTGTTTCTGGATATCTGCCCTTTCCGATCCTGATAGCTCGCAGCACTTAATTTCTCAGGAAGGGACATGAGCCGTCAACTATTTTCAGGAAGTGTCTGGAAGATCAGTTTAAAATAGAAGGGGAGATGCTGGTGGACAGATGCAAACTTGTCCTTCAGTGGTGGATTAGAGACATCAGAGAGCACTTCTGAAGGGCAGCTGGTGGGCTGAACATGTCACTGTTGGAAATTATGTGGGCAAAGGCAGTCCTGTTGCAGGGCTGAGGATGGAGAGGCAGGGGATGGAGAAGTAGAGGGTGGAGACAGAGAGGATGGAGACACAAGGCACGGATGGAGGGGCAGGGCATGGAGAGGCCCAGGTTGGAAAGGGAGGTCATGGACAGGCAGCCTTGAAGCTATTTTAACTTCCAGCAACCAAAGGACCTTCAGACTTCCCCAAACCTGAATAATCAGTCCCTCTCGATCACTTTTGACTGCTTTTTTCAAAGGTAACCCATGATCTCTAGAGGACAGAACTAGCCATGAATCAAAAAACTGAGGCTAGAAAGTCGCTCTTAGGCATTCAGACCAAAGAACTCAGTAGTGTATATCTGTAACCAAATAATGAAAATAAACAATTACGCAACTTTAAAAACTCTGCAGAAAGTAGAAATACCTATTTGTTACATGAATCTCCCATGCCATTAGGTGTCCCCTTTTAGGACTATAGCATACCTATTGCTTTAGGGCAAAAAACCTGCTTGCTCATGTTTATTATTTATAGGGGCGCTCCTGCCACAAAGGTGCGGGTGGCAGGATGGCTGCATTTTCTCCTCCATGGTGTCCAGCCCAGCATCTCCACACCCACAACCAACCCCAGCACACTGATGCAGGGTTACAAAGCGTGGTGGTGTTGAGGACTTCAGAGCCAAGACATCTTCACCTTTTCTGTGGAAGTTCTCTGCCGAACACCCTCTTGCCCTTCCTCTGTCCCACTACGGGCTCAGCAGTGAGAGGCAGGATGCTGGTGAGGCCAGCGCGTGACTCATCCTCTGGGAAACTGAGCATGGTGTGGCTTTTCTGAAGAAAGAACCCATGAGTAAGGGCTTTTTTTCTCTCTTTTTTTTTTTTTCTTTTTTTCAAGGGGAATTGGGCCATGCAGGACAGTGGCACATAAATGAAGGTCACATCATGTTGTGAGGAAAGAATGCCAGTGCTTTCCCCCTGCTCAGGAGCCACGGAGCTTAATGATGCGGCTGGGGGATATTGCTTTCACAGGTTACAAAAGCCCATTTTGGTCAAAGAGAAATAATATCAAATAAAACGCCTGTTGTGACAGCTCACTGACAGCATTTTTTTCCACAGAAGTAGTTATGTCTCTTGAAACAGTGGTTTTGAACAGTATTTTTTTAATCAAATGTTCACCTGTTGCAGGATATTGTAAGGAGGCTGCGACATGCATGGATCAAACCAGGTTTGAAACAACAGCATTTCACATTTCATCTTGCAAAACCAATGGTTTGCCTTTCCCCATAGGGTTTTCATTTTCCTTTTTTTTTCTTTCTTTTTTTTCCCCATGAGTTCTGCTTAATTACTGGTTCATACAGCAGAACCAGTCCATCTCTGATTTTTAGGAGAGATGAAATAAGCCTTTCAGGAACAGCACTTCCCTGCCCCATCAGGTGTTGTGAACCTGTTGCTATTAGGAATTACTAGTCATGTAGATACTTTGCCAACAGCACTGACACATGTGCCTGGATGGGTTACTCTTTTCATTCAAAATTGTCTGCTCATTGGCCTCCCTAAGCATCCTCCTGCCATCAGCCAGCCAACGTGCTGCAGAGGCTGCTTGCTAATCTGTCCTGGTCAAGGTGACATGAGTTAGCACTGACCTAATACTTACACAAGCTCATGTTGGCTATCAGTCATGCAAGGAGATGAGTCACCAGCCCCAAGATGGGAAGGAAAGTGGCCTCCAAAAGGGGTTACACTGGGTGTCACTGAGAAGGCTGGGGGGACCTGGCATCTTCTGCCAGCATGGAGGGTCTCAGGAGGGATGTGAGCCCGCAGCCCGGTCCATGGTGAGCCGGGCACTTGCCAAAAAGCCTTCCTGGTGGCATCTCCCAAGGGAAGGCAGAAATAAAGCAGGAAGCCATGAAAAAGTCAGCTTAGTTTTCTAATGGGTGGAGAAAGCATGGAGGAAATATCTCACCTACTGACATTATATCCAACGAAGGGGTTAAAAGTAAAAGCAGTCAGGGCTGGTAACACAACTTTGTGTCAGGGCAGCATCGGTTAGGGGTCTGGGCAGTGTGACAGTGTCCCCCAAATAACTACCCAGCTTTTGCAGGAGAGGTCACCTCCCTGGAAGAGCTGGCACAGAGATGGTTAAGGTTAGTGCAGGTGTTTCCCTGTAATAGGCACTATCAGGTACCTTTGCAGCCTTGATGACCATCTGGTTACGATAAAGAATGGTTTATGGGATCTCATCCTGGTTTTTGACTACTATAACATGAGTATTGAGAGCCTGTAAGTTATAGCTTCATAAAAATAACAGCTTAATAATGAGAATGACTTTCTCCTTCCAGACCACGGCAAATTCAGGTGTATTTCCCCCCTCCATTAAGACTGTAAAACAAAAGACCCAGGGTTCTAGGGGAAAAAAAAAACAACAACCCAGCCCCACAAACCTCTCAGACCTCTGTTTTACAGCAGTGCATAAACACAGCCCAAAGCTGTTTGCAGGGCAGGACTGAACCCCAGCTTCCATTTTGAAGAAGGGGAAACAGAGGCACTGAGCTGTGAAAGAGCTTGAGCAGCATCATCCAGACAGTCCTTGGTCAGAGCAAGAACTGCATCCTCCATATATCTCTCACTACAGCCTGCACTGATGTAATTAAAGATACTGGCACAGCTACCCAAGAGTTGTCCCCTTTTGTCACAGCTATATTTAGGCTATGTCCTGGTCTTTCAAACTCCTTTTGTATTTCCAGAAAGCAATAACCTTCTTTAGACCCAGTTTCTCAGTGTTTTATAGGGCAGCAGGGCAGTGTGCAAATATACGGCTTTCTCCTTTCAAGAAACGACTGCTAGGTCTGCTCCAAAATTGTTTATTTTCTTTTTCATAAAGGTGTGGGTGGGGGAGGGCCTTCTGCTATATGTTTCTCTGGGACATTGGAATCTTGGATATGTCAAATCAATGGCTTTGAAGTTTTTCTTGGGCACTCCTCTCAAAAATATTCTCCGAATTTGTTCTTCCAAAGAAAAGCTTTTCACTCAAGTATTTGAATGAAGGATTGCGATTGCTGAATTTTGGTGGGGAATCAGAGGAGTATGCAGAACTTCCCAGTTAAAATTAATCTCCATATCCCTGCCCTGTTTAGCCCTATAACACCATCATCTCAGGGTATCTGCACACAGCCTGTAAACGCTTTAAAGCAAGCTTTAAAGACACTGACATTACTACAAGAGGAAATCAGTAGATATCTGCTTTTTTAAATACCAGCAAAAGGTTGCCAGTATTATGGACACCAATATTGTGCATGAAATGCTTTGCAACTCTGCAGGAGAAGACAGCAGACAAGCTCAAGACAGAGCACACATGCTATGCACAAGGAAGGATGAACATGTTTAATATGTTGGCCCACGTCTTGAAGACCCAGTTTTGGTTTCGGTTATTACAGACAACCTGCGTGACCTGCAGAAAGTCAAACAGTCCCTCAGCTGCCATAAAACAGAGCTGCCAGGAGGGTTGCTGTGTATGAGATGGCGGGGTTGTGGGGTACGCTGGTAAGAGTCAGTAGGTTGAAAGGGAGTCATCTGCCCTGATTTTAGGTTTCTGTAGCACAAATGTCTCCATCTGAGTCATCCAGCCTTTACGCCCAAAGGAGACAGTAATCTCATCTGAAAGCAGGGGTCTGGATCAGGTGATCCTCTGGAGGCACCTGTTTCAATGGAGCAATGGGCCAGACACACAAGCCCAAGGTGGAGCCTTGGAGAAGGGGAACCAACCAACCTCACCTACCCAGGGGTGGCTGGGACTGCAGCCTCCCATGGAGTGGGGACACCCAAGCACCTGGTCCGCCTCAATCCCTTCTTTTGCATGCTAATTAGCAAAGAGTGGAACCCTCTTGAAGACACCTAACCAAGACCTGGGGCAGGTTGGGACCCAAGCCTAGCTGTAGGACCCTTATAGCACTTAATAACCTGCATAGATAACACAGAGAATTAGTCCCCAGAGTGGGGGGCTCAACAGTCCCAGAGACAGGGAGTGCATCACCACTCCCATCGTTTGTCTGCCAGGGAAAATTCCCTTTTTTTTTCCCTTTTTTTTTTTTTTTTTTTTTTTAGAGACAAGCCAGCTCATGATGTCTTGAGATAGGCTGGGGGAACTCGGGAGCGGGCCAGGGTGCTGGAGACCATTGGCTGCATGTCTGGGGGGAGCAGGGGTGGGATTATCTTTCTTATGCCTCCAATTTGACCTCTTTGCTAGCAGATTGTTCCGATTTTCCACATGGAGGAATCTAGGGACCCTCTCGAAAGTTCAGACTCCTGTCATCTTCCCTACCGGCAGCAGCAGGGCTCTGGGCTTCTGCAAAGCTTTGTTTGTTAGGGAGCTGGACTGCACAGCAGCCGTCACAAACCCGGCTTGCTTCATGCATAAATTTGGGCATTTCATGTTGCTTTTATACTGAACCATGTGGGGTTTTTGCTAGTCAAAAATTTCCATGAAAAACTAGGAATTTGGGTTTGCATTTTCTGCTGGTTTTACCACCTCGGCAAAAGACCTGGGGGAAATCGCTAGATGATTTCAAGGCAAAGCATTTCCATTTTTCTTATTGCAACAGAATTTTATTTCAAAATTTGTGTGCGGTCAACAACCAAAAAGTTTACAAGTAAAAACCCCCGAAACAGGGCCGTTTTTCAGATTTTTGCTTAGCTCAGAAAAGCAAAACATTCACATCTTTAGTCAACCTGAGTTCTTACAATTTTTTTGACTTTCTTGGCTCGGTCGGAAAACCTGAAAGATCAGCTCTTTGCACAGCTTCATCTGACAACCTCCCTGACTTTCTGCATGCTGGTGCAAGAATCTGGACTTGGGCTAATCAAGTATTGTCCATCAATGCAATGCAATACAACACAGTAAAGCACATGGGAATATCAAGTACTGTCCTTCTGTCCTTTCCAGCTCAAGGAAGCATCAGGGCATCTCAAACCAGAATTTCCCAGTCCGTGGCTGAAGTGCAGAGTCTCTACAATCACATATCTTAATAACAGGTCTTGCCCAGCACAGGAGTGCTCTATGGCATGCACATTATTGTGCCATCTGCCCTGGCTGCAAACATTTATTATTCTCTGTGACACATGTTGTAAAATTGCACTGAGGTAACTCCGTCTAGTTAGTAATTTCCATTCAGATGAGCTGAAGGAATTAATGAATTTGGAAGATCTCAGATGTTTGGAGATAGGGACAGGCGATGGCACGCTTTAAAATAATCACTCTCAACTGTGCACAAGCTTGAAACCACCCTAGTAATCATAGGCAATCTAAGTGCTTATCGGGGCAGAGGGAGAGCTCAAGCACCATTCAGACTCTCTAATAATGGTAAATGATTCCACAAATGCACGTGTTCAGGACTCGGACTGCTTCCAAAGCGAAGTGCTTATGAAAACTTGAAGTGCTCGACTGGTTTTAAATCACTGTGCAGGGCTGACTGATTTAAACTACCCGAGCACTTCTCTTTTTCTTGCCTTTTCTTCTTCCCCACCCCCTTTCTTTTTTTTTAATTTTTCTCTCTCTCTCTTTTTTTTTTTTTTTTTTTTTTTTTTTTTTATGAACACTTCGATTTGGAAGAAAGTCAAACACTTTAGTGGTTCAAGACCATATTGAACTGATTTAGAAATATGTTGAAAAAAGAAACAGTAAATTATGGTTTAAAACCCTTTTGTTCCAGAGCATTTAGGAAGCAAAGATTGCTGCTAGAGCTGGGATGTATTAGCAAGGGCTGGAGGACAGCACTGGGTTGCAGGCATGGTCACTTATCTGTTTGATCGCATACCTACTGCAGGACAGATCTGCCCGTGTGCTGCTCCCTACCCTCTACCTTTGATGTGCTGACTTTTTTTCTCTGATCCTTAGTGGCCTTTTCCTGCAACTGGAGAAATTCCTTGAAAAGTGGCCTGAAATTTCGATGCTGTGTGTGGAAAAGATGCAGCCTCCACCCGGGCTTGTTAACTGAGCTGCACTGCAGCCTTGGCAGTCTCTGAGTGTCACAACTTGAAAGTGAAACTTTCTGGTGGATTCATACCTCTCAAAAGATGGGATAAAACTGAAGCAGACAGCATAAATAATGGAAAAGTGAATTAGACTTTAAAAATTCTGTCCTCTTTAATAATTCAGAATGATTATAACATGCTGAAAGGAACTTTTTTTAATTACTTCTAGCCTGGCAATCTCCCATTAGTACACACACATCTCCATCAAAAATCATCAGCTAACGAGAGCTGCCTTAGCCCGAGACAAGCTGCAAAGTCTGTCCCTTTGGATGTTTATTCACACCAACGACCTGGGCAACCTTCCCACACTTATGGCTGTGCTGGGGTGGGGAGTAGATGCTGCCACCCCCAGGACCAGAGCTCTGCCCCTGGCTGCAGCGACCTTCTGGCTTGCATAAAACATTCAAAATAAAACTCCCTCATAGCCAGTAAATCGAAGCTGCTTGTCACCATTGCTGGGAAATGAGTGCAGTGGGAAGGAAACCGAGCTTACGGTCGCAGACATGAGCTGAGGTTTCCCTCTCATGTAATGTGGCGAGGCTGAGGGACTGATACAGCCGCAGCAAGTCGGTTAAACAAGGACACGGGAGCATGCCAGCCTGAGAGCTGAAGACAATATCAGCAGAGCCTGAACGATGAGTCCTGCTTTCCTAAAGTGATGGCAGTCCTTGTTTGGTGACTTAGGCTGTGCACACTACCCTTACCCTTCCTTAGGATGCTGCAGGTGGAGAGAGGTGTCAGGGCTGCTGGCAGTGACTTGCTGGTGAAGGCTGGAACACAGGCAGACCATCAGCATTCCCATCACCGAGAGCCGTGTCTCCCTTCTTCCGGAGCAAGGGCCTTCAGTGGTGAAAGTGAGGAAGCATTGCCCGGGTGATGCTTTCCATGAGACATGCAACCAAATGGCAGGTGGGTGAGGAGCAAAGCTCTGGAGATGTCAGGAAAGGAGGAGAGCAGATGGCAGGAGAAGAGTGGTAGGTGTCTTGATTGATAGCTAAGAGCTCTAGGTAGTTGAAAGAGAGTCCAGCTGAGTCACAAGCATCAGCGTGGCTAGAAGCAAAGAGGCTGAGGCACGGGCTGGGACAGTGGAGTAGCTGAGAAGTGCATAGCTGGAGAGAAGCAGGAGAAAATGCACAAAGGGCTCTTTTGTAGCTGGGAGGTGAGCATGGCTCTGCTTGCAATACTCAAACCTGTGGTCACAGGAGCCAGGCTGTGCTCTGAGGTTGCAGCCAGACTCATTTAGCATTTTGTGGGCCGTAATTTACAAGCAAATATAAATACTGGCCACCCACAGAATATACCCAACTCCTGCACCAAAGCTGGTAGGTGGGGGAACATGGCTGTCCCTCAGCCACTACCTTCACCGTGCCATCTGGCTGGCTGTTGCCAAGCCCATGATGACCATCTGCCTTGTGGCTGCCTAGGAGAAAGTTAATTATATTTTTTTGTAGAGACACAACAGCAGCTGGAGATGCCAGCCAAGCATACACAAATAAATTAGGCCCAAATTCCATTGCCAGGACTGAAAGAGAAGTTGTTTCAGGGTTAGTCACTCTTCAGCCCCACCATAGCAGCAAGGACAAGGCTTTTCACATGTTTAGGGGATGCTGCTATGTCACGTTCACGTTTTGCCGTGGTATCTCGGTGTGAGGGATGCTCTCCCCTGTCAGAGGTTGCGTGGCAGGGCAGTCTGCCTCAAACCCTTCCTGGACTTGCTGGGGGACAGGAAGAAACATCGCTTCACTTGATGTCCCAGTTCCCACATCCATCAAGTGAGTGCAGCCATTCCCGTTTCCTTTGCAAAATGCCTCAAGCAGGAAAAAAATAGTGTAAGTACAAAGTACAAGAAAAACAGTTTTCTTTGGCCCCGTTAAAACTACTGTGAGAAAACGCAGCTGTGCAGGAGCATTTAACAAATGGTTTTCTTTGCAAAGCCTCACCTTCTTGTACCAACCAATATTCATTAGCCACCCTCGGCTAATCACAACTCAGACACCAACGCTACCACCACTGGCACATTAGTATGGTCCTGAGCCCAAACCTAGCACCTTTCCTTTGGGTGAAGGCTCTTGGGGGTACAGGGGCAATGCCACACTCCTGCACCGAGACCATTTTGGGGCCAAGTTTGGCATCCCTACACTCTGCCATCCTATGCTGTGTTGACATAACTTGCATCTTCGCATTTTGCTCCATACGATCCCCAGGGATCAGACCTTTCCTCCCCTGTGATTTTCAGGACACCAAATATATTCCTGCAGACACTGAAGGGTCCTGGTTTCATTTAGGTCTGGAGGAAGCTGTGCTGTCCTCACACAAAAGAAGCACCAGGGCATAGATTAAAACCTCTCAAAAGATGGGAGTTTTCCAAACTGCCTCGTAAAGGGAGCAGCACTGTTGTGAGAAGAGAAAGCTCCTTTGTTTTGGATAGCAGCTGTAATCTCCACATCAAGCACATGTTGGAATTCGTAAGTGGCCATTTAGCCATATTCTGACAGCAGAACGAGCAACCTCGGGGTGGCAGCCAGGACTATTTATAGAGAGGAGGTTTGAGGTAATATCCTTACCTTGGATGCACTGTCTTCATTTAAGAGCCCAGCTTATGAGAGAAAGTGATGGCAGACAGGCAGACAGCAAGGAAGGAAAAGTCACAGCTCTCTCTGCCTGGCTTGCTTTGCATCAGAGCAAATTAAGTTTTACAACAACAATAGAAATCTTTGAAAACCCAGTTTCTCCCCCAGCCTAACAAGAAAAGGAATAGCAGAAGATAAATAGCTGTAAAGGTTTTTCAGGCCAAACCTGCATAAGCATATCAGGTTAATGTGTCACTGTTGTCGCAGTACAAGGGTGTTAGGAAATCATGATCTACCCAGGAGCTCAGAGCTTAGCCACAAAGTTTGCTGACCTTTTTGTTGACGTTGCTGATGACACTCAATAGCTTAGGAGAGCTCTTGGAACACTCATTGAGTGTTATCGTGAATTGAGGCTGTGCCCCTGTATTGCGTCAAATATTGATGCGTTGAGTCTGCTACTGTCAAGGTATTTGGTAAAACTCAAGCCGTGTCAGCTTAGGTGTTCTGTACAGGTGGATGGGGTGGGACGCCTGAGAAATGTGGATTTTTCCAAAATAAACAGCAGTCAGGAACTTATGGAGAGCATGAGAAGGGGAGAGGACACCAAGGTGGTGGTGAGACCCTTTCGGTTAGCAGAGGTCTTTGAAGGCTTGTACTCAGAATAACAGGAGTCTTGGCCATGGCCTGTAGATACAGTAGTCCAAGGGTAAACTGTGTCTTGGGACAAGGCATGGTGGGATAAGATTCAACTCACAGCCAAAACATCTAAATTTAGCCATTTAATTTAAATTTATTGTCTACACTACACACAGGTCAGCTATGAGTCTGAGCTCCCATAGCTGCCTTGAGAGGGATCACACTGGCCAAATGTGGGTGGTTACCTTCAGGTATGTTGAACAGATAAGGTCTTTACTCAAGAGCTGGGTTGAATAGCCCAGGCTGGTACCTTCACCAGAAGATCCCTTCCACTTGCTGTAATGAAGAGGGAATATGGAGAGCCCAAGCAGAGAAGTAATAGCCCTCAGAGTAGTAGTTTTAACCACAGCTGAAGGTTAGGGTTCAGAGCAGGGTTTTTCATCACCTTGGCTCACTCGTGCTTCTCAGAGAGGAGCTCATACTGTCCTTGTGTTTTGGCTAGTAAAGCTGGCTTCATGAGCTGGGCACCAAAACCTGCCTAGGACCAAGAACCACAAGACATATCTCAGGCACCATATAAACCAAAGGAGATGCTCACATATGCAACCTAAGAGCCCCACACTGGCCACCTCAGCACTGGGTCTTCCAAAAGAAGAATGTTCTCTTACACCAGCTGTTGATTTTGGTTTACCCCTCAGGTGGGAGATTGTCAATGCCCCCGAACCTTCAGATCGTGCCTGTAATTAACCTGGTCTTCTTCTGAAGCTCCTCCTCCATGGAGGTACAGTGCTCTCTGAGTTAAGGAACAAGTATTTTATTCATCAGGTAAGGAAAAAAGTATTTATAGGAATCTCACTTCTAACATCGAAGTTACTCAAAGAGGCTTCCCTGAGCCCTTCTCCTCTTCTCCGAGTTAAAGTTGCTGCTGCTGTTGCTGCAGGGATAGCTGAAAAAATCCTGGTGTGGGAAGGAAGGAGAAGCTGGCAGGTATCCAGCATCAGCTTCTGCCATGTGGGGAGAGTCCTACTTTCCAACAGATGCTTGGGTTTTACAGCTTCTGGAGCCCAGTTCCCTTATCCTCCTAAGACATCTCTAGCTACTCCTTTACTGACCGAATGAAACAGAAGCAGGGATTGAACTGGGAATACGTAGATTTTCTAATATGCACCCAAAAATCAGCAGATTGAGAAGTAAATCCGTATGTAAGTACACATATGCAAAAGTACATATTATATGCATGTTGAGCTGTTTAAAATGGCCAGTTTCCTAAGGCTGATATCAGTTACGAGAGAAAAAAAAAATGCAAGAAAGAACTTAAGTAAGAATGTGGCTGGTAACTACAAATTCAGTGGAGCATATTTTGCTCTTGTCCCACAGCCCCACAGCCGAGACACTGACCCAGGCAGAGGCGTGACTATGCATTACCTATAGGGTCATGTCTGGGTGGCCACTTACAGAGTCAGACTCGACACGTTCAGAAGAAAGAGAAAACTGACTTTAACAATAAGTATAGAAAAGAAGTCAGAAATTGAAGGGTTTTGATAAAAGAAGCAAAGGAACAGAGGCAAGAATTGTTCAGTAAGTATCTTTGTACTGTACTGGCGAAAAAACCCAGTGACAGTCTTATTATGTGCTGAAAATTAAATACCTCCGCTGTGCTAATACTTGTTGTGGTCATTAAGCAGCAAGTGACTAAAGCTAAATGGATAACTCGAACCCCAGGATTTTCACCAAGAGGCCCAAGGGCTATTAGTATTGAATTTCATTATTTCCAGGGTGTCTGTGGGTTAGAATTGGAGACTGTATCAATCCTAGCACAATAATAAACCGCTGATAACTACATCAGTTCAAATTTACTAGATTAATAAAGACACTCATGTAGTCAATACCAATCAGCACCAGTTCATGGAAAGGAGATCCTGTCAAAGTAAACTTACCTTTTCACCATCGATAGGGACAGCAGTGTTAACAGAGTTGGCACTTTATGAAGGTATCAGTAGCACAGGGTATTTTAAGCTGATTAAATCCACTTGGCATATGTAAAATCTGTTAAGAACTGGACATTTGATAGATCTCAAACCCTAACTGCAACAGGAGACAGTTGACTAAGGCCCTGTGCTTCTAGTGGTGCGTTGCAGACCTCAGCTTTTGGCCTTTTTTACTAATACTATGGAAAGAAAGGCATTACTAGGTCTGCAAATGATGGGAAAATCTGGGAACTGCTCAAGAAAGAAGAGGTGAGGGCAGTGGGTACCCTTGATTGCTTGCTACGTTCATTGCAGGAAAATTATATTCGGTGTACATTGTACATTCCTCCTTTGAGGAATGAAGACTTTCTGTGTGTATTTACTGTCTAGGGCAGTGCCCCAGGAAGCAGAGATTTTGTAGACTATCTTCCAGGGTTTTACAGGGAACTTGAAGGTAAAAACCCAACCACTGTGCTTCTGCACAGTGCTCTGCATCTGGCACAGATCTGGCGGATGCAAGATTTGACTCAGTCAGGCTTCTGAAGCTGAAGAAATATTAATAAATTGGAAGGAGGCACGGGACTGATAAAAGGATTTGAATATATATGGCCTAAACTGAAAGGCTGAAAGGGCCCTCAGGATGTCTGGAAAAGCAAGGAAACAGCTAAGGGGTGACTTGACTCTGGTAAGTCATCAAAAAGATGACAGAAGGATATTCTGCTTACCTGATATGGCCATAATAAAATCAGATATCAAAAAAATTAAGCTGGATGAATTCACATTAGAAACAAGACACATATTTTTCAGCAATGAGAAGTATTAACTACAGGAACCATTTTCTAAGGTTTGTATTTTTTTCCCATCCATATTTAAACAAAACAACAGATCAGAGATTTTTTTTCTAAAATATATGTATTTAAAGGATACAAACATGAATAATCTGCTCCAGGCTTTCCAATTAATAAACCTAATTAAAATATAAACAAAATATATTTTCCCAGGTTCTTGAAGATACCTAAAGGACCATAAAGCAACTCAATCTGCCTCCTAAACTTGGGAGAGAAAGATAAGATCAAAGCTATCAGCTGCTTGAAAACTCACAGCTAAATCAGTTTTTTTGCTGGTCAGTCTTTGTCTGCCAGGTCATGGAAATTGTCTCCACTGTGTTTTGTCATTTTGCCTTTCGGGTCCTGCTGGGATTAGCCAGATTCTGTAGTGTGCCTGAATCCCCAGATGGGCTCATCCAAACGGAATAGTTAAAAAAAAAAAAAATCAGAGAAAATAAATCTGGAGTAATTCTGTGGTGTCCTGTAGCCTGCCTCTTGTGAATCATCAATTAATGACATGCTTAATCACATTAATGTTTTCTCTAGTCCTGATCAAACTTGTTTGTGTGCTCAACTTTACTGTGTTGACCAACTATTTAATGTAAACCAGGTATACACAAACTTCCCGCTGAGCTCAGATAAATTTATCTACTAATGCACTAATGGTTAGTGTGTCACAAGCGCTAGCAGAACATGATAGCTAGATTTTTAAAATTAATTAGTTTGTCAAGCTTATTTTAAAAAGGAGAAACTTGAGCCTAAGTTTGCCTGTGAAGCAAAATAATACTATAGCTAGATAGTTTTTCCAAAGCATGAAATTCAAGAGGAGTTAGATTTCCCTTTGTGCCTTTGAAGAGCTCTCCTTCATGTCGCAGAGTTTTGTCTTGGCTAATATGCTCTAGGCACTTACCCACAGCCAGTCCTCGGCCATTTTGCTCTGTTTCCAGGAGGTACCATAACCAAAGGGCTCCTGTGTTGCCAAAAAGGCGTGGGCCAGCCAGCGGTAGTTGCATATCTCTAGGTATCTTAGTATCTCTAAGGTTCATTCCCTCTTTTTTCATGTTTTTAAAGACTCGGTCACAAGAATGCCTTTGGCTGCACACTGAAAATCAGACCACAACATGATGGCTCTGACCTACTTCTCTCTCGTGGCGTACGTGTCTGGCTGACAGCGCTTTCTGAGTGCCCTGGAGTTTTCCAGCCAGCTGAGCTCAGAGCAGGGACGGTGGATATTTGATGGTGGACATTGAGGGGGGCCCTTCCAGGCTCTTCAGTCAGAAACCAAGCAAACTCTGAATATGAACTGCTGTGGTTTTGATTAAGTAAGCAGGATCTGGGTGGGTTGCACGTGATATCCATGTAAAACATCTTATTTTCTCATTCTCAGCAGTGATTCCAATAGAGCTGCTTTGCTTCAGAGGAAAAGGAAACTTCTCCCTGTCACTAGATCATCGCAGGCTGCAAAGAAGGAGGAGGAAACTTCTTGTGATGCAAACCCAGATATTTTTGTAGCAGACTTCTGCCGAATGGAAGAAAATTTAGGTATTTAGATTTACTGGTAAGGCAATCTTTATGGGTGACTAATTGTGGACAAATGATGGAAGCAAACTTACATGAAAATGTTAACCCAAAATCTGGATGCATCCTATAAGAGATTTACACTTCCCTTTTCTTAGTTTTAGGCTCTTCTTCTGCCGGGCAGAACTTAAGTTGCTTTGCAATCTCAGTAAGTTTTGTCTTGAATATGTGTCTTAAAACTTTCTATTGCCCTTCTGAAAGGACTTTTCCAATGTGAATGCTCCTTATACAGTGAGAGTTAACCTTCAAAACAATCGGTGCCTACAAGATTAATCCAGATGCTCATCATGTAACATGTCCTCCCTGATGTGCTTCCATTAATGTTTCTTCTCCCTTTCCATAGCATCCTTTCCCCTTATGGAAACTGAAGTGCAGAATCAAGCCTTGAAGTATAGGAGCCACTTTTTGCCATGTTGTTGAATTAAATTGCCTTTCATTCTTCAGAGAGCCCAGCCAGCTTCAGTGGAGCCATGTGAGGACCAAGACTTACCCACAAGCTGGGCCTTCCAGAGCATCCTTCAGATAGTAAGGACTCAGGGGCACGCTCCATGGCCTAAAGAGTTTCTAGCCAGGAAGGAGAGAGAGCAAGAAGTAAGATGAAGTGCAGCAAAGGCTAATGCATTCAGTGAACAGTGATGTATCATGCATATTTTATTATTCCCGCTTTGTAGGATTCTCACAGGGTTTCCTGGGAAAAAAAATACACAGTACATGAATATCCTGGGCTTGTCAGACTGCTGGAAATGCACTATATGGAGGGGCTGAGCACACAGAATGGATCTGACTGGGGCAGGCTGAAATCCCAGGCAAATGTCTGACATCCCAAACTCACACAGAGACACAAGGGCTGGCTGAGGAAACCTGGGGGAATATTAACCTCCTCCATTCTTCTTTTTTTTTTTTTTTTTTTAACCTTACCTTGAGGTTTAATGGGGATCCAAGACATCAGTTTTGAGTACGGAATTTTAGGTGGTGAAGGAAGTTAGACGTGACTGGCCATAGCTTGAGGAAGTTTCTACGCATTAGGAACCGTATCTGAACAGATGCTTGGTTGAACATGACAGTTACCATTTAGCTGCCCATTTTCCTTTTAATATGCCTTTTTTAATACTTAGGGGTTCCCTTTGACTCCAGTTGGAGGGCTTGGCAGCCCATGCTGGCTGTGGCTACAGCAGCAAAGCAAGCAGGACCAGCTTGTCCAAGCCTTTTTTCTGGTCCTGAGGATGAGTACCAGGACACAGCTCATATGTATATGGTTACCCACAACACAGCTCATATCCATAGTTACCTCCTTCCTGCCCTCTTCCACAAGCCCCACATAGTGGTCTTGCCTATAAGGTCACATCACATACCCTGGCCCATGCAATGCCCTGAACCATGCCCAGATGGGAGTCTGATAGTTTGCGTGAACCAAAAGTCATGCCAGGGAATGAGAGAACTTCTTGGTGATCATGGGAGACCGTTTGATCCTGTGCCCAGGTTCTGCTTAGTTAGTAGAGCATTCAGACCACCTACTGCCAAGCCTAATTCAAGCGTTGCCATCACCTCCCTCCACAGCCTACGAGGAAGCAGGAACCAGTCTGCCAGCCTGGGGTAGCAGACAGCTACTTTGATCTCTGCAGCAAAGGTGCCCCCGTGACGATATGTGTAGGCAGCCTGAATATGACCCAAGTTCATATATCGCCGACCTCTCCTGATAAGCCATGTCTGGGATAGGGAAGTGTTATTGCCCTGTTTATACCTGATGGAGATCACATGGGAAGGTGGGCAAAGACACCCTACACGTCTCTCCAGCTCCCTACCACCTTTATGCTGAACTAGGTGGGTTCAGTCCAGCTCTGTTCTCCATTGCATTTTAATCTGCCATTGCATTTCAGTGACTTTTCCCTGCCAAGATGATGGAAATATTATGCTTGGAGGCTCAGCCTACTGATTCTTCATAATGTTTTCTTGTGAGATTTTTTATTAATATGCCACCACTGTCTGCATTGTATTTTGGAATGGGGAGACAGATGTTGTGTTTTAGTTTTCAGTTAGACATGAAGAATCAGCATGAAAAGCTACAAACCTTTAATCCTTGATGCCACAGGAGCACGGGGGAGTGTTTTTTCAGAGCCAGACTGGCTAGGGAGCCTTGGGAATATATGAAACTGTTTCACTCCTCAGCCAAGCAACTTTCAGATATTGAAGACAATTTCTTTACCAGATCTTAAACTATGTTTTCCATCTGACCTCTAACTCAAAAGAAAACTGCACTTTTTATTTTTAGTTTTTAAATTTCAGCTTCTTAAGGACTCTGTTCAGCAGGATGTGCAATGCAGAAATAACTTGCACAGCTTCTAATATGCCAGTGTTATATGCTGGTTTAGAGGACTTCTTTTATTTAATGACAAAAAAGGGGTTCAATCTGCAGCTGTAGTCACATTTACTATGCTCATTTGCACCCTGTTACGGCAGCAGAGTGTGATTGCTGATCTGTTAATGTGATACTGGCAATTTGGATGATTTCTATGCTTTTATTGCTTGCTTTTTTTTTTTTTTTTTCCCCAAGATCCTGGGAACTTTATGTTTTATTGATGACATTTTTGCCTTTCTGGTTGTGTAGGAAAGTTCACTAACCTAGCAGGGAGTGATATGCAGACACAAAAACCAGAAGGCAAGAAAAGAACTTAAAAGTTGATCCTCACAAGCTTTCTGATTCTTAAGTCAATCTTTTTATTTCAGGGGGATCATGAGACTGAGATCTGACACAACCACAGGTGGATTTTGCTTTCAGTGAATAAGATGTAAGGTGTAAACTGAGTACCTGCAAAGGGGTGATCTACTTCCAGCTCTCCCAGCCACACTGCCAAGGAGAGGGACAGGAAAACTCTCAGTCTGGCTCATTATGGACTTGATGGTATCTCCCTTGTAAGTTACTAAACCCATTTTGTTCATTTTGCAACACATCAATTTTATGGCCGAGTTTGAAGTATTTACTTGTCCTTGGGGTTTGCAGTTGTTGAGATACAGGATGGGAAAGCTTGCATGTAAAATGTGGCTGAACTCTGCTATCCATTCAACAAAGAGTCAATAGTTCAGGAGTTAATTCATGAGAAGAAGTGAGCAAAAACACGCCAAGGTCAGGATCTCATGACCCACAGTCTGTCTATAACTCTATCTGAAAGACCTTGTAATAGATAGGTATGTGGCTTGGAAAATACATAATACTGTGGTTAAGCGAGGCATTTCACAAGTTTTGTAATATCACACTACTGGCAGACTTTCTTGAGTGTGTATCATATTCATATCAGAGTTCTCTAGTGGGATGGAAAACGTTAGGGTGATGAAGGTTTTAAATCTTATGACACACAAATTGATATGCCAAAAAATATTTACAAGCTGGTGAGCATCCCATAAACTCCCTCCAAAGATTTTTCTCTTCAGGCACCAAAGGAGCTGTGCTGATTTACACCAGAGCTCTGGTCCTCTCTATACCATCTCCCAGCAGCCAGGAAATGCCAAGCCCAGGTCGTTTCTCCTGGTTACCTCCTCACAGTGCCGTGAGATTTGTGTAGTGCCAGCACTGACAGCTGATTTCCTGGCTCCCTGTCAGTTCATCGCTGGTGCGATGCAGGTAAGGTTCAGGTTTCCACCTCTGCGAACCTCAGGGTGTGGGAAGCCCACCTTGAAGTACAATTTCAATGCATCCTCCTTTCTGCTTTGCCTTTAAAATGCCAGACTGCCAAGCTCAAGAGAGGAGACTGCAGAAAGCCACCAGCTCTCCAGTGAAACATGGACCTGGTGAGGCATGAGACCAAAGCTAAGGTCAGCAGGGCTCACAAGCTGCCTGCTTTCTGTTCTGTCCAGCTGGCCCTTAGCCTGGCGACCAGAGCTTGGGATCCCATGCACTCACTGTGCTCCAGGCCATCGCTCGCAAGCTGGAAGGGCCTGGACATAGCCTAGGAGCTGGAGCACCTTTGCAAGCTTGCAGCTTTGCGGCGTGGAGAGCAGGTTTGGTCTTTAAAGACTGCAGTAATGGCATTCAAGGGGTTGATGGCATGGTCATGCTTGGCCAGATGCTCTCTGCTATCTCTGAACCAACCACAATTTTCCTAAGTGAACCCGGGAGATGACTTGGTTTGAAAAAAGAAAGGAAGGGAAGTGGGAGTCAAGGTGTTCTAAATCTTGGCAAAGTCCCTGAACAAGACGGCAGCATGGGCTGCCATGTGAGGAGGAGGTGACAGGGAGCAGGGAGGACGGGAAGGAGAGCTGCTCTTGACTACCACTGCCTCAAGCACTTGTCTTATGATTCCTGAGGCTGCTGCCAGCTGCTTGTGTGAACTGGGGTAAAATCACTGACTTCCTGCTCCTCGTGTGCAAAATGAGACTCTTCATACTTCCCCTCAGACCTGTCCTCTTTGTTTACAGCATGGAGGGTTGTGATGGAGCCTCTTTCACTCCTGCAAGTGCATAGGTCCGAGCACTGCATGCCTCATTCAGGACCCGAAAGACTTGCTGGAGTATTAATCCAGAGGAATATTTGCACCCCAACCCTCAGTGTAGCCTTTGCACATGGAGAGGCCTCTCCTCTTTCACTTGCAGGTTTTTCTTGCAACGATTTGAAAAGTAAGGGGTAGGAGGAGGGAGGGAGAAAGCACTAATGGAACAAATGCTCCAAGAGCCGTTCCAAAAACATTTCCATCTTCCGGCAGAATAGCAGCTGTGGCATGTCCAATGCTGTGTTCAGTGTAATGGTCACCAGCTGTGAGGAACCACTTTTTTATTGACCAGAGCATTTCCTCAGGGCTGCAATAGATACCAAACACCTCCAGCTCCAAGTTTCACAGGTGCCTGGAGCTGGCTGTGCCTTCAACTGATGGCTTTGCCAAGGATTTCCCCCATGCCACCCCCCTCCCCACGCTGCCCTCCAGCCTCCAAACAACAGCAGTCTCACTGCGGCTGGGAGAGTCGGTGCTCAGCTCTCCTTGCCCAATGCTCCCTGAAGCCCAATACACACCACTCCTAAAGCCACAGTAATTAAAGGACATTTAAAGAGGTAATACCAAAGATAAATCATGTAGCAAGAATAATCAAAAAATAATAAAAGCTAAGACTTTTATTTCAGGAAGATCTTTTGAGGAGGGGGGCTGGATATAATCTTTCTGAGTGCTCTCTATTATAAGCTGTGAGTTATAAATAAATCCATATTTTAACATCTGGGATTCATAACATCTTGCTGACAGTCAAATCTCATAAAAGATGTGGTGAGTTCTACAGATGTGGGAAACCTCATTCAATGAACTGCATAACAAAGGAAATCTAGTTCTTTTTCGTTATTTATTGTTAACTCTGTGTCTCTCTGGTGACCGGTAAAAGTGGCTGGTTACAGTGAGCCTGGCTCCAGAGAGGGAGCCGAGCTGCAGGGTCACCCATGCTTAAATGCACCCTTGCTCAGAAACTCACAGCAGCAGCACTGTCTGAAAGCCACTGGTGAAACAAGTACTCTGTACATCGTGGGCTGCCTGCAGTATATAGGGTTTTGATCCCTCCCTGATGCTCAAGGCTGGATGTTCATGCAATAACAAGCAGTTGCTGCTGGCAAAAGCTTATAAATAGGGGGGGACAAGCAGGAAAGCACTGTCCAGGGCATCAAGGAGGCACTAGGCTACGGGATGTGACTGAGATCTGGATGCATGTGCCTTCAGTTCCAGCATGGGATTTTAGCAAGGTGAAACAGGGGGAAGGAAGGGAAGAGAAAGGCAGGACAGCCCACCTCCCCAGCTCACAAATCCTCATGAGCCACCACAACTCCTCAGCAAGGATGTAACTAATTGAGTCTACAGCCCCAACTAGCATTTTACGATTAGCTGGTTTACTTTCCCAAAAAGAGGAGGGAAAAGTATTGAAGTGTTTCCTAGCAAAACTTAATAACAGCAACCATATTACCACAAACTAGATGCAACACTTCCACTGTCACAGGCGTTACAGCAAACTGGAATCTCCTTTCTACTGGGTAAACCCAAGGAAAGTAAACAGTTTATTATGGTCACGTTTAATTTGGGCTTATACAAAGATGGAGCACTGAAGTCTGTGTTTAATGCGTTTGTGGTGGTTGGGATATTTTTTTCCCCTCCCCAAACAGCTTACCATTGATTTTCCTCTTAGCAAGTGCTGCTGTTCTGACAGTCTGTCTCACTCTTCATGTTCAGACTAAGAGCTTGTAATCTTCCCGTCGGTGATATCTGAATCCTCTAGCCGTGGGCACGGTTATGTTTTCACTAAAAGAGGATTATGACCTATTAATCAATAAAGATGAAGCAGGCTAGTAGAGCCATGACAAAGATGGGGTTGTTTTGCACAGTCCTGGAGAAACAGACAGGTGCAGCAGGCATGAAAGAAAACAGCATCTCAACAGCTTGGTCCTCAGCCATAGGTTTTCTGCATCCAACAGAAACAGGTGGTGTAAAAAAAGGTCATGCAAAGAGCTTCTGCTGGTCTCTGAATTCTGCTGTTTCATCTGGACCCATGCAGTATGGGTGCTGAGCCCCATGAGAGAAGATGAAAATGCTCCCCTGCTCTTCTCAATGACAAATCTCAAAGCACTTTAAGGTGGAGGACAGAACTATCTGTATTTGACAGAGGGGGAAACTGAGGCACGCAAGGTGGGATTTGTTTGTGAGCCTGCAGGAAATCAGAGCTAGGGCTGGATAACAGAGAATAGGCTTCGCAAGTTTAGCGAGTCCAGCCCAGCTGGCTGTGTTGCGTGACTTACACTAAGAGGCTGGCAGGACTCTAGAGCTGAGCTAAAGCACTGGAACTATGAATTTCCAAGCTTTCAAATATTTGGATAGCTTATAAATATAATTTTAAGCTTCTAATCCCTCCCTGTCAAATCGTGTAATTTTATTTTTCTTCTTTTTGGTTTCGACCTTCCTTCTTTTTTGGTTTTACTAAAGCAACCTCAGCTTTGACATCATCTGAGAATTTCATTTAACAAAATGTTTTGAATCATTTGTGCTGGTTCTGGAGACTCTGCCAATGGAAACATCCCCTGCAGCAAGTGCAATTTTAAACCTTGAATGTGCATTTTTTTCCCCCTCCTATAGCTACATTCAGAGCAAATCTCTTCCCTTGACTCCTGGCCAATTGTCCCAGAGGAAAGGATCACTCTGGGATGCCAGGAGAACATGGCTTGCACAACCAGGGAAAGCCCATCTGGAGACAGGGCAGCTTCCTCACGTGTCCCTGCCCCCTATCAGTCCACCCAGGTGGGTAAGAGGAGGAGAACAGGCTGAGGGAAGGTTCGCTGCATGCCTGGGGCTTTGAACGTGGTGCAGTGGCTGCATCACCAAAGGGACAGTGAAGCTCACCAACTGGTAAAGGGAGAAGACACTGCTGGGAATCAAGGCTATGACCAAACCACACTTCATACCTACCAATATTTCTTTTTTTTTTTTAATTGTATGACCATGTTTGCACCTCCTGCTAACCAACAACACTGCTCCAGAAATTAATGTCCTTGTGTTGGGTCCTCCTCCACTCTCTTTTTAATGGTGGTATGGAAGCAGGAACATCATGTCCTGAAGTCAAAAAGGCAGACATGCAAGGATCCTGGGCCCTGAACTCACATTTAATACTCAACAGACTTCAGATACCAAACCCCAGCAAATAAACAAGGGGGCTCTCAGATACCCCTGATGCACCACTGCCAGATGTCTTCATTGTTACAACATACAAGCACATGGGTAACAGTAGCTGGTGCTCGAGGTTGCCTTTAGGAAGCAGGAACATCTTTTGCAAATCCTTGATCCTCAGTGCTGTGTCTTTGACCCACACAACCCAAAAGCCATGCATTAAAAGCCTCTCCATAAGGGTCAGGACCGGGGGAGCAAAGTTATAGGCTATTTCCAAACAAAATGCTCCCTGCATCCCCCTGTGCACCAGAACCACCCCATGAAACCACACTGAGACACCTCTCCTCCAACAGCAAAAGGGACTCCAAGAGGGAAGGTGTGTGAGACTTTATGTCACTTTTATGTCTCTATTGATACTATTTGAAGCAAATGCAAACACACTCAGGCTTATAATAAGAGGGTGTAATAGACAGTAAGTGCAAATGACTCATTCACCGAGATTTTCCAGGATTAGACAGCAGCAGAAGGGCAACAGCTGTGTAAAATGGACTTTAAAAAATAATCTTCTAATAAGATTTTAATAAACCTGTTAGTAAATTATAATGCTTGACTTCAAGAACTATTTCTCCCCTGAAGTGTTTTTCTGTGGAGTTAAAGTGGTGATCTTTCCAATGTGCATGAAATAACCCCGACCGCACCGTGGGCAGAGCCAGGCAGGGAAGGGATTCCTCAGGTCGATGGATGAACAGAAAACCACACCTGTGGAGACAAGTTGAGTCCTAAAAAGATGTTTCAGGCCTCCTGCAACATTAACTTTATGAATTAAACTCAACCTCCTTTTTTATACTACTCTTGCCATCTTTTTTCTTTCTGTTGTCTTGAGTAAATTAATTTCAAAAATAAAATCAATGGTGTTTCTCAAAACAAAAAGCCTCCTCTTTTCATTGCCCTCCAGACTGCATGTAGCAAATGCTGGCTTACCAAAACCTTCCCCTAAATCCCATGTCTGGACATGCATGTGCATATTGCCGATGCAGGGAAACTGCCACATTTTTGGTACTTTTCTTAGAAGTCTGTTTCCTGGGGTCAATTCATTACATGGTAATCTTGGCTTTCGTTTGGAGGAGAGAACTCATTTTTGCAGCTGCCACAGTCAAGGTGAAAAGCCTGCATGTGCAAATGCTTAGAAGCTCACAAACCAGAATGGAAACCAAAAGGACACGGGTTTATTGACCTCCCTGAATCCTCTCTGAATTGCAGCACGTTTGTGTTTGAGCTGGACCTGGCCAAGCTGCTCATATTTCCTATGAGTTTGCGGGCATTTTGGCCCCAGCAGGACAGTGCTCATCTCCCTTTCTCCCTCTCTGTCTCTTGTTAAATGGGGTGTCAATCACTTACCCTGTTGTGTTACAGAGGTTTCTGCCACCCACAGATGTCACCACCACATATACATTATATTAAAAAGTGTATCTGTAAGTGTTTGTATATATCTCTCACATTTTCATTCTTACTCTTTGGGGAAAGTAAAGGGGAAGAAGCAGGCTCTCAAATTTACAGGATCAGGCAGAATAACCTTCAGATGGGGCCAGAAACATAACCTTCCCTGCTGCTCTGGGGACAGGTTACTTTGTGGGGCTGTCCAGGTCGCTAACGCCTTTGTACAGTTAATGGGACACCGGCTGAGTCAGAAGATTGTGTCCCCCAGGACCGTTAGTACTGTGGGCTTTAGGAGACCAACATACTTTTGATGGCGAGCATCCCGGAAAAGCAAGATGTCCCCTCAGGCTGGGACACAAGGCTAGATCAGCACACCATGGCTGCCCATACCAGACCTGATTCACACTGCCAAACCATCATTTGCCAACCCTTGACGGCAGAGGTTCATTAAAATTGCCCATTTGTTTAAATTTATAGCGAGGCTGCTAATGGCTCTGACAGAGCAGCCCCCAGCGAGGCAGGAGGTCTACCTGTGCCCCATTCTCTGCCCTTCACACCCCACGCAAGGTCAGGTGGGTGCTGAGGTGGTGGGGGCACAGCCCCAGCCTGTGCTGACTGCAGCAGGAATCTCCTCCCGCAGACTCCGTAGCAGGTAGCTGAGGGCTGCATAACCTTTTAAAGCACAGCAGCTGGCTGCTCCATGAACAGGAGCCAGAGCTCAAAAGCATTTTGAGATAAGCGCAGCACGCTGGGCTGCCAGCATCTGCAGGGAAGGAAAAAAGGAAAAGCCCAGATCTGTCACAATTTACATGAGCAAAATTGGCTCCTTGCTGCAGACGCTAGGAGATGTGGATGCTCCCAGCTCCTCCGGGGTCAGTGCCCCAGATTTAAAGGTCACCTGTTTTGGCTGGCAATGAAATTCCCAAAGGATCAATATTTTGCCATAAACTATTAAGCGGTAGTTTTCCCATGCAGCTTCCACCTTGCAGGGCAGTGCCTGCCCTGCCTAAGTACCTGTGTTCCGTAGGTACCTGCAGTGCGGGGTGAGGATTCCTATAGAAGTACTTGAGCTCCTGCACAGGGTAATTCAGAGTCTCCTTTTCTTGATCTTTCCCACTGCACTGATATCAGAGGAGCCTGGTGACAGCTGGCATAAGCTCAGCCTTAAAACTTTATGCCTGTGTCCATCCTGCTCCAAAAGGACGGCCCCAGCTTGGTGCCTCAGTTTCCCACTGATAAAACTGGGGATGAGAGCCAGGTCCTGCTCCTCAGGGAGCAATGAAGGTGTCACAGTCACGCTGGTGGGTGCTGAGACCCCCAGACATGGCAGCTAAGTTGATGACCTTGCTGGCAGTCTAACAGCTTTACAGCAGGCATGAATTTGGCTCAGAAGCCCCAACACTGAACCCAAGCACTTCAGGTGCATGACCTGTGACCAAGCCCATAAAAGCACCAGCAAAGGCAAATAATAAGTAACTCTGTACCTAATGCCACGCACTTACTCTTTTCGGAGCCAATTTTCCATGCTGCCAGGTTCTGACTCTAAAACCCGGTGGCCTTGGGCATCCTGCAAGTGTCAGAAGGATAGTGACAGCTCCCAGATAAAACCAGCACACAAATGGAGACCTGATGTTCTTTTGGTGGCTTCCATTTTTAAACAAGCATCGTCATCTGGAGCTCTGGCACCGAGAAGCAAGCACTGAAGTGTCACCTGTGGTCACTGTGGCCACCGAAGGCTGCTTCAGCCCTTGGTGACACAGGAGCAGCAGTTTTTGTTGTGAGATTTGCTGTGAATTCAGCCTATCAAGTTAAATACATAGAGAAGCACACACATCTACTTGTATATATACAATTTATGCATGTATTTTACTGCTGTTTCTGTCCAGCTCAAATATCATAAAAGCTGCCCAGGGGAAGCAGTGCCCCTGCCTCACACTGTGGGCTTGCGAAAACCTTCTTTAGAGGAGAAAATTGAGCTTTAGCCATATTTTTATTTTTTAATGGCTTTGGATCCTGGCTTCTCAGCTCTGAAACGAGCACTTGCAGTAGCTTAAGGAGACACCCCAGCCCCGCAGGAGCCTCCAGCCCTCTCCTGTGCTGGGGGCTTCAGCCCTGGCAGTCACAGGGCAGATGTGTGGGTGCCCCAGATGTTCCCATTTGCAGTCCAGCCCATTCACTCAAACTTTGCATCAAAATAGGTTTGTGCTGAGATGCCAGAGTCAACTCATCAGCCTTTGCTGGAGGCAGGGGGGTAGCAACTTTTTCAGACAGCTCAGGTATTTCCTCCAGAGCTCTGTCTGTCACATCACTGCAAATATGTTTGCTCTGGATGGTGTTTTGCTGGTTAAGAACGGATGTGATGGAGGCTTTAGGATGCCCCTTGCAAGGAGGGCAGGGGCTGGCGGGGGTCTGTAGCCCCAGGCTGCAGCTAAGCAAAGCAAGTGAGACAGGAGATCCCTGTTGTGAGCCAACAAAGTGACAGGGCAGTGTCTTACCAAGGCTCGCAGGGAAAGACCATGGCAAGGGTAGGGAATGAACCCCAAGTGGTGTCTGGCCAAACCCATCGCCCTACTCGGAGCTGGGTCTAGAGCAGCTTCACTGCAAAGTGACAAACAGACAACAAAAATTGCTTTTTCTCTCTGAAAGCTGCCACCAGCCAACCCAACGAAAGGGAAATAACCCTCTCACCCAGTCTCCCTCATAGTTTACGATAAAGAGCCTTTTGTTGCATTTTAATTTGCAAACTTTCTCTTCTGCCATTCTCATGTACCACAGTTCCGGAGACTCATATAATTATTTTTACAAGAAACGCTTTCAGACAAATAAGTCTGGGGAGGTTTGTAATTTCTATTACCTCATGGCGACTCTATTGATAGACAGCAGCACACCTTGGGAGAATTAGAAAGCATAAAGTAATGGAGGTTTTTGTCCTCTCAAGACAGAGCTGCGAGTGCTGCCTGGCTCACAGCCAACACCACCAATTACCAACCTGGAGCAGGAGACAGGTCCCAGCACTGAAAAATTATCGTTTTCCAACAAGCCTGGTAATGATGGAGCTGTACTGTAAGCTACCATTTCCTTCAGGGCCTGTTAGGTGTCCAGGACTGCAACGTATTTTGAGCTGCCTCAGTGTTTAGGGACAGCTGTTGTCCCTACTGGGGGGGTGGGGTGTGTGTGTGGGGAAGGATGGAGTTTGTATTGCTGCTTCTTGCCTTTGCTGCCACTTGCAACTCTTCCCTGGCTTTGTTATTCTGGAAGCCCTTTATGCCAGGAGACAGAACAGTCGAGCATAAAAAGCAACTTTGGAGGCACTGTCATTGGCAATTATGCTTGAAAGCCAGAGATTTAATTATTGTGCGAGAACGATACCACTGAAAGAGAAATTGCAACAGTCCCATCACTTGAGACGTTTCAGCACTAAAACAGACGACTCATGAAATGTCAAGAAGTGAAAAACACAGCACTCATGTATTTCCCACCTCCAAATCCTGGTGCGAGGGTTTCTGTTGACATCAAAGTTAACTATTAGTTGGGTTAATTGAGGACACAGGTGCCCCACTTGAATTCAGCTGTCTGGGTAACGCTTTTTTTTTCTCGTACTTATTTTCCTTGACGCTAACCATTGCTAGCGAGTGGCTGAAACTGCACAGCACTTTCACAATTCCCATTTCATGCCTGCATTTTAAATTAACACTTCTTCACTCAGGTTGATGATTTTTGCGTGTTCGTTGGGAATCTAACAATTACATCAGTGCTCCCCAGCAAACAGGTCATATTCTCCATCTCTCTCAAGTGTACAGCGTACCAGTACATCTAAGAGAGCACCGCATTACGATGTCCCTATCTCCATCATGGACTGGCAGCATAGCGAAATGCATGAAGAAAGCACATTTCAGCAGATGCATAAATAATTAACAAAAAGGTATATAACAGCATGGCATATAGGGCCTTAAATGCTGTAGATCTGTCTTCCAGCACCAGCTCAAAGCAGCAGCTTCACAGAAGCTGATTTGTGCTGGTGTAAAATCAATGTGGAAACCTCAGGACACCTGCTATCACATCTGCATGGCCAGACCCACTCACCTAAGGCTCTCCCAGCACAGCCACATCCCTCCCGCAGTTCCTAGTGTAGGTGAATAGCCCAGAGTGTGGCTGAAGCAGTCTTTAATTTGCCACTTTTACGTCCATCTTTCAGGGGGGAAAAAAGACCCAAACAGTCCAACACTTTTGTTCAAATCATGTTTCAGCTGCATTGGGTGGGAGGGAGCCCTGGCACCAAGATAGGCAGCCCATGAGCAGCCACAGCCATTGCGATTGCACAATGCATTATAAAAGCAAAATGCTAATTTTATCTGAATGCAAAACAGGACAAGTTAGGGCCACAGGGCAAGTCAGGGCCACAGGGGTGGCTGAGGGTGATGGTGGACACATGATTGCTCAAGCAGGATTGGTTCAGCGGTGGTTTCTTTTCCCATCTCCTCGTATCTTCATTCTCAGATAGGTTGCTGCTGTACCCAGCCCCACATCCACAGCCAGATACAGCCGATAAGCCCTTTCAGAACTGCACTCGGGATGTGCACTATGAAAAAAATTCATACCTCCAAGCCCAGATATTCCTGATTTATCCATCCCTAAGCACCAAAAGGCTTTTAACCCCAGGGAAAGCGCTTCTTCTGCTGCAGGAGAAGCACAGAACAGGCAGCAAGGAGCTTGACATCCAGACAAGTCTGGCTCACACCTCTTATCTCGCATCCCCATGTATCACGAAGCATCCTCCTCCAGTCCTTTCCCGCCAGGGTCCCTGCTTCCTGCACTTGGTCTGTGTCTGCTGCTCCCTGCCAGGCCACTTATCCCCGCCGTGGCCCGTCAGCAGGGAATTTCCTCCCGCTGGAGCGGCACTCGCATGGCACCCAGCCAGGGAAACCAGCTCTGGGCCAGTGCTGCCAGCAGCCTTTACAAAGGAGTGAGGGCTTTCCTGGGCACAGGGGCTGTGAGCCACTCCAGCTGCACAGGGAGAGGAGGATGCTCCTTGAGAGGTGAAAAAGCCATGTTAAAAAATAAACCAACCTGGCTCAGGTTAAAAAGAAACAGATTGGAGTTTTTTCCTCTCTCTCTCTTGAATTCATTTGTTGGAGGAAGGAGGCTCAAAGACACAACAACAAAATACATGTTGAGTCAAACTGAGATTACTTCTTTCAACCTACACAGGAAAACCTCTTATATTGGTTGAGGGCTATTTATCCTTCTGTGTAAGCTTCCACTTATTTATGTAGTAGTGCTTTTAGGTTGATTTTAAAACAACAACAAAAAAAATATTGCTTCAAAAAGAAGAGTGAGAATATTTTGTTTCAAATCCCCCTTCTCTTTCACACACAGAAATATAAGCAGTTTTGGGTCAGAATTGTTCATCACCTGATCGAATCACTAAATAATTTCTGCCCTGCATGGGGCTGTATCTCACAGTGACTTTACTTTCATTAAAACTAATAAAAGCAAGAGAGCAAATGGGTACCCTTGGAGGTCGCTGGCAGCCTTTCTGACCATTTTCCAGGATACCCCCTTTCCCTGATGGCCTCATGCAAAACTCGGCTCGGGGATGGTGACAAATGACCCCCCCTCATCTCACAGACATGGTATATAGATAGGTGCTATTATGTCCTGGTCCTGTCATATCAAAGCTGTCCAGGTCCCCAGAGGTTGTGTGGTGAGACCTCACCGGCACCAGGACCCATTTTGGGAGCAGTGATGGGTGACTGCTGCTGCTGAGAGGGCGGCTGGTGGCTGCTGGGCTGGCAGGGAGGCAGTGGCTAGCCGGGGTGTAGTCTCCGAGGTGGAGGAAGTGAGGAGCCAGTGTATAACCTGAACTTGATCACCCTCAACCCAAACCCTGAAGAGGAAAGCCTGCACGCATGACGTCTTCCTGTTAGGAAATATTAATCACGGCCATGTCCAAACATGGTAAACGAAACCTCAGGAAAACCACTCCTCTGGTGATCGAGTGCTGTACCCCAGCATATTCAGGAAGGCCCTTGTGCCTCAAAGACAGGACTCACCCGTCATCGGGGCACCATCTAAAATTATGTATTGCTTCCATGACATTTGCATATTTGAAGCAAAATCTCAGCTCCTCCCCTATGTGCTTCTCTATCACTGTCACCGTTGTTTCATGGGCTGGGGAGAGAGACACTGGGCAAGCCAGCTACTGAGGTGAAGCACCCGGACATGAGAAGCAAGGGGCAACCACCAGGTTATGGAGTTGCATCAAATACAGCAGCAAAATACACTTGAAGACGTTTTCAGTCCACCCTGGCTGCTCACCCTTGCACACCACTATGGTTTGCTGCCCTTGCAGCGGTGCCGTTGGGGTGACACGTGGGGCTGCCCTGTCCACGGGAATCACTGACACACACTGAGGTAAGACCAGAAGCAAAAATCCTGGTGGCACTGCTCTGCATGACGGTATCAAACTGGCTTTGGTTCTAGAGAGGACCTTTTTCAACATCATATTATTTTTTTTACTAACACTTTAGCCCCAGAGTTTGAAAGCTTTCACTGGCCTATGGCTGAGGCTTTCACAGCAGTCTACTCTAAAAAAGCTGTACTACAATGAAGCTCTCAGCTTGTCTTCTCCACTCTTCAGTCAGACTGGGCACCTTCCAAATGAGACACCTGTGTTACCAAAAAAACCCACCCAAACCCAAACCCAAAACAAAACCCAAACCAAGATGAAAGGCATCCCAAGAGGTTTACAAGCAAAATAATATTCCTGGAAAGAGGTGCCAGCACGCTGGCTTGCAGCACTGTGTGGGAGGCATCTTGGAGCTAAGGGGGTCACAAACAGAGCACGTGGGTATGTATGCTTGGGGAAATCCCTCCACACCTTGTCCACCTTCTTGACCAAGGCAAATCCAACCCAATTCTGTCTGATTTTGAGTTGAAGCTACAGCAAGTGAAGGATTGAAGTGGGACCTTGGTGGAGGAAGGGGTTGAGCAGCCCCTTAGAGGCTAGATGCAGAGATGGCCATGAGAAGACCCTGGTATGGCCATCTTCAGGCTCCGCTATGAAGCCAGAGGAGACAAGTCCTCCTACCTCCATGGACTTTATCCTACATAGGGACTGCTGCAGCCTGGCTGTACCCAAACCCTGTGGAGTACATCTGGGATACATTTTAGCAGGCAGCTTCACAGTCCAGGGACTCTGACCATGCCACTGGCCGCTGGCCCTGCTCCAGCTCATGGGGTAGAAATCCAGCCAGATACTGAAACTGGGAAATGCGGGTCAGTCTCCACCTCGCCTACAGCTGCAAGGGGTTTAATCCCTGTGGTACAGTTCTCTGAAAGCTCCTGGTGGTCAATGGGAAGCATGTGGAGATCCTCAGCTGAACACTGCAGCGACCAGAGCTGGGGAGTGATGGTGCAGGATTACGGGCATCCCCTCAACCTCAGCTGTGCTGGGAAATCAGCTCCCCAAAACATCGTGTCTCTTGCTTGTGGGGCCTTCAGTCCCTCTGGGGGCCAAGCCTTGCCTATGGGGCCCAAGTCCCTTCTGGGGACCCAATTCTCTTTGGGGGTACAGCTCTTGCTTGTAGTGCTCAAACCCATTTTTGTGGTCAGCCCTTGCCCATGGGGCCTAAGTCCCTTTTAGGGGCCCAAACTCACTTGGGGGATCAACCCTCAACTGTAGGACCCAAATACCTTTTGGGGAACAAATCCCAAAATCCCCAGTCCCGTCTGGGGGCCAGGCCTTGCTGCTATGCATCTTTGGGGGGATGGGGGGGAACCCCATTTGGAGTTCAAACTTCGCTTGTGCATCCCCAACCCCTCAGGGGACCAAACCCCGTTTTGAGGTCCAAGCCTTTATTGTGCAGCTCAAAACCCCTGCGGGGCCCAAACCCCTTTTTGGTGACAAGCCTTTCGTGTAGGTTCCAAACCCCCTTGGTGTCCACAAAGCCTTTTGAGGGCCAAACCTTGCTTCTGGATCCCAACCACCTTGTGGGGCCAATTCTTGCTTGTGGGCCAAGCCCTGTTGTTGGATGCCAACCCCTTTTGGAGGCCAAACCCCTCCTGTGGGACCCAAACCCTTTAGAGGGCCCAAATCCCTTGTGGAGGCTAAATCCTGCTTGTGGGTCCCAAATCCCCCTGTGGGTCCCAAATCCCTGTGGAGTCAACCACCCTGTGGGGCCCAAATTGGATTTGGGCTCTTATCCTTGCTCATGAATCCCACATTCCTTGTGGGGCCCAAAGTCATTCTGGGGCCCAGATCTGTTTTGGGGTCCAAGGCTGCCTGTGGGTCCCAGGGCCTCTGCAGGCCCCAAATCCCCTTTGTGGGCCATTGCTTGTGGGGCTTGAAGCTGTTGTGCGGCCTGAAACCCAGCCTGCTTGTGAGTCCCAAACGCCCTGTGGGGCTCCAAACCCCTTTCAGGGATCAACGGGTCCAAAATCCCTTGTGGGGCCCCAACACCCTGTGGGGTCCAAATCCCTTCCAGGGGCCCATTCTGTTTGTGGGTCCCAAAACCCTGCGGGGCTCAAAGCCCCTGTGGTCCCCCATCCTGTTTTGGGGTCCGAGCTGTGCCTGCGGGTCCCAAGCCCTTGTGGGGTAGCAAACTTGTGAGGTCCAAAACCCTTTCAGGGGCCAAGCCTGCCTGTGAGTCCCAACCCCCCTGGGGGGCCTAAATCCATTCTGGGGTCCAAGCTGTGCTTGTGGGTCCCCAACTCCTTGTGGGACACAAATCCCCTGTGCCTCAAATGCATTTTGGGGTCCAGGCTGTACTGGTGGGTCCCAAACCTCAGGCAGGGACCGAAACTTTGTGGGATAAAAATCACTTTCAGGGTCCAAGTTTGGTTGTGGGTGTCCAAGGCCTTGTGGGGCCCCAGCGCCCTGTGGTAGCCAAATCTGTTTCGGGGTCCCAGCTGTGCCTGTGGGCCCCCAACCCTTTGAGGGCTCTGAGCCCCTTGAAGCACCCAAACATCTTTCAGGGTCCATTTGCTTGCAGGATCCCCAACTCCCTGGGGAGCCCCCAACCCCCTGGGGGGCCAAGATCCATTTTGGGGTCCATGCCTTGCCTGTGGGTCCCCAGCCTATTGGAGGCTCCGGACTCCTTGGGGGTCTGAACCCCTTGAAGCACCCAAACCCCTTTTGGGATCCATTTGCCTGGGGGGGTCTCCAATGCCCTGGAGACCCCCCAACCCCCTGGGGAGCCAAAATCTATTTTGGGATCTTCACCTTGCCTGTGGGTCCCCAGTCTTTTCGAGACTCTGAACCCTTTGGAGGCTCTGAACCCCTTAAAGCACCCAAACCTCTTTTGGGGTTGATTTGCTTGGGGGGGTCCCCAACCCCCTGCGGAGCCCCTGGGGGGCCAAAGTCCATTTTGGGGTCTGAGCTGTGCCTGTGCGGGCTCTGAATGCCTTGAAGCACCCAAACCTCTTTCAGGGTCCCTTTGCTTGGGGGGTCCCCAATCTCCTGGAGACCCCCTCAACCCCCTGGGGAGCCAAAATCTATGTTGGGGTCCATGCCTTGCCCTGTGGGTCCCCAACCCTTTGTGGGCCACACTCCCCCTGCCCCGCGCCGCGGGACCCACATCCATTTTGATGCCCCCAGCCCGCTGGGCCCCCCCCCAAACCCTCTCGGGGTGCCCCGCGGGGCCGTGGGCGGGGCCTGGGCGGGGAAGGGGCGGGGCCGTGGGCGGGAAGTCCCGCGGCCCTGACTCAGCGCCCCGCCCCGGGGGGGCAGGAAGCCGGGCGGGCCGGGCGCGCGCCGGCCCCGCGCCTGTCACCGCCTGCGTCAGAGCCCGGAGTTTTCCACTGACGAAAAAGGGCAGCGCGGCGCGGCGCGGCGCAGCCCCGGCCCCGGCAGCGGCAGAGCGGGAGGCGCCGCGCCAGGCACCGCCGCTGCAGCCGGAGCCGTCGCGCCGAGACCCGCCTCAGGTAGGGGCCCGCCGCGGGCAGCCGGCGCCGGGATGGGGCTGGGGGAAGCGGCGGCGGGGGTCCGCCGCGGGAGAGGCGGTGGGCTCCGCCGTCCGGTGCTGCGGCTCGGGGCGGGGAGGCGGGGTGCGCGGCCGTCGGGGCGGCGGTGCTGAGCCGGCTTGGCGCTGGCGCGGGGTCCCGGTGCAGTGTCCGGCGCGGCGCTGGGCTGTCGGGGGGCCGGGGTGCCAGCCCGCGGCGCTGCCCCGCCGTGAGGGGTCCGTCTGGCTTCCCCGCCGTCCGGAGCCGGGCAGGCGCGACGCGGCGGCGCCGTCTGGCCGTGCCGCTGCCGCCCCGGGGCGAGGGGAGCCCGGCGGGGCGGGGGGCAGCGGCACCGCGTCCCGGGGCGGAGGGGGGGGGGGGGCTGTCCTGCGCTCCCGGCCCGCCGCGCTTCCCCATCGGCCGGCAGCGCCGTGCTGACCGTACGCAGGAGCACCTATGGAGTAGCGCCGAGCTGCCCCCCTGTCAGTTAAGGCTCTGCTCCATCTTTACGGCTGCGGTTCCAATTTTCTTAGGTTGAAAGAAAGGCGGGGCGGGGGGGAGCCTTGCCCGCTCGCTCTTCCCCAAATCTGCCCGGCTGGGGATGCTTTCCCGTCGCTACAGCAACACCTACCGACCGGCGCACGGATGGACCGGCCGGCCGGCGGGCAGCGGGGCCCCCCGCCTCCCGAAACAAAATATCGCCGCTTCGGCGGCGCACCTGGGCAAAGAAGAAAAAAAAAAGGGAAAAACCCGCAAAACTACTAAGTTTCCTCGGGGGGTGAGGGGTGTTGGTTTTTTTTTTTTTGCTTCCCCCCCCCTCCCCCCCCCGGCATCCTCCGAAGTGTCTGTCACCTCCGAGTTACATAATGTCGCTGTGGGAAGAGGCTGACACGCAGGGACAGCCCTTTCCTAAAGCAGCCCTGCCTCGCTGCCGGCTGGAATGACAGCGCCTCGGTGGGATGGAGAGAAAAAAAACCCACGGCCATTTACGAACCTCAGAGTCTTGTCATTCGTTACAGGGAACTCAGAAATCAGAAATTAGTATTTCCACCCCCACCCACCCCACCCCCATATCCAGAATTTTTTTTTTTTTTCTCCGCTGAGCAGTTCGCAGTTGAGGCCCGTCGAGGTGATGGGGTTTATTTTTCGGGATGGTGCATTTGTGCTCCACCGCGGAAAGACTCCGCAGCTCCTGGCGAGCCCTTTAATAATTCAGTGCGGGAAATGCGTGCGTATATATAGCAGGCAAGGTAATGCACAGTGTGTACCTACAGGAGGACAAATATGGAAACCTGGTGTGAATTATTCATGAGGTGTAATCAAATAGAGGATTTTCCTAGACAAAGCACACTTCGCTGTTTTCATATTTATTACAGCACAATCTGCGCCGAGTACATTTGAACCTTGTTTCATTCGGGCTGTGTCAGATAACCTTTAATGTATTTGCTAATGTTTCTTATTTACCTTTCAAGCTGTCAGCCAGAAATAAGAGCTGAATAGAAAAATCTGAAAAGCCTTTTTCTTTGTAGCCTTGTGAAAATTAGTAGACTGAGTAAGTGCTTCTGATGCTGTTCCCAGGGAAGGTGTTTTGCCTGTTCAGTCTCTGGCAGGAGAATAAACTCATGGTGCTACGAACTGATTCATGCTCCTGCTCCACGGCACGGGGTACTTCGGGTTTTGCTGTTGCATAGTAGGCAGAGGCTATTTTTAACCGGAGCAAGGTTATGAAACCTTAGACCCAGCTGGGTGAAAATAATCTGGTCTGAACTGGAAAGCACAGCTTGCGTGGCTGGGAACACGCACGGGACTGTCCCCTGGAGGGTCCCGATGGGATGATCCTGCTTACCTTAGCTCCCATCAGCCCCCAAATTGGGAAGTGGTATCATCGTGGAAGCTGTCACAGCGGCGCAGTTAAGTAAATATGCAAAGAATTAAGATAGTTAAATGAACAAGCAGTGAATCAGAGTTGATAGCATGATGATTAAGTAACCCAGAGGTGTTGCTGGCATCACTGCTGCTGTTAGACACCAAATATCTAGGGTAGCCGAACGGGAAGCCCAGCTCCCCACCAGTATTTGGTGATACTCGCACCAGCGTCGCCTGACCTGCAATAAACAGCAACGTGCAAATAAACATCGACCCCAAAAACTCCCCCAGGCTCGCTCCAGAAGTCATGTTTGGAGCGGTACCTGGCGCAAATATGTGGTGGTGTTTTTTAAACTAATATTTACTCCTGCTAGACCTGCACAGCCGATGCAGCTCTGGGGGAGGGAACTGGAACCGCTCTGACTCATTGCTCAGCAGAGTTGTTAACTCGCTCCCAGCGCCCGAGCCCTCGTCCCGGTGTGCCGAGAAGAATCCACCTTGGCTTCCCAGGCTGAAAGCAGATGGCTGTAATTGTAGAGTTGGCAAACCAGCTCAAAAAGTCCCTGGAAAATAAATACTTTTAGTGCATTGCACTGAGGTTTGGGGGTTTTTAGGTGTTGGGGTTTTTTTGATTGTTGTTACCCAAATTGCTTTGCAGAAGAAAGTTTGCTTTCAATAGCTCATGCACAGATTTGGGATCCTTCCATTCCTTAAGATACTCCTCTGACAGAAACCCCAAATACAAAATATGCTTGCTCATAGGTGTTCTCCTGCAATACTGTGAGAGTTGTGGCATGAGCAAATGCAGCTGCTGGACTTGCTGGGAGAAGTTTCCTTTGCCTTGCTCGCAGTGCTGCATTCACCTGCCTGGTGCAAAGCCCATATACAGCCCCAAAATAAAACACTGAAACATCTTCTCCACGTACTTCTGCACAAAGCCATGATGCCTCTTTGTGCAGTCTCTTATAAATAGACTAACTGGACACTGGTAGGGGTTGTAGTTGCCTTCCTCTGCGCTTGGCTAAACAAATGCCAAACCTTCTTAAATCTAAATTACTCGAAATATTTACTGTTGAGACGTCGTCCAAGAGGAGGATAGTTAAAACATTAATTCCTCACATTCCAGTGTATTAGGGCTTTACCCTGCAACTTGCCGAGCACCAGAAATGGGACTTTGCAGATTCAATTCCCTTCCCCCCAACTAGACAGCCACCTCCCCCCTACTCCCCCCACCCAAACTTTAATGCTTTAGAAAAAAAAAGAAAAAAAAAAAAAAAAAAGAGGAGGGAGAGAAAAAGAAAGGAATGCACATCTGGGCTAAATATTTGTTAGAAAGTATTCCCAGGATAGTGGGAGTTCTGGTGCCAGAGAGGAATTCCTGCGGGTTTGATCCATTGCATTATGTACTTGTTCCAAAAGCTGTTTTCAGTAAAATAGATGAGTAAGAAGTCTTAGCCAAGAACAGAATGTCTTTTTTGGCAACTAAAAGGAAGATAGGATTATTTTATTTCAGGTTATGTAAAAAAAAAAAAAAAAAAGAGAGAGAGAGAAGGTGGTAAAATCCTGCGCTTGGTGGTGCCTGTAGAGATTTACAATGGCAAGCATATATATGTATATTTATTTTTTTTCCATGCCGCTGTGCACATTTTTGTGATTTCTTTGTAAGACATCAGTGTGGATTGAAGATTACTTGTGGAATTACAGCAATTCAAATATCCTGGCTGTGTCAGAATTGGCCTCTGGGTTTTTTTGGCTGAGTGGACAGCGGTTTCAGTGACAGGGCTTTCAAGGCAGTGTCCAAATTGTTGGCATAATTCTGCTTCCAAGTGCCAGGGCAAGAAGGGGAGGAGAGGATCGCCTTTGCCTTGACAGCGAAAACCCTGTCTGGAGGATTTTCTGGGGGTGGATAACAAGTAAGACACCGATGGGTGCAGCCCTGCTACATTGCATGTAGCTCTGGAGAAGGATTTGAATACTTGACCTGGAAAACGTAAATCAGCAAAGAGGGGAAAAGCGTTATTGGGGGAAATTAATGTGTTTTGGCTAATGGGCAACAGGTTCACCAGCTTTTTCCCATTAATTGAGAATCATGTTTGCACGACACCTACTTTGCATTAACAAAACAATAGGTGTTTTGAATAAGACGGCATGCCAGCGGTGGTTGTTGGGTTTTTTTTCCCCTGTGTATTTGGCTTATTCTCATAGATGGGAGATGCACACACCTCCTTTCATCCTTCTGCCAGGCGTGGCTAATGAGCGATGATAGTATTAAAATAAATAAATAAATAAAATTGCACCATTTTATGCACAGCTTGCCTTGGCTCTGGCTTGGTGTTTATGTTCATTTGGTTAGTGTGCGTGAGGAAAACGCTTCGATTTTTCTTGCTGTGTGGTTTGGGGGGAGGCAGCACGGCTCATACTGGGCGTTGTTGGGTTTGCAGGTGACCTGAGCATCAGGGCTGCATCACTCTGCAGCACAGTGATATCCACCTTCTCGCTTCTCTGGGAGTCCTGCAGACCAGGTCAGTCCTGGGAGAACTGAATGCCATGTGGGGTTTGGTTGTTTTGGTCTGGAACTGGGACGCCTATTTCAGTGGTGTGATCTTACTGTTCCACCACCCTCTGAGGTCCCCTGTGAGGTTTGGATGTGGTCAACATCACTTCTAAGAGGGTGTTCACTGTGTCCTGCGGGCTTTTTTGGGGAGCTAGTGTCTCCCTCCCTTGGCTAGTCAGTAGCATCCTTCACCAGCAGTGTCGGAGGTATCCCTTGGAGCAGCGACCAGTTGCTTTGTGGTGAGAACTGATGCTCTTTCAAGACATGTGCAGGATTTTTTTGCAGTTTCTGGCTGCTCTGGGTGGATGATGGGATCAACTGGGATGAGCAAACTTCTGGCTGCAGCCCAGGCTTTGATTCGGACCCCTGCCATGGATTTGTAGGGTTTATTTACTCCTAGTTGTTTCTTAAAGCACATATGAAACGGAGCAGAAGGCACACACAAAAAAAAAAAAAAAAAAAGAAAAAGAAAAGGTTTGTAAATGCAGCCATGTAGGTTGTTGGGGCATTGTGGCTGCCTGCGAGCTCTGCTTTGCTGGAGCACAGGCAGGAAAGGGGTTAATCCAGGTGTCAGGTAGGACATGTGCTGCTGGGGCTGGAGCGTGGCCAGATCTACCTTCTCCCCATCTCTTTTTGGATTAAGGCCAAAAAAACAACAGCTTCTCTGTGGCAGAACCACCTGCAGCTCTGGGTTTGCTGAGGAGGAGGAGGGATGGAGGGGATCACCTCTCCCTGGGTTCAGGGGGCTGTGGGGGATCCACTGGCCCCACAGGCACACGTTGCAGTGAATGATTAACTTCAGGCCGAGGAACTGCTTCATCCAGGGATTTTTTTTTGTTACTTTTTAGGGGACTATTGTCTCCGGGGAAGCTGCTGGTAAACATAATTAGCGAGGGCTGGCGCAGGGCTTTGAAGGCACGGCGTGTGCTCCTGTCCTACCATGTGTGACTGTGCAGCAGTCGAGATACTGAAAACCTCAACGTTAGGAAGGTTTGAAGGTGGTGTGGTTTCTGTGCTGCCTGCTCAGAGCTGTCAGGAGGGCGGGTTTAGTGTTATGGTTTATATTTTTCTTTCTCAGAGACTTAAATTAACTTCAGACATGCAAAAGAAGGCGAGAAAGTGTTACCGTTACAAAGAACAAATGTGGCCGGTGGAGGAGTTTCAGCTGGTGGGAGGGGATGGGGACCAGCTGTCTGTCACCTGCACCCTGTATCTGTCACCCCCATATCTGTCACCGTCCTGAGGCTGTATATGTCTGTCCCAGTGTCACTCGAATTCTAGGGATGCTTTAGATTTTGTGTATTACCTCTGGGTTTACTGAAGCACGGGTAGCATCCCACATTGCTGAGGCTCTCCCCTCCTTGCTAGAGGGAGTTTCTGGGCTGGGGCTGCATCCCCGCGCTTGTGCCATGCAACCCGGTGGGATGGGGTCAAAGCAAGTCACTTCTCCAGCAGCAGCCTGGTGCTCAGCTTTGGGTATGGCTCACTGGCTGCAAAATAAACTGGCAGTTACTTCTGCAGCAGCCAAGGGTACGTGGTGTGGTGTTGCCAGCATCTAAAAAGGGACACAGTCCCACCTCTGTGCAAGAGCATCCCAGGTTAGGTGGGCTCTGACACCCCTTAGCCTATTGTTGGCAAAGCGTGCAGCTTTTGTGCTATTTCAGGAGACAAAACCCACACAAACTTTGTAAAAGCAAAGGTTAAAAAAGATGCAACAAAGTAATTTTTCTTTTTTCTTTAAGATGAGCAGGGGAAAAGCATGCAGGAAATTTAGGAATCTAGGCAAGTACAGAGCTTCTTTGTTTTTAATTAGCTGCGTTGTTTTTAATTGCTACTATGCTTGATACATAACCCAGCCTAAACAAGAATAGCTTATTGAATGGGGGACTGACTATGAAAGGCACCGTGAGGAGAAGGGCTGTTCTTCACAGTTGATATATTTGTATTTCAGTGCTTCATTTAATAAGTCTGTTTCCCCAGGGGGCTGTAGCAAGTAAATCATGCCAACAGATTGTTCTTTGCAAACTGGCTTATTTTTGTAATTAGCGAAACGTTAAAGCTGTAACTGCATAGAAAGCGATCTGGGTAAGGAGTTAACGTAAAAGAATTAGTAAGCAAAATGTAATACTTATTGTTTGATAACATTTGTGTTGATTGAATTGGTTTCCGGACAGTTTGTTGCCTGGGATAGTCGGTTCTTCTGCAGCGTGGTAAAATGGGAGAGAAATTCAGCAGGTGTGCACAGTGAAGGTGGAAAGATGTAGGGTTTTTGGGGGAGCACTTTCTGGGAACTGCACCTGTGCAGCCAGGCGGACCTGGTGGAGAAACGTTGCTGGGGTTAAAGCCACCCTACTCATCACCCGAAATACCCAGGATTTCCCTCGCTTTATTTTGCTTTCCTCCTTTGTTTTCCAGTTATATGAAAAATACGGCGTCACCATGAGTGGAGTATTGAAAAGGAAGTATGAAGAGCTGGGGGATGACAGTACCTACTGCTCCTCCTCCTCCTGCTCCCCCCTCTCCTCCTCGGCATCATCGGGCTGGGAGACAGATGAGGAGAGCTCCCGCGGAGAGCCCAAGCCCAGCTCTGCCTTAACGCCCAGCTTTACCCGTGAGTATCTCCGGCAGCCCCTTTCCTGGGGTCAGACGTGCCGCTGCACGGGTTTCTTTGTAGTGTGGTGGTGGGTCATCACCATGCAGAGACCTCCTTGGGGCACAACTTTACGGGTGGAAGCAGCCATAACGCCAGCTCCCTGTCATTACACCAATTAATCTTGGTTTTGTAATCAGCCAGCATCCTCAGGGTTGTCTTCCTCAGCCCTTCCTCCCAGCATTTATCATTCCTTTTTAATGTTTTTGAAGTCCAAATTGTCAGGAATAGAAAGTCAGGGACCTGGGTGTGCAGAGGCATGCAGGTGCCACCAAGCCAGTACTGTAGGACGATCCCTCAGTCCCCTGTCAGGCTATTCCTTAGGCAAAAATTAAACAGACAGCAAAGACCCATAACACTGTTTTTTAAAAATGATTAACCAGTAGCGTAATTACCATTTCGGAACTTGTTTCCTACGTAAGTTTGGTACTTTGCCAAAGAACATGACATGTTTGACATTGCCTTCGCTGCTAGTGCAGATAAACGCTATTTTGTTTTCCCAGCAATATCAGTTTTGAGAGCTTTTAGGAAAATGCACAGAAGGCAAGGTTGTAAAATCCTTTATCTGCCATGTGAAGGGAAAAATAAAAAATACAATAGGGGAACATCTTCACGGAGGAGAAATAGCCCGACCTAGTAAATTATACTGAACACCCACTGTATATAGCAGTTAAGGTCCACTTAGCAGACATACACAAACATGCAGTGGTCTGAAAAGGCTTTAGAAGTCTTGTAATAATAAAGAGTCTCATTCTGGCTTGTCTTCCCAGGTTTTGTGACAAAACAATGAACTTTTTGTATTCTCTGGCTCAATTGGAAAAGGGTCAGGAATGGGAAAACAATTTTGGAGGAGGGGTGCGGGGAGAGAGAAGCAAATGCCAAAGTGCAGCAGCTCAGCCGATAGATGATCGTGGTGGTTAACTTGTCTTTTGATAAAGAGCTAATGTTTTAGAAGATTGAGTCAAGGTTATTATGAAAATGCAACGCGCAGTGCTAAGATATCATCAAAGCCACTGCAGATCCCAGTGTGAAACCCCCAGCTATTTAGCAGAAGCTGCTGACACAGCTGGGTGAGCATTGTTGGTTTTTTTTTTTTGCTTTCATATGAAACCAAAATGCTATATTTTGGCAAGCGAGACTTGTGAAATGTGGGTGCAGCTAACTGCCCAGTCTTGCACTTTCCCAGCCTTCGGGGCCAGCCAGACCAGCCGAGACCCTCAGGTTTTCAGCAGTCCTTTCACTTGGCTTCCCAGGAGCAGGGCTGCCTGTGGCTCTGCCATGAAGAGCGGGGTTCGGATCCCAGCTCTGCAGTCACCCATCCTTTCTGGGTTATTTTTTTCCATATTCCCCATGGTGGCAACGGAGACATCCATGCACCAGCAGAGAATGGGACCAAAAAACCCTACCACTGAATTTGTGCATAGCCCACTCCCATTCCTGACATGCTCATGCAGCAGAAAAGGCAGCTCTGCAACCCACTGCCACTGCATTTTGCTTTGTTTTCCATGGGTAGCTACGTTCGTGGAAACTCACTGACTCTGAAATTGCCCTGGCTAATTAGTCCACCTCCATCTGCTACGTTTGCACGTGCAAATGTGCAGAACCAGGTATCTCTGGAGAGGCTTCGCTTTAAATGGTGTGTAGCATGTTTCAGCAGTTTTAAGATAAACCAGAGTCGTCATGTATTGCCATGTTTACCCTGGGATCACCTGCATAAAGATTTAACATCTTTGCAGCTGCTCTCAAATGAGCCTCTTGAGAATAAACTATAGATTCATAGTTGCTCCCGGTGGATGGTGAAGGGAAGTACCAGAAAAACAGCTGTTTTGGCTATTATCTGCCCTGCCACAAAAGCTGGAGCCACACAGCGCTGGAGTGTTGGCACTCCGGCATCCCGGGAGCAGACCATGAGCTCCTGAATGTGGGGCAGGGTGCTTGGGTTTACAGCAAGACAGGCATGTAGGATGGTTTGTTGCTTGTTCGCTATGCTCTGCTGCACTTGAAGAATAAGCAAATGTATGTTTCCTGGAGGAAGTCAAGCGGGAAGGAGAAGCAGCAACCGTTTCTTAGGGTGAATCTGGTCGGTGACTCCGATGCATTGGGACTTGGCTTACTTTCCACTCCGTTCTCATCCCACCTTTGAAGTGTTAGATCCTAAAACACCAGGAACCATCGAGCAATGTTGCAACCTTATCCCGTCATGTCCCTGTTGAGAGAGTAATTGCAAGTCCTGCCTGTTTGTAGTATTTACAGCCTGTTTGTCATATTTCTATCCTGTCTGCAGGGTGGCAGTACTGACTGTGCTTTTTTTTTTTTTTTTCCCCATTTCTAGCCACATCTATCCTGAAGAAATCCAAGCGACTAAAGAAGAACAATGTAGAGTTTGACCGGGTCACTGTGTTTTACTTCCCACGCTGCCAGGGGTTCACAAGCGTGCCTAGTCGTGGGGGCTGTACCCTGGGGATGGTGAGCAAACACAGCTCCTCCCGGCAGTTCACGCTAGCGGAGTTTTCAAAGGAGCAGGAAAACGTTCGTCGAGAGAAGCTCGAAGAGAAATTAAAAGAAGAGAAGTTGGAAGCATTGAAGTGGAAAGTGAGTAGGAGCGTGGGGTTGGGTTGACGAGGAGCTGGTAGATGTCATTAGTTAATGGCCAGTTTTTATAGGAGCCTCTCTGAGGCCTGGGGGCATCGGTCCTTAACCCTGCTTGGGCCTCCAAGAAACACAGGCTGCAGTGTGGGATTTTTCAGCTCAGTTTTCCACCTTTGAAAATTGATGGAAAAGACACTGAACTCCACGTGTCAGGTGTCTGTGAGGGCTCTGGGGGCTCTGACACAGATGTTGGTCCTGGGATTGCCCATCACGGGGGACAGATCTTTCCTTTCATGTTTCTTCTGACCCGGAGGTGCTGATGGCTCCATGTCCCAAACGGGTCCCTAATGCTTTGCCCATTCATTGCCCTTAGCTCACCATGAACGGCACAAAGGAGTCAGAAGAGGCCAACCAGCTCACCATCGAAGACATCTCCGACGACGACATTGATGTCAGCAACGTGGACCTGGAGGATGGCTTCTTCCTCCAGCCCTATCCCGCCAAGAAGAGACGTGCGCTGCTGAAAGCTGTGGGGGTGAAGAAGATCGACAAGGAGGAGAAGCGGGAGCTGCACAACATCCGCCTGTCCCGGGAGGACTGCGGCTGCGACTGCCGGGAGGTCTGCGACCCAGAGACCTGCAGCTGCAGCTTGGCAGGCATTAAATGTCAGGTACTGCCCTCGCTTCTGGCCACAGGGGAAAAGCCACAGCTCCAGCTGATGTATGTGTTAAAGGAGGGGGGTTCTGAGCAAGCAGGACAGAATTAGGGCAGCCTGTAAAATGCATCTGTTCCCACCTGTGCTCGGAGCGCAGCAGGCAAGAAAAGCTCTTGGAGATGCTCCCCCAGGCTGTGAGGCAGACGCTGCTCGAAAGTGTTCGTGTCCCAAATCACACAGGCAGCCGTCCCCACGCAGTGCTGAAGCCGTGGGGGAGTGCCTGAGCCTGGGGCGTGAATGCACCCGCACCGCTCATCCCACGAGACCCGCACCTGCTTGGTCTCCTGTTGGAGATGGGCCACGTGGGAATGTCTTCACAAATGAAAGCTTCTTGCTCCTTACACAAGGCTGCGATTTCTCCTCCTCCCCCTGGTTTTATTTTTAATTTTATTTTCCCTTGGTGGGTGTCACAACTCCCAGCGCGCTCAGGCAAACGTGGGAGCGTCAGCTGAGCCTCAGCCCACAGCTAGCTGTGCAAACCACCTGCAAAGTGGGATAATTTATATTCAATTAGCTTATTATATTTTTCATTTTATTTTTTATGGGTGCCTGCGCAGCTGCGTTTGGAGAGCCGTATTGCCTACTCTGGGTGCTGCTCCCTCCCTCCATGCCGTGGCTGCAGGCTGGGGGTGGTGTAGGGTGGGTGTGCACAGGCAGAGGGGTGCAGGATGGGCGCTCCTTGTGCGTGTCACAGCCCCCCTCTAGTGGCTGCTGCTCACAGGGACATAAAGGTGCCTGTTCAGCAGTTTGTCCTTATCTCAACAAGGGGCAGAAGCTCCCGATATGGATCTGGTATTAAATATCATGATGCAATATACAAAACCTCATGTTTTCCCCCTTATGCCTCCTTTTGGAGCGCTCTATTTTGGGTTTTTTTGGAACCTTTCAACTTTCTTCAGTTGCACTGAAATCCAACTTTTTTATGGCAACCCTTCAAAAGAGCAGGGTGTCTATCTTTGTGGGTTTTTTAGTCTGCTTTTAAACCCTTCAGTTGTTAATTGGTTTCTCAGGGCAGGTGAGTCGCGGGAGGTTTCAATTTTGTGCCACCAGGTTCGGTCCTAACCCTCCGCCTCTGCTTCTCCCCATGCCAGATGGATCACACCTCCTTCCCCTGCGGCTGCACCAAGGATGGCTGTGGCAACACCGAGGGCAGGATCGAGTTCAATCAGGCCCGCGTGCAGACCCACTTCATCCACACCATCATGAAGCTGGAGCTGGAGAAGCAGCAGCAGAGCAGTGAGAAGGTGGTGGAGGCTGAGCCCCCTTTTCGGGAGCGGCTCCCATCGTTGGGATGCGCGGCAGGGAAAGGCTCCTTGGAGGAGCGTGCGGTGCCGCTGGCACCTGCTTTCCAGTTCAGCCCTGACCTGGAGGCCCTGGGGGAGAACAGCTGCAGCAGTGACATGACAGACTCCTCCATCTCCTCCCACCCCAGTGAGGACCTGGAGGAGCCCTACGAGAGTCTCCCCTCTGACAAATCCCAATCGGATGTGGATGACGATGGCTTGGCACGCATCCTCCACTTCAACGACTCAGATGCCGAGGAAGATGGTGGCCGTGGCCAGGATGACCTGAGCTGCTTCCACTCCACCGACTTCTTCATCGAGGACCACAGTGGTGAGGCCAAGCCTGTCCCTGGCCACTTGTCCCACCTCTCTGAGTGCCTGGATGAGAATGCCAACCAGGATGGTGGGGGTTTGCTGGAGGATGCTGCCCATGCGCGGTGCGATGGGCTGTCCTGCTGCGCCTCATCGCCGGCCGAGCCCTGCTCCAAGAGCTACGTCGACCTCAGCCTTTCCTCTGACTCGTTGGATTTCTTCCAGTCCTTCTCAGACTATAACTTGGGACCCCTTTACAACTCCTTAAAGGAGTACGAGAACCTCGATAACTTCTCAGCATTACAGTTTCAGTTGCCTAATTTCCCTGGCTTCCCACAAGCCGGAGATCAGGGCTCCTGTTTCTTGGAGTCCCTCATCGGTTTGTCCGAATCCGTCCCCGAAACCCCAGCCCCTTTCACAGACAATCAACTTTTGGAGGATGCCATCAAGTCATCGCTGATGGAGACAGTGAAAGTGTGAAATGCCATGTGGCTCAGGCAGCAAGGACTGGTGCCAAAAGGAAGACTGAAGAACAATTGGACGGGCAAACTTTCACCAAAAGGATGATGCGCTACTTAAAAATAAGGAGGAAAATAAAAAAAAAAAATACTTTCTAAGCAAACAAACTATTTTTGGTCTTTATAGAACGTGGACATTTTGACATACTGCAGCTACAATCAGTTCTCTCACTGTTTGTGCAAAAATTTCTAAACTTTCATGGTGGGGTGGGGTGGGGAGGGAGGGAAAAAAGACTTTCGCATATGAATTTCCTTGTGTTTTGTATGAAAAGACCTGTTGAGAAATACTCCTCGCTGACGTTGCCAGTTGTACACACAGCCCCTTCTAGAAATGTTTCAGTGTTGCAGGAACTTTTTAAAACAACTTTTTGAAGCTGTATTTATTGTGAAAATGTGTGTTTTGCGTAAGAGTTAGCCCAACACAATCTTACGTTTAAATCGGACAAGGTTTACAGAAGAGATCCATACACTATATACATAATCATTTTTCATCTATTTATTGCAAATTCCAGAATTTAACTAGCCACCGAAGCTTGAACTAGCATGAAACCTTATTTAAATTGGTAATACCTCAGATGTATTATGTGTACAATCATATTTTTTTTGCATAATATATCTGTATTTATTTATTTTCTACCTGTAGTACATGAATAGCACTGTGGTTTATCTATGACCTGGAAGGGCAATAAGGTCTTCAGCAGCACCCATCCTAAAGATGACCCTGGTTTTTCTGAGTCTGAAAGATGTTGGCTGTTCGGTCATCACTTATATTTCTAAAAGAGCCAAATGCAGGTGGGTGGGTGGGGAGGGACGAGGGAAATGTTTGAGCAACGTCCTTTGGTTTCCATCAGCCCCCTAGCAGACACGGTGATGGTGGGTGATCTCCATAATACCGCTGTGGAGAGCAAAACAAGCCAAACTAGCTATTCGACAAATAATATGAACTAGCTCTGAAAAACAAAACAAACCCCTTTCCATAAATTATTGTATAATTTATTTAATTTCCGAAGGATTTGGCCATGAGATCTTTCCTGATGAGTTGTGGTGCCTGAATATGCAGAGGAACTGTTAGCAGCAGGGGGGGTGGGGTGGGGGGGTGTGTAACGAGAAGGACCTTTGCAGCCCTGGGGGGGCTTTGGCAGAGCAAAGCCAACAACAGCAACACTGTGCTCACGCTCCTCATCGAAGTGCTCCTTAGGACTCCCTGGCATCAAGGGTATTACAGCTCCAAAATCTAGTGGTTCAGACTGTTTATAGTATTATTTTTTTTTAATATAGGTAAATCAAGTAAAATAAATGGCTGTGAAGGTTATTGGGTTCTTTATCCTTTGAGTGCAGTTTTAGAGGGAAGAAAAAACAATGCCTGAAAACAAAGCTGCAAAATGTGAAGGCTTTTGTTTTTTGAAATGAGGCAAATCGTTGTGTTTGGGAAGGATATTGGAGGCCCTCTTGGCCTTTCGCTATTTAAATCAGTCTGAGAACATGACACTATCTGGCCACGAGATGTAACTGGACGTTAAAATCTGTACATCAGTGATACACTAAGTGCCTATGCCAGTGATATGAAAAAAACCCCAAAACCGGCTTTAAATCCCCCTGTGGAAAATGTGAGATTTGGTGATGGGAGTGATTCCTGGCATTACTGGCACCGGGGGGAGGTGGCAGCTCCGGCATCCCAGCCCTGCTGCCCTGGGAGCGGGGTGCTGGGAGCAGCTCCTGGGGGTGCACAGACACCCAGACAGGAGAAAAACCTCAAAATGTGGATTTGAGGCTTTTTCCATTGGCTGAACTGTTTATACCCCCGATGACAGGGATGGTGCTCTCGGGTACCTGCTATTCGACAGGCATCTCGTGCAAACCTGCCAGCAATTTAGGAAACTTCTGGCGTACAAATATGGTGAAGACTGGGTTGCTTTGGGGTTTTTTAATCATTATTATTACTATTTAATTGTATATATTCTCTGGTATTGAGCCGGTCAACTTGGAAGCGGAGCTGACCCGCTGCGGCCGTGGGCAGGTGCTCGCCCCGTGCTCGCCACCGCATCCTCCTGCAAAGCATCACCCCTAGGGACCTCCCCGCCGGGCAGGAGGGCGACTGTAGGAATACTACTGGCAGATGGAGGATTTCCTGGAGAGAGATATATATATATATATAAAAAAATTACTATTTTTTGTTCTCGGCGTCGTTTCTTTAGACTGAAAAATCCCCTTTGGTTATCTCCTAGGTGGTAGTTTCTATTCTTCAGACTGCATCAAAAATACTGACAATTGAAAGTCTGGTACCGTTCTGTATTTATTGGCACTAATATATTTTATAACATTCCTAGGTTTCTCTGCATATATATATATATTTATATATATAAAATATATACATATATTTTATATATATACACACACACCTTTTTTTTAATGAATGGTGGGGATAGACTCCTGCCTTTGTGGATTTTTTTTCTATAATTTATTCTTTTTATTTGTGTCAGTGCCAAAAAATAAAAAAAAAAAAATAATTTTTTTCTCTTCCCCCCCTCCCCCCCCCCCGGGCACTGAATTGTAAATATTTTTTTTTTTTTTTTTTCTTCTCGGTATCTGTGTAAAAAGTTGCCTGTTAAACAGTTTAAAAACTGGGTATTTATTGACACAATCTGTAATTATCTAATGTATTGATTGAAACGCTTTGGTTTCAACATAGCTTTATTTTAGCTTTCTTTGTGTATATATTGTGATTATGTTGCTTAAAGGTACAAGTTAAAAAAATGCTTTATTTTTACCTTATCCATTTGCATTTGTTTATAAAAAAGCATATTTGTCTACAGCTGCTGTCTCTCATTTCATCAAAGCAATATGAAGAAATTTCCATTACACTTTCAATAAAATAATTTTGTTTGAATATGGCAGTGATTTCACCCTGTTGATATTTTACTCTGGCTCAAAAATTAGGATGATGGGTGTGTACACTGCATTGTATGTCATCATTGTCCCTTTTTTGCTTGTTTTTGGCTTTTTTTGACCCCTTTTTGAAGCTAATGGTTCTCACCCCAAGTGTTAAGATGGGAGCATCCTACCAGGGCAGGAACAACCCTTGTCCCAGCCTGGTGTCCTCCAAGAGGCTTCTCCTGAGCTTGGGGACCCCTGTTTCTTTCTCACCCACCCCCACCCCCTGAAAAACAGCCCAGGGAAGAGCGTCCCCATGCCCTCGCATGGGGGAAAGGCATGGGGGGAGCCTGGGAGGCTGAGCACCAGCATGAGGCCAGTCCCATAGTGGAAAATGAGCTGTAGAGTTGGTCCCTGGAGGAGGCATGGAGCCCAGGCAGCTCATCCTTCCTGGTGGAGCCCTCCATGCATGGCAGCTGGGTACGCAAAGGGGGAGACTTCCCAGATAGCCTCCAAGGTGTCCCCAGGTCCATCACATCCTCAGTGGCACCTCAACGCTGAAACGTAGCAGGGAATGCTACCAAAACCCTGGGAGGTCACACAGGAGAAGCTCTTGGGGCAGCTGGAGATGCACGAGGGGTGCCCCAGAGTCCCTTAATTCACCCAGAGGTGGGTGTCCTTGCAGACAGTCACCCAGTGCCAGCCCCTGCTTTCAAATTTTAAGCTAATGCAGCACATTTTGGCCAGGGGAGAGCCTGGGCTGGCAAAGAGCAGTTTCTCCCAGAGCTGGGACTAGAAGGGACCTTTTTTGGCAAATTGCTTAATTAATTTGAGGGCAAAAATGTGATGCAAGCTCTTGCCTGCACAGCAAGGAGAACATCTCCTGAGGCTCCCGGGGTGTCTCTGGCTGCTCAGCCATGCCATGGCAATGTGCCTGGCACATTAACTTGTGGTGGCATGTGACAATTGTCCTGTTCAAGTTGCTTCCTGCTCCACCAGTGCCACACAATCCCCTCCACCCCTCAAAAAATATTTTAAAAATCAGCGCATGGAGCTGGGGTACAACTGTGTTGTCTCCTGAGGTTTGTGGTGGTGGCTGCCCGTCTCTATGGGACAATGGAAAAAGCAACAGTTGTGGCAGCATCCCCATCACCAAGAAGCATTTAGGAGAAATCTTGGGAAACCCCGGAAACCCCTTTCCCTCAAGGGCTACAAACTGTTTCTCAGCACCTTTGGGATCTGGAAGGATGCAGACAAAAAGAAGCATCACCACGATCCTGCACCCCAGGGGAAAAGCAGGGAAAATACATTTGGTCCTGGCAACGGCAGGGAAATAACAAGAGGGTGAGGATGTGAGCCAGGCCATGGTGCAGAGGAAAAGCTGAATAAATCCCCAAAACCTAGGTGGGGAGATGCGCACCTATCCCACGGGCTTGCGTCTGGCGGCGTGGGCGTAAATCATAACCACTGGCATTGACCTGAAAGCAAGGGATATTGGCCCAGGAATGCCATTGTCTAGTTTTCCATCGGGAATCCATTTTTAAAGGTTGGCATCTGCCCCCAGAGCAAAGCTCAATTAATTAAACAAACTATTCATTACAAATTAGTTGCTGGGCTATAAAAGCAGTGATACTGAAAAAATGCCTGTCGGTGGTGGTTCTGCAGCGCATGGTGGTGCCCGGCCCCAGTTTCCCCACCCAGAAGGATGGGTTTACTTGTGTTAATTTTTTTCTTTTATGGGCTTTATGCCTATAATTCCCTCTCACATTCATTGTTTTCTGATTGGGAGGGGAAAAGCCTCCAGCATACGGCTCCAGCTGCCACACCGGTGGTTTTTCGGCTCATGGTGGTGGCTTTGCACCGTGCCCCTGCAAAGGGCATCGTGGCCAGGGGACCTGCCACCCCCCAGAACAGAACAGAACAGTCCTGAGGTGCCGCATCCCATCAACCAGCCTCTGGAACCGGCATCTCCACAGGGAAGGGGCAGTTTATCCCAGCTTCTTTGTGCCTGGAGGAGTTCATGTGTGCGCTGAAGGGCGAGGCAGAAGCCCTGGAGGAGTTTCCCTGGCTGGTTGGGGACTGTCCCTCTGCAAGGCGATGCTGTGGAAGCCATGGCCCCTCCGCTTGCACAGGGCTGCCTCTGAAAAGGGATGAAGCCAGGTGCCACCCTGCGTTTGCTCCCTGCCCTCGGCAGGGCTGAGGCCAGCCGACCTGCCACACGCACCGGGACGGACGTGACACAGCGCTGGGACACACGCGGTGCTCCTTCCCATCCCTGGGAATCGGGGATTCATTGACCCCCATTAAACCCATCTGTGCACTCCCCACCTCGCTCAGGGCTTCGTCGTCCCCTCCATTTCCATTTTCATTTTTTCCTCCACCCCGCCACCCCGTACGCCTTGCTTGTAACACCCAGCGGCACAGGATTACTCATCGCCTGCTTTCGTTTCATTTTTAGGTGCCGCCATGCACTGAAGCGTGCGCGTAGCCACCAGACTAGAAAGCACTTCTCTCCGGGTGGCGGAGCAGCCTCCGGAAAAGGGATGAGTCAGTCGATGACCCAGGGCTGGCGGGGACAGGGACGGGCTGCGACGCCAGGCGAGGCTCCTGCAGACCTGGCACCACACGGGAATGAGACACCCGAGGAATTTTCTCGGCAGGAACAGCTATAAAATGATGGGTAGGATGGACTTTATCTCCAGCACGGAAAAAAAAATCAAAAAAACCCCAACAACAAAAAACCCAACCAAAACAGCCCAGGAGCTCCGAGACAAGGCAAGGGCAGGGGTGCTGGCTCTGCGGCAGCGGGGGCATTTCCATAGGGGCAGATCCTGCATCCCAAGGGCTTGTGTCTGCTTTGGAGGCAGGAGCACTGGGAAAAAATACCATTTCTCATTGCTGGTCTGGCTGATAGAAGAAAAAGACAGGTTTGCACCGCATGGCCAAGCAGCATGGCACTGCAGGGGGTAAGGCTGCCCCTTCTGCGAAGGCAATAAAAGCATCCCAGGTGATGCCTCTGCATCCCTGCTGGCTTTGAGACCTTTGTCACTGTAACCGGCACTTTCCCCACCCATGCACGTGTGTTTTGCACAGAACTGGGCAGAAGTCTGCATGCAGGTGTTGAGGTTTTAATTCAGACCTAGAGATCTGCATGACTTTCCTGTAAAAAGGCACGGCAGGATTGGCTTTTGTTGGCACATGGCCCATTTGGGTTTTAATCTATCAATGATACGGGATGAGGGAAAAAACAAAAAATCAACTGTTAGTCCTTAATGCTGTTCAGCATCACAGAAATCCTCATTGCACCGTAAGGAAATGTCCTCTCCAGCCAATCAGCCCAAGCTTTACACCAAAATAAAAGCAGTTTGATTTCTGCACTGTGTGAGGGTCCTCCGTGGTCATCACCTCTGGAGGAGCTGTGAGTCCTCAGCATCGGGGGAAGTGGGTGATGCTAAATGAGCTGGATAAACGTAAGCATTCTGGCTTCAGTGTTTTCCCTGCATAAACGAGCAAAAATTCCTGTTTTGCCAGAGCTCTGGCTGAAGTGAGACTTTAGGTAAGCAGCTAACAGAAAGAACTAAGTTTTCTCCTTCACAGCTATGACCGTGAGGAGTTTTCAGTGCTGCTTAGCCCACGTTTCCATCAGCTTGTTTTATACCTCTCAGCCCGCTGCTGCGTGAACGGCACCATTGCCATCTACTGGGCAGCTGCCCTCTTCTCCCAGCCTCCCAGCTAGCCAAATTGCTCTTGGGCTACGCTTGGCCTCCTCTGTGGGATCAGAGACACGATGTACTTCCTTGAGATATCATATTAAAAAAAAAAAAAAATAAAATAAGGTTTAAATCACCTGCTCGGGTCTGGAGGAGGGGGTATGTCCTGTGGCTTGGCTGTGTTTCCACGCCCAGCCCGGCACACACATCCACAGCTGGGGGAAACCATCTCCAAAAAAGTAAATGCTCAAAAAAAACCCCATGGATGCACCTACATTTTGGCCAGGAAAGCTGAATAAGGGACCAAAATGCCTGCGGCTGGGCATGCCCTAACTCCTTCACATCGGTAGGTGCATGACACCCACCAAAGGGGGAATATCTGCAGCTGAAATATTTTTGCATGACCATGAAGGCTGCGAAGACTCAGATCCCTCCAGCTGGGGAAGCTGAAAGACTCGAGACGGCCTGAGGACTCAGTTCCCTGGGGACTGCATGAGCCACACACCAGGGTAAAACATTACAGAAGAACCCTGCCACCAGGATGAATAAAATGAAAAAGATGTCCCTCCAAAGTAAACCTGCTCTACTGGATTACACTTGTAAATAAATACTTGTCTACTACTTCGGATTAAATAGAGATGAGAACCTAACGGTGCTTAAGTGCTTTTCATAGTCAAAGCATCCCAAAGTGCTTGCTGGTGGTGAGGGCTGGATAGCTGCCAGGAGGCAAGGTGCTGGTTGTAGTCATACTCCCAAAGACCCATCATTTTTGCCTGCAAGTGAGCAAGGGAACAAGTGGGTGTAGGAGTGGCACAATTTCAAGTAGAGGTTTTTTTGGAGTTATTCTGATAAAGGATAGCGTCTCCAGGGTAGGATTTGGTTGAGGAGATATCTATAACCAGAACATCTCTATTCAGCTGTGGTGTGGTTGAGGGCCCCATGCTTATCCCTCTGTGTGACTTTAGAGCTGCCCGGCTCTGTTGTGTATTGGGCCAGCTGAGATGCTCAAGAGTATGAAGACATCCTCATGGGGCCATGGTGGAGATGACAAGGGACCTCAGGATTTCTGTGCCCCTTTGACACCAAAGGATGAGGTGGGATGTCCTCAGACTTCCCTAATGGCACTGACCACTGTGTTTGATCCCTGCACCCCCAAGCTGTGCTTCACAGCATCTACACCCTTACCTCCCCAAGTAGCTCAAGGTGGTGTAGTCAGTCCTACGCCTCAGCAAAGCACCCTACATCTGGTGGGACCAGCCCCAGGAGATGTCTCCTGTTGCCATGGTTGTCTCCTTTTCCTGCTCCCCATAAAGACGTGGGGAGCATCAGCTTTCGAAAATCTAGTTCATTCCCTGGTTGAGCTGCATCCTCATCACCCGGCTTTGGAGAAAAGGATGGGGACATTACATATGAGCATTATAGTACTGTGCCCAGCCAGGTTTTCCCAATACCATCGGATATTACATTGCTGTGACACTTAGTATCTTCACACGGTAAAACCTGTGCGAGGCCTTGCATTTTCCACCGGCTTCCCAACGTGTGCTCCTGGGATCACAGCTTTGCCTGGCAGCACTGGGGAACAAGTAGCTCTAGCAAGGCTCTTGGCTAGTGAAAGGTAAATGAGGCACAGGAGAAGCACATGCACCGTGTGTGGTGCTGCCAGGCTATCTCTTCCCTCTTACCCTACGCAATAAATCACGGCTGAGCAGCACAAGCTGTTCCTGTCATCAAAACGCAGAAAGAAACACTCCTCTTGGCACCAGGGATGTGATAATGACCCTGAATTAGAGCTGGATGCCTCCAGCACCTGATTCTCCTGCTCCTGTGAGTGCAGGCTGTTTCTCTCCCCTGCTGCTGCAGGACCAGGTCCAGGTCTTGCTCACGTGGAGGAGGGTTTTAAAGCAGCAATGTCCAGCCTGGCTTTCGGAACAGCTTGTGACAAGATGTTTCAAGCACCTGATGACCACGGCTGCCCCGTGGAGACCAGGGACAGTTGCACGGTTGTGGGCAGAAGCAAGGACAGCCCATCACTGCTGTCACTTCAGAGGATGAGGAGGGCATAGGGGATGGCTGTGGGGTTTTGGGCTGTGGCAAGGCACATGTACACTCATTAAATGGCTGATACAGGCTGGGGAGGGCTTTTGGCCCAGGGAGCAGCAACATCCCCCAGGGATCCCAGCTCTGCTCAGCCCAGGCCAGGGATAGAGGCAATGAGAATTTGGGCCCCTGTGTGACATCCCCAAACCTCCCCATGGTCCATGCACTGAACACACCGAGTTGGACCCCCAACTCAGGCATCAGGCACTGCAAAGGCAGTCTAAGACTTCTCAGCATCTGAACGATTTTTGGAAGTGGTTTGAGGCGCTCCCTTTAAAAATCCCATTTCCCAAAGCCTTTGATCTGTGTCTTTTTAATTCTTTCTGAAACTCAAAGGGAAAAGCTTGAATATAGTCAGGGCAAGATCTCAGATGCCAGTGTGCTCCTGTCACTTGGCTGCTAAGTGTCTTACAAGGGACATTGCTAACAGACACGGGCTCTTTCAGAAGTCAAATATTTGAACTGGGTATAGCAGCAGCCATCACACGTGCTGCCTTAAAAGGAGCAGGAATGATTCAGTAATATTATGGGGCAGGAAAGCTGAGATTCAGGGCTTTTTTAACTTGTCAGAAGAGGAGAATTGCCAAAATACTGAGGACCCAGGACATGCTGCCAAGTGCAGCCCAATAAAGCAGTGAGCCAAAAATGCAGCTGGGACTCTGCTCCTTCACAAGCCTCACAGAAAGCGCTGCTGGTTTCGTTTGCCCTTGCCGTAATAAGGAAGATTTATCTGTTTGCAAATCGGACCTGTGGGTAACGGCAGCGAAAAGCAGCTCCTGGGTGTCACTGCTTATCGGTGTGTCCGCACGCAAACGCGAAGGACAGTGCAAGGCTGTGTACATGCCATTTTATCATTGCAGCCTACAAAACTCCTTTATCAGTCGGTGATAACCCTATCGGGTATTCCTCCGGTTTGCCAATGCCCTCTAGTGGCTTTGGGAGAGAAGGAATGTGCATTTCCCCCCCACCCACCCACCCCAAAAAAAATAATTTGCAAAAAATACTGTATGCCCTAGGTTTGTGCAGGCTTTGGGAGAGATGGGACATGGGTAGTTTAAAATGGAAAAAGAGCTAAATCAAAATCCTCCTTTCGTAAATGCTCATCTCATACACAGCAAAGGGATGAGAGGGAAGGTCGTGGGATTCCCCGTGTATTCCTAGGGGATGTTTTTGTAGCTCATCACAGGACTAATCTTGCTTTATTGTGCACATATATGTCTCTCTCCCTCCTTGCCACCCTTTACCGACCCTGCTGTGGGTAATAAGAGCGTGGCTTTTATTTCAGAACGTTACACGCTGCAGAAGAAGGAAACTGCAAACAAAAAATTCAAGCCCTCAGCCAACTGTCCTGCTAGGAATCTATTTCACGGCCCTCCAAGCCATAGAATGCTATGAAGCCCAGTTTGCCCAGCTGGCTGGAGCATGTGCCCCTGCATGCCTAACAGCGCAGGGGATTGTTTTACATGGAATTTATTGCTTCCTCGCTAGAAAAACACCCTCCAGAAACGCTCTTTTTTAATGCACTTAGTCTTAGAAAATGAATTGAAAAAGTAACTGTCCTGCACAGGGTGAATTTAAGAAGAAGTTAGATGAATTGTGCTTTCTGTGGGTTGAGTTTGCCAGTACACTTGAGGCAGATGCCTTCTGTATGAGCAGCACTGTGCTGAAGCTGTTTAGGAACATAAAGAGAACCCAGTTCTGTAAGCAAAACCACTGCTGGGTGCTATTAGAATAGAATAAATTTAGAATAGAATAAATTAGACTAGACTAGACTAGAATAAATTTGAAGAGGAGAGGAGAGGAGAGGAGAGGAGAGGAGAGGAGAGGAGAGGAGAGGAGAGGAGAATAGTTTGAAGGGACCTACAATGATCATCTAGTCCAACTACCTGACCACTTCAGGGCTACCCAAAAATTAAAGTATGTTAAGGGCATTTTCCAAATGCCTCTTAAACACTGACAGGTTTGGGGCATCAACCGCCTCTCCAGGAAGCCTGTTCCAGTGTCTGACCACCCTCTTGGTAATGAAATGCTTCCTAATGTCCAGTCTGAACCTCCCCTGGTGCAGCTTTGAACCATTCCCGTGTGTCCTGTCCCTGGATCCCAGGGAGAAGAGCTTAGCACCTCCATCTCCACTTCTCCTTACTCCAAAGGAGACAGGTCCTTAGCCACTCCTTGTAGGACATGCCCTCCAGCCCTTTCACCAGCTTTGTTGCCCTCCTCTGGACATATCAAGGACCTGAGCATCCTTCTTAAGCAGTGGGGCCCAGAGGAGCACACGGCGCTCAGTGTGCACACAGCGGGATAACCACCTCTTTCGACCGGCTGGTTCTGCTGGGTTTGATACACCCCAGGGTGCAGGTTGTCCTGCCTTCCCCGGCACACCGCTGGCTCCTGCTGAACCTGCTGCCGGCCAGCACCCCCAGATCCCTCTCTGTAGAGCTGCTTTCCAGCCACTCCCAGTTTTCACTTGTGCCTTTCACACCACTGCTCTGCTCCCACCAACCTGCAAGCACCGAGCTGACCACCTTCGCTGTTGGTGGAGTTATCCTTAAGGAATCCCTCAGCAAGAAAACTCCATCATGGTAGTTTTCTGCAGGGTGGTTTTGGTGCCAAAATGACAGCCCTGAGGAGCTATGTTCGCTGCCCACAGCCCAACCATGAGCCAAGGACACCGTCATCGGCTTATATTGTCACGACAGGCTGTGGCATTTGCTGGAGCCTCCTGCCCTGCTGACCAGGTCTGAGCCGGTGCCGAAGGCTGAGCACACACAGCAACAGGCCACTGGCTGCAATCACCAACACTTTATTGCACTCTTAGCCAGACCTGGCTATTCATACCCCGAAGAGGTATAGAAGGGATGAGCAGAGGGTTAATGAGCAGACATACTTCGTTCTAGCTCTTCTCATATTCATGCACCAGTTGGTCCTTCTCTAGAAACCCCCGTTACTCTTTATAGTCTGGAAAACAAACAAGAGGTGGGCTCAGTAGAGCCAGAATAATGCAAGTCTCCATCCCATGTAAGTGCTCTGCAGAAGGGCTTCTTCCCAGCCGGGCCAGGGGACTGCTCTAACAGCCTTTTCCCACCCAGAAAGGTTTATGGGCCATAGTAGCCTCCCTCTTCCTTGCATTGTGACTTAAAATACCTCTCCCCACCTTTCTTTCCAACTGGTGCCACAGTTTACAGTGGCATTTCCACAAAACCATCCCCTGTGCCTGGGAAACAGCTGCTCCTGGTGCCAGACATTGTATCTGGGAGCAAAGAGCTCGTTGCTGGTTCCCAAATGTAAAGCTGAGAGTGCACAGCGTGGCTCTGCAGGACTTGCACTTGTAGAGATGCTTTGTGTTTGCTGCATTTCCCATTCACCGGCCAGCTAATTCCTTCAGTGGTTTCCTGCAGTAAGGTTTTCTCTGGGTGAACAGCAATGATAATTTTTTGGACACAGAGCCCAGCTCCCACCTGGCTTGAATTTTGTCTGTGGTCCTCAGCAGAGCATTTGAGCTTCAAGGCAGCAGCTCCTTCCTTACAGTTGTTTGACTACACCAAAAGTAGCACCAAATATCCTGGTTTTCGACCTCCCCAGATCTCCCAGCTCAGCCTCTGATGGTCTAATAAACGAAAGACTCCGATCCCTCTGGCACTCCCTTGCCTTGATGGGAGATGCATCAAGTTACCTCACAGGCATTAAGCAACTTACGCTGTGGATCCAGTCCACGTAGGCTGACACACGTGTGAAGACTGTTGGCTTCTTGTAGGTGTTACAGTAAGGAACTAGCCCAAAGCTGACAACCCCATGGACTTGCCAGTGATTGTCTTTGAAGCAGCTGAGAGGGCCTCCGGAGTCCCCCTGATCAGAGGATGGAGAGGAACATACTAAGTCAAATTATCTAAGCAATTGAGGAATGACTGGATAGGATTAAGGAGCACTAATTAGTTAAAGCACTGTCCTGAACATGAAAATAAAAATTTGTGCTGCTTTCTTTTGCAAAGGGCTGACTGTTCCCCAGCAGCATGGGAGCAGAGACCACGCAGCACCTTCCAGGATGCTGCAAAGGTCAGACCCACCATTTGTACTCTCAGTTTACATGCCTGTACACACACACTTATACACACATACACCACCAACCCCCACCCCCACCCCAGGAAGGACTGAAACCCTAATTTTCTACCACCATTTTAAATATAGCAAGTGTAAGCAAATGGTCCTGGGCACGTTGCATCACATGCAGTCCTTCCCAGCAAGGGCCACCTGCACAGCACCTCTGTTAAACTATCAGTGCACTCTCCAGCTACAGGTAGGAGGGAAATGCTGCTCTGTTTGTTCTTGCAAACAAGCATATTCAAAGGGTCCCGGGAAGTTAAGGTGGTAAAAAAGAAAGCAACTTGAATTAAAATATATGAGAAGATAAAGGCCCTCGCTGGGCTCAGAACCAGGTTTGTATAACAAGGTTCTGCCATAACTAAACCACACCAAACCCTACACTATGTATCTATAGACCTGTAATTATACTATACCTATAATTGCACCACATATAATTGTATAATCTGTTTTATTTCTATACATTTCTGTATTATAATCATATATTTACATAATCAATTATGTTATGTACTTGTCCATTACTTTTTAAGGGCTCTGGTTGGTTTCTTTCACCAGAAGCCACCCCTGTAGCAAAGGGAATACAGGCAGAGATAGCAGGTATACCCTGCCTCCACCTGGCAAACCTCCTTGCCTTGATGCTGGGGCCACCTGGAGCCCCTGGGATAAAGGGGACCTCACAGCATCTTCCTTTTCCACCTAACCTGGGCCAGACGGTGCAGCTGGGGGTAGCCACAACTTGCAGCAACATCAGCTGCGCATGTAAGCAGAGTGGCTGGGGTGCAGAAAGGTGACAAGCAGGGGGGAGCACTGCAACATGACCACAGCGTTGTCATGAGGAGTGGCAAGACTTCTCCACAGCTTAACTCTTTGGGTAAGAGCAGAGGGGACTGCCAAAGCCTCAACCTAGTCCCCAGGACCTGGTCAATGGGACACGCTGCTGGAATAAAGGGCAAATCTCCCCTCCAAAATCAGAGGGGAGAGATGCAGCCTGAGGGTTTGGAGGTTTTCTCTCTGCTGGCTGCTCTGTAGGGAGGTGGAGGAATGCGAAGCAGTCTGGTCTAGAAGACATTCAGCAGAAAGCAGCAAAGGGGCCAGGATTTGCAGGAGAGCTTTTGCCGGTGGAGAAATGGCAAACCCAGGTCCCAACTGCAGGAACAGCAAGGTCAGATAGGAAGGAAAGAGGGGAGCCTAAAAATCCCCTGATACAACAGATCTTACACTGCATCCAGACTTCACGCCGTCTCCACCTGCACAGATCATAGTGACTTTTACTTGAGATCCCCACCAGTCATCCTGGGAACAGATCTGACGGTCCACCACCGGCATCATCACCTCCTGCAGTCTGTCTGCGCTGTCACCGTTCGCTAGCACAGAAAGGGTAAGATTTGGGTCCAGGAGCTCCAGCAGCTGAGGAGGGAAGCCCGCACCCTGCCTCGTGCAGCCTCACCTGCGTGGTCGTCCCTCTGAAACCAGGAGGGATGCTCAGCGCTCCTCCTTCCCTTACTTACCGCTAACCAAGCCCCATCCAGTAAGGTAGCAGGGATAGTCATTGGGCAACGTTTCTCCTTCAGGCGGCAGCAGTGCCAGCTCAACGAACCCATTGTCATAGGCAGAAGACTCGAGGTGCAGCAGGGCAATGTCATAGCTGAAACGGGGTACAGGTAAAAGACTCTTCACTGAAAATCCTGCTTTAGCCACAGACCAGACGTCCTCACTCACATTTTGTCACAGGTCTCTAGTCTGTGGCATGATGATAGACAAGCACCTTGCAAACATCACTGAATAATCCTTATAGCTACCACAAAACCATGAGATTTTTGTTATCGATTGAGAGAGAAGAGGCCACGGTACAGACCGATAAAGGGCTAACACCCCCCAGAAACCTCCCACTCCTTCGGAGGCACCAAATCCCAGAGTGAATTGCAGCGGACCCTGGGCAGACAGGCATGCCTCTGAGGGGGAATTTAGAGCAGTTCCTTGGCATTTCCTTGATGGCTTCCCTCCATCAGATGCACACAGTGGTGTGACTGCTGGCAAGCCCTCGAATCTGCTGTACATCCTTGATCCATCCGTGAGGCCAATCTTTCCCCCATCTTGGGACAAAACAGGACTGAGGTCACCCACACAGATGTAACACCTCCAAGAGAAGAGGTCATTTGGGTCCTAAGTACCATTCAACCATCTGACAATATCCAAAATAATTACCCATTGGCAATGTTATTGGGATTCCAGCCTTCATGAATGAAGGCTCTTTCCACACCAATGTAGTACTCAGTGCCATCCTCCTCCACGAGACTGTGCTCACCCAGAGCCACTCGGTAGCTTGAGCCTTCTGGCCTGAAAATGAATCACAGAATAATCAATGTAAAAACTACTCCCCACCGCTAGCTTGGCAGTGTAATTCCTGCGCCACTGACACCTTCCACCAATGTAATCATCTCTAAAGCACCTTCCACCGGAGGATTTTCCATGGGCTGTAGCTAAACTGGCTTAGGAATTAGGCAAATGCCGCCTGCAGTTTGCTGGCAAAGCAAGTGAAGGTGCAGCATCAGCTACTACAGTGCAGAGATTAGCCTTGAAGGAGAATGTTCATTTTTCATCATCGCATGCCTGAACCGGAGTGTGAAGGATCAGCTTGTTACACTTCATTGTAAGTACATTCACTAAAGGCATGAGTAATTAAAGAGGCGTGTTTGCTTATCGGTGTCGCGCTGTACCATCTGGGCGGTGCGTGTTAGATATGCTGCAGAGCAAACTGTACAACACGGACCGTCAGCTGGGGACATGCCTTTTGTTCGGTCTTGCCATCTCTGTGCAGGTTTCTCAGGGTGCAAACCCATCCGAAATGCTCACATTCATGCAAATGCACCTCCTCTTATGCAAATCAGCAATCAGCTTGATTTCCACTCCCAGGAAACCAGCAAACAACATGTAAAACCAAGGCTAAAGCAAACACGAGTTTTCCAGTTCCCTTGATGAAGCGTGCAGCGAGATGTCCAACAGCACAAGGAACATCACCAGCAGGGAGTTCAGAGGATGAGGAGGGTCTGGCTCCCATCTGCAGCAAGAATGAGGGGCTGAACAGGAGTTTTAATGCTTTTTATCCTACTCACATGCTGAGGCAATGGGCTGCAGTCATCACCCAGTTGCTGCTGATAAGGGTTCCACCACAAATGTGTGAGTAGTACCCCGGGTAGTCAGGATAGGCAATCTGAAGTGATACCTGGATCAAACGACAACACGTGTTACACCCAAGCGATGCCATGCCTCTCTGGAGATGGGGTGTGTGGCTTGGGACAGCGCAAGCTGTCATTTTCTCACTGTTTTTTTCAAGTCTAATGCTTTTTTCAAGCATAAGACACCAACATTACCTGCCACTTCCAGATGTTTCGCGGGGCCTCATGGCCTCCGATTACTCTCCCATCCTTCTGTTCATCCCTCAGGGGACTTCCAGAGATTACCCCTAACCACACAGACAAAAGGAGTGCAGTTTGTCATGTGGATTCCCAAAGAGCATCAGCCATCCCAGGTTACCACCAGCCACAAACCGGTGCGGCACAGGACCAGGACTGCCAGCTAAGCCAGCCTGGCAGATCAAGCGCTTTGAGACTGGAATGTGGTGACACTGTGATCCCTCTCCAGCCCAGAGGCTGTCTTTAAAGCCTCCACGGTTGAAAAATGCCATCAACAGGCTTCAAGACACAAAGCTCTCCCACAGACTGACTTGTTTCCCATAGCCCCTACCACCCCACCCTAACAGCCAGGTGGCTGGGCACCCACCTAAATCCCCTTTCTTTCAGGGTGTAGGCTTCCCCTCCCTCCGAGAACTACCAGATCTTTCTCATGGAGATCTTGTTCCCGCAATAGAGAAAACTCCTTCCAGCCAAAATAATTATGTCCACATTAGGTTTTGCACTAGCCCAGTAAGTGCAGAGAAAAAAATGATCTGCTCTAATCTGCAGCAGTTAGAGGCCGAGAGGTTCACCCTTTCCCAGCTCAGATATTTTAATTGCAACTTACCCAGGCAGCTAAGAACAACCAGAAAATGAAGCATGTCTAATGAAGTGGTAGTATTTTTTTTTTCCCAAGAAAAAGTCTTTTTATACTAAAATATCTGATAAGAAGCTGTGTCTAAATTCGTGATTCATACAAGTTATCTATACTCATAACTCATTAAACTGATAAAAAATGTTCAATGTGTTGGAAAAGAGGGGGAGCAGCAAACTGTTCAAGGTAGAGCCCAAGGTTACACAAACACCCCCACACTGCAGAGTTCCCACTGGGCTATGAAGCAGAAAAAAAACCTTATAAATTTGGAGCACTCTCAGACTGAATCCAAACCAAGGCAGTGCAAACCCAGGCTCAAGAAGCTGACACTTCAGACCAGCAATTGTTGATGCACGTGTTGCATTCCCTTGTAAGAAATCCACCTGTCAGCCCAGCTGCCTGCCATGCCACACAACATGGACTGATCTTTGCAAATGAGATAAAAAGAGCAATAGCAAACAGGGGGAAGTGTAGCACTAAAAGTGGTTCAGCCTTGGCTGGATGTGTTAATCTGACCTTAGCTGGAGATGCTGATCCATTTTTAGGATACTTTTCTGCTCCCTCCTCCCTGCTGAATGAGTGTTCCCCTGCCTGCCCCAAAATGCTGGCTCTCAGTGACAGGAGGGGACGTAGGAGCTGGGCTATGGGCAAGGGGGATGCTGCAGCTGGAAGAAACCTGGGCTATCTCTGAGGAATGGGAAAGGTCCTGTAATCACAGAATGGTTGAGGTTGGAGGTCTGGAGGACATCTGGTCCAGCCCCTGTGCTCAGGCAGAGCCAGTAAGAGCTGGTTGCCCAGGACCATGTCCAGACAGCTTAAGAGTATCTCCAAGGATAGACACCCCACAGCCTCCCTGGACAACCTGCACCAGTGCACGGTCATCCTCACAGTAGAAAAGTGTTTCCTGATGTCCAGAGGGAACCATCTGGGTTTTAGTTTGTGCCCCTGGCCACTGGTCCTGTCGTTGGGCAATCCTGATAAGTGCTTGAATCTGCATCCTCCCTTCAGGTATTTATGCATATTGATGAGATCCTCCCTGACCTCTCCCTTCTCCAGGCTGAACAGTCCCATCTCTCTCAGGCTTTCCTCATGGCAGGCATGATCGGTCCCTTCATCATCTTTGTGTCTCTCTGCTGGACTTTCTCCAGTATGTCCATGTCTTGTACTGGGGAACCCAGAACTCCAGTGTTGATTTCTCCAGTACTGAGTAGAGGGAAATGGTCACATCCCTCGACCTGCTGGCCATGCTTTGCCTAATGCAGCCCAGGCCACTATTCTTTGTAACAAGGGCACACTGCTGGCCCATGTCTGACTTGGTGTCTACCAGGACCCCTAGGTCCTTTTCTGCCAGGATGCCTTCCAGCAGCTTGGGACAGGCAGCAGGTAGGGGAGGGACCAGGAGATATTACCAGGACCTGCATCCCATCGTTGACCGTGGCCTTGATGTAGAACTTCAGAAGAAAATGTAGAGGCCTTTCTAATGGATAACTTTCTTCTGGGGTGAAGTATGTTTTCCTTTTTTAAAGCCCCATTAACTGCAGTCCCTTAACCATTTTACACTTGTGGAGCATCATTATTTATATCCCTTTAACGGTTTAAGGCATCTATCCATATATAAGCATAGCAGATGCATAAGTTCTTCAGTTAAATGTAAAATGCAGCCCTGCTTTAGATGTCCAGTGAGGAAGAAAACCAGAAATGCCCATAGCTGGTGGAAACTTGGAGACTTGTTTCCACAATCAGGGGAAATCCCCTTAGGAGACACAGGCCATCAACGGGAGGGAAGCAAAGCTCGCCTTGAACGTCAACTGCAGCCAGTGACCAGGTGTCAAGTAGAAAAGGAAGAGTTAAGGAAACGAACTGGAGAAGACAGCAAGGGTCATCCAATCCTCAAGCCCATCATCCCCAAGCCAGAGCCATTCCAAGGTTTCTCACAAGTGTAGGCAAAAGTGAATTTCTGTGCTCCAGGTCTTTACTGGTAAACAAAATGGGACATCTTTCACACCACAAAGCCAACTCACGTGGCCTTCTTTGTGTCCACATGGCCAAACTCTTTTATGCTCTAGACCAGAGAGGTCTCACCCATGCTCTCGCCCAAACTAGCTTTCCAAACCATGCATAAAGCTGCGATGGGGAGCATGGAGTGGTACAAACCAGTCTTAGGGTAGACGGTGCTGACATCTAACTGTACAGAAAAAGCAGGACAATGTCTGGGTTGGTCCTCTGGCATCCTTTAGTTAACTGCTGCTCTAGCATTTCTCAGTTAATTAGTGATCTAGTACTGCTCAGTTAATTAGAATATAGCTTTTTGGTCCTTGTTCTCAGAGCATCCACATTAAATATTTGATGACAGCAGCATTTTCTGGATGAGTAGACTGTTTTAGGAGTGATGGGAAGGATAAGGCAGGTTGTGAGGGGTAGGATAGATGGTGGGGAAAGATTCACGGACTGTACAAGTAAATAAGGAAATTTGGATGCACTTGATGAGATCCATTGGGAGCTGCTGAGCACAAAGTCATCTTTTATGGAGGCCCTAAAGCACAAACTGACTTCCAGACATCAGGAGGGTTTACTGTGTATGTTTACTGTGCAGCTTTATGTCTGCTCTGCTCTTACATGCCTTTCCTAAGCATCTGCTATCAGCAGTTGTCACTAAGCCATTGGCTAGATGGATCTTTGGCATTACACAGTTCAGCCCTACATGTATCTTTATTTATTGACTATGTCTCCAGAAACAAAAGCCTCAGATTTATTTTTGCAGTGCAAATGCCAAGGTTCCCTTTCTTCTGTATAGCAGCAATTCAACATGACGTATCTATTCAGAATAATATTAAGCACACAGTTAAGCATGTGCTAATGTAAAGCACATGCTTCTCTTCTTAACAGAGATGGTTTTAAATGTATTAAGTAAGACTAGAGAAGATTCCTTCCAATGCACACACAGTATTTCATTATTTTTTCTCTACACTTCTCTTTCATACCTGAGTTTGAGTTGTTTCACATGGTAGTAAACCCATAAATATTCCCAGCTTCTCAACATTTGGCAACAAGTTAGGACAACATGAGCGGAAACCCTTCTGTTATATACGTAAAAAAGGTCTATGAACAGACCATTCTGAAAGCACTGACAAAACCTTGATCTAACATACAGTTCTTAATAAATCGACCACAGTGACCTTAATCATCAATATGTGAGGATAAAGGGACAAATGAGTTCACTCTTTCTTCCTCTTTTTATTGCTATAGGATGAAGCCCTTATTTCAGTGTGAGTACTATTGAGCTGTAAAGAGATAAGCGTGATATGAAGTGGCTAATTTGTCAGACCACTCCATTTATCTCTATCTGGAAGCCTATCTTTGAAGGTTCATCTAACATACATCCAACTCAAAAGAAATTCTTAGGAAGAAGGAAACATAAAACCAGTAAGTGAGAAAACTTCGTATTTCAACACTGGAAATGTAAAATGACATAATGCAATGACAATTTACCTACTTTAGTGATAAAAATACTTATGAAGTTTAAGCTTGGTGTTACAAAATACACTTAACCTATATTTACTGATGTTTCACGTGGTGATGTTTGACAGAAAGTGCAAGTGACTCAGTAACACTAGAGTTGGTATGCACTGTGATGTACACATACATGAAAAATGCTACTTGATACATTTATTAGGCAGCTGAGGTTCAGGCAAGGTATAATGCACACAGAAAGTCTACTCTGAAAGTGATTTTTAAAGAAGTTTGATATACAGACTGTTGAGGGCATGTGGAATGTGACAGCGTTTGCTTCATTAAAGTTGTAAGATCAAGAACGTTTTTCATTCAGAGGATATAACAGGTAAAAGGGAAAGCGATAAACAAAACAGAGGCACAAACCTGACAGACAAGAGATAACTAAGATGGTGATGAGGACCAAAAGTCTCCAGACTGCAAGTGATGGGCCACTGAGGAACTACAGGCTGAGCTCTGGAGAGAGCTATCCTGGACAGTGGTACTGATAAGAAGGGAAAAAGAAGATGAAATTGAGGATTTGAGGTATTCAAGAGGGCTGTGCAGGACAAGCCAGCTGGTCTAGCTGGCAAGTAGGAGATCATACAGCCGGTACAAGGGCCCAGTGTAATCCCAGGTCCTGGAGGCAGCTGGAGATGGAAGGTCTTATAATGTCCTTAATGTGGACCACTGCATATGGCAGTCTTACTGGCTTTATTTAAAACCTTTCTGTACCATCCAGGCAGGCAAAATTGATAAATACAATTTACTGTCACTTTGGGGTTCTTTCAGCCTGAGAAAACAATGTAAACGGTTGCAAGAGAGAGGATCTGATACTCACTGTCTTGTAAATTAAATCACCTTTAAAATTCAGCTATGATGAATGCAATGTCCCCTGTTGGCGAACCTAAAGCTCCCCCTTGCTGAGCACACACAGACTGTAGTGTTCATGCCTGAGTCAGCTCATTCATTCCTTAAACAGTTGTCTTCCTATGTGACTCTTCAAAAAAAGGAAAACTTTAGTTTTATGTCAATTAAAAAGTCTAAAATACGTATTTAGTCAACTTATTATTAATTATTTCTAGTGTTTAATGACATCTCTAATAGCTAAACATTTTGTAGGAAGGTCTTATATTTAGGGTTTGATTGCTGCTTGTGCCTTTTAAAAATCTTTTTGAGTCTTTGGATAACTTGGAGAAAGCGTCAAAACCTAGTTAAAAAAATGACAGTTAAGAAAGTAAAACTTATTTTTCTTGTGGTGTAATTCAAAGTTTTTTTAACGACTTACATCATGACAAACTTCCACCTCCTCCACACATCTCCTATCCTTTGGATAACTGAGAGCAAGTTTGAAACCTTCAAGAGATGCAGAAAAAATTGTTGTTTACCACCTGTACATATTGAGGTTAATCTCATATTAAACCAGCACTTTGGAGCTGATACCACAACAGATTTAGAGTTAAAATAGAATACCCCAGAAAACATTCAGATAATGAACATGCGACCTGCACTACACTTTCTTTCTACCTGGACTTTTCAATTGGATTAATGCTAATGTTGAGTTAGGAAATCTCCCAGAAAAAGAGCTTCAAGGAAAAAAAATTTACTAAGTAATAAGGTCTTATGCACCTTGGATCCCTAGCCAGTTTGCAAGTACCGGATACTTGGTGGGCTTACACTAGCCAGGGCTGGGAAACGAGGGCTAATGTTCACAGCCGTTGTGCTCCTGGAAAAGGAGCCTGTCATGTCACCGTGCCTCTCAGAGCCCAGATGCTGGCACAGGTCCTGGGGACCACGCAGCACTGCTTCAGTCCAGGGGTTATTTGGAGAGTAAACCAGGACATAAGGATCAATGACCTGGGAGATGAGCAACAACAACTAACACCCCACATTTTTCTGATTCTTCAACATCTGACAACATCCAGTTTACTTTTGCTAACTGTTTTAGTTGAATCTCTGGCCTTGGTGGTCTGATATAAGTATTACATGAGCATGGGTCATTGTCAAAATGATCTGAATTTTTTCCTTCTAAGAAAACATAAATCACATTAATTATAGCAATCTCCCTTCATATGCTAGTGATTGTATGATGTTTTGCACTGTTGTATGACAAAAAAGTAATGCAAAACCGACAGGTTGTTAACAGATTGTGGAGTAAACCTCAGTACTGCCATTTGTAGTAAACGCCCAATACAGCATTAAAAACCACTGAATATATACGTACACTTTTTTTATCTTGCACTGGAATTCCTATGGACAGGTTCCTAGGACCTCATAATATAGAGGAATTTATATATGAAATCTTTACAATAGGGCAACATATTAATGACAAACTAGGTGGAATATATGAATCAAAAGTCCTTACAATCAAAACACCTGTAAAAGGTTTTCAGCTTGTCTGAAAATTGAGCACAGAAGATACAAAAGGAAAACCATCTCCTGTGTGAAAGGCAAAGATACGACTTCCAGGAATACCCTTTTCCTTCTGGGTGCCGTCCCATTTCCTCAGTGCAGGGTGAAGTATTTGGATGATTCAACTCTTAATTATTCAAACCACTGCTAATCAAATCAAGGTCAAAGGGCTCCTTTAAGTAGCAAAACATGTTACCTGCTTTAATATGAATGCGTCATGATTGATGATTAGTTTTGAGCATTCACATAGCTCTATTAAAATCATTAAGTATGCATATTCATGCAGGGGAAGCATGTAATTAAATACTTTGCTGACTCAGGACCAGAGTGTTCAGCTAATTGTTGTTTCGCACTATTTCCCAATATTGATTTGTCTATATTGTAAATCTTGGGAAAGGAGAAAAACATCAATAGTTCAAATTATTTACGCACAACAGAACTGAAAGAGTAAATCTTGATAAATAATGTCCTATTTATTTACTTCGAACAGCATAATAGCTTGATCTTGCCTCCAGATTCTGTGGAACATCCAGTACATAATTCAATCTTGTTTCAGTTGTTTAAGTAACTGTGGGACTAGAAAGCAGTTTACAGAAATCCAGTTTTCATAACTCTTAAGAGTTATGGCCGTGATTTTCGACAAGTAAAGAGACAAGTAAAAAAAAATTAGTCTATGAAGTTTTAGAAATACTGGTATTCCTAATTCCTCTGAAATCAATGGAAAAGTTTAGTATTAATGACATCAGGATCTCACCCAGTGTGTTTACCAAAAAAGTTCACTTTGACCTTAAGTAAAGAGGAAAAAGTATAAAATAAACAGCCTACATTCTGTCTCTTTTAATCCTTACTCAACATGGAAAAAAGTAGTAAACACGTTCATACATAAGTATTCTAATATGGTTATTAATTTAATTTTAAAGCTTTTAGTTTAAAGTTAAGAAAATGTTATTCATTGAGGAGGAAAAAACAGGTAAAAAAGCAAAGCAGGAGTCTACTAGCAAATTGTGAGAGGAAAGAATGTGCATGAGAAGATCTAAAAAACTTTTTGCCATTTCTACAAGTACACTGAGATTTTTTTCTACATTGTGTATGCCTGTAGTAGCCATTACACAGTATTTCTGTAATGTCTTTAGCTGATTTGGGCCCTTTTGCAAACAAGGACAAAACTCCTTTAGCAATTTTTCTCCTGTTCTTACACCCTGTTGTGCCACTTCTGATCTAAATTACTGTCACATTACATTCTATATGGTATTTCCTAGTTTCTCAAATAGTGACTAATATAAAGCAATATGTATCTTTGTCTATAAATTCTAACTACCCCGTATGTAAACAGAGTGGTCATGCATTTGTTTTTCTAAATATCTCATAAATCACAGTTGCTCAGACTAGAAATTAAACTGCTACTATTCGTATACCTCTTCTACAGCTAATTTCATCCTACTCCAGGTCTTGCAAGCATGGATGTTTCTGGAAGTGCTACATTTTCCTTTATTTTTAAAATGAAAATACATTAAAAAAAGAATGGTGAGATATTAATATTCTATACCTGTTGCTAATTGTGTTGACAATAGGTACACTTATGCTTTTCCTGTATGTATATTCACACACTAAAGACTGACAATTTTTTATGTCAGTAGTATGCACAGGGGATACGTACAACATACCCTCCTCTATTTTCCCTCCCTTCTTTCTCGTGTCATTCATGCTGGTATAAAAAGAAAGGCACACACCGTACAATGCCTGATTCTCTCAATGGCCAAATTTCTGGAAAAATACTTGTGGCTTCAAAGCAAGAAATGTAGGAATATACATACAAAAACGTATCTCAAAGAACAGAATTTCAGCCAGTTTGAGGAAACTCAGCATAAAGAGCAGCAAAAGGCTGAGCATCTCCACTGGTGGATGTCGAGGTGGTGGCTAAGAGTTCAAAACTGCTTGGTGGAGATGCCCATCCAGTTTAGCTTCAGTCAACCGTTTTTGCAGTGCTGGGTACTTCAGCCAAACTGACAAAACATCTGAGTGGACAGCAGTTGAAGAACATGTGAATTTGGATGCACAGCGAAGCAATTTTTGGACTGAGGATCAGAATTTCTCTTGTTGAGAAGCTGCAGGTGCGGCTTCATCCAGAAGGACAACCACCACCACCATCATTAAACAGGGATGGCAGAGCCTGGGATGGCAAGTCTGGCCTGAATCAAGTACGAGAAGATCTGGAAGGAAGGGAAGGGCTCTTGGACTCATTGGATACCCTCAAACCAGAAGAAGGTCCTTGGCCAAACTAGGATCAGCTGAATCTCTGCCGGCAAACCCCTCTTGGCAAGGCTCTTGAGTGCACCAGCAGGTGCTGCAGTCCTGTCCTCCCCCCCCCTGGGTGTTCAGCTGCCTGTGTTCAGGGTCAGCTCTGATATAGTGGAGCTGCAACCTTGGATCAGACTTCTGTGGAAACCGCTGCATCGTGAGGAAATGCTAAATGAGAGGAAAAGAAACAACTCAGAAACCTCATCTGGGGCCATACCTCATGCTCAGGCCCTTGCTCTTGGTCCTTGCTTGAGCTCTTGGCAAGTCACTTACCAATAACTTGATGCTAAATGCTTGCTAGTAAAGAAGATGAGAACCTTGCGGTACCTTATTCATTGATATTATAGCAGTGATATTAACTGTTACTATATGTGGGTGATGGATCTTCACGTCGGGCTTTGGGATATTCCCAAGCATGACAAACTGAGCTTTCAGATCACTGGAATGAACCTTCCAACCAGACAAGGAGGCAACCGTGACTGTTGACTAGGGTAGCAATGATAATTTGAAAGGCATTCTGATATATCCTTCTCCACAGTTGCCATTGATAAGAAAACCATGGACTTTCTACAGAAGTGGCATCGTCATGCTGATCAACTGATCAAGTGACCAGGAGAGCAGGTACACTGACCAGCTTCGTGCTCTGCACCTTCCATATCACTGAGCCCAAGTCAAAGCCCAAGTCAAAGCCAGAACTCCGGAGGTTTAGTTGGTTCCAAGGGAACTTTCCTACATTTATCTTCAGACCACAAGCTCCTTCTACACAGAGAACTAAATTACACCAGAGCTAAAGGCTTGGCATTTGCTTCTGCTGTCTATACTGTGGAATTGTTTGCACAATTCCTGGTGTAGCTTTGCCCCACGTCAGCCACCACAGTCTCAAAAAAAACCCCCACACTTTGTCACATTTTAGTGCATAATATGGCCAGGAACGATTCCAATAGGCAATTGGGCTGCACAGACTCTGGTTTAGAGATGAAAGAGTTTAATCACATGAGCATGAGATGTGTCTTGCCAGTTGGACTCAGGAATAAAGAATGTGCACCACCCGTTTGATTTACTAATAGACTCAGAATGAAATTTTTTTGTTCTCCAAAACTCTGTCCAGATGCCTCCTTTGCAAGCCTGCTGCTGATGCAAAGTGAAGCAATTAATCTTTTCACCCTCAGGTTTGTGACAAGCAATATCAACTTTTTGATCAGCCTGGACCCTACAAAGCACTAGAGCTTTCTACTGGATGCAGTTCTGACCCATGGTGAAGAAACATCATTCAACCAGACTGAGACAAGAAGGTGATTCTAAGGCGGATTACCAATGACAAATTTTAATAACAGTTTCTGAATTGCTCTGTTCCAGTTCCTCAAATCCTCAGAGGTTTCCCAGTCTCCTCTACTCTTTAATACCAGCAAATAGCTACTAGGAACCTTGCTCTTGATCTCATTTTTAAATGGATTTTGGTATTTCCAAGTAAGATGTTCACCTGCAGCAGAAGCAGGTTCTAATTGGAATCTCCTTTCTGCCCTGAGAAATTCCAAGAAAAGGACTGCAGGAGAACGGAGGCTTGAACTGAACCGTGTGACTTCAGGATATGATGCTGAACACCTACTTGTCTGGAGTAACAGACCCGACTGCTTCTCATTGAGCATGTGCTGATGTAGGAAGATGGGAACAGAAAGAGAAGATGGCTTTCATATCTTGAACCAGAACTCAACATGCTTGTTTTGGTGCTAAAGGCTGCACCAGGGTCCTCCAGCAGAAAGCACAGCACTACTGTCAGTACTGCCAGCTTCTAACAGGTTCATGCTGTTCTTGAAGAGTTTGCAGGGACTGAAGGTGAGAGAACACTGTGAGCTTTGAAGGAGCTGAAGTAACCAGTACATCGTTCCCTCCCTGGAGAATAATGGGGTGACTCGTTGGAAGCGGTGAATCAAATCAGTCTTTTGCAGAGTGCAACAGCTTGGTTTCAGCATGGAAAAAGGACTCTAGAAAAGGGTGCTGGACTTGGCAAATGAATGAAAATGCACAGGAAAACCTCAAGACAGCAGCCAAGCTACTTTACAGACATGTCTACAAGTAGAAGTCTCGGATTTGATAGAGACGAAGCATTGCTCAGGAATGTAGTCTTAACCCAAACAATGGAAGGAACGGCTAAGCTCACCAGAGCAGAAAAATCACTTCCATAAGTTATAAACAGTCTGTCAGAGAAGTTGTGGTCCTGTGGCACATGAAGAGCCAAGGTCCAAGGGGATTTAGACAAATCTGAACCATACCATTGATTGCTCTCTGGCCCCAGTCCCTGTCCTTTCTAGCTTTGGTACGTTACCTCAGAGTTGGATTAGATTGTCCCATCTGCCTGTTTGAAAAGACCAGAGGGCAATCAATTGTCTCAGTATGAAGTTTCCATATTTATCTACATAAAGCACCATGAAAACGAAAAGTCTTTTTAGAAAAAGGGAAGTTTGAAATATTTGCAGTAAGCATATATCTGTATACAAACTTATAAACACTAAGGGTATGAATGTTTTCAGGTAGATATTTATCTCATTTTATAATCTATTGAGAGATGTACAGGTTTTCTCATACATATGCCATCTTTCCATCTATAGCTTCACAGTTCTAACAGTTTTACAGAACATGTGTTTGCCAGTTCTGATGCACAGATTAACGCAAAATCAACCTATTAAAATGAAGAGAAATCAGGCACCAACCACGCAAACTCTGCCAAGGAAGGACAAAGTTAGCCCTGGAGGAGAATGGGTTTGTTTGCTTTCCTCCATGTACCACAACTCTTGCACTGAATCATGACTGCTTAAGTACCCAGTTTCTGCTTATATTCTTAGCCAGGGAGTGCTTCTGCAATTAATGAAGTACTTCTGTTTGGCTACTGAATGAATTTAAACCCTGTCGATGGTATGGGTTGCTGGAAACCTGCCAAGTCAAACCTCTCTCAGGGACACAGGTACCTACATTTCTCCACTCTTCTACCTTAAACCTCAAAGCTGATGCTTTCACTCTCACCCTGAAATCCTAGCAAGACCGTGAGCTCTGCTAAATGCACAACGTTCCCTTTGTGAAACAAAGAACAAGAGAATAGATGGGTCGTGCCAGATGTTAACCAGGTCGTTCAACGCAATTCACAAAGATACACCTGTACTATGGTGATGATGATAAATAACAGAGGGAAGAGCAATATTGATAAAGAACAGCATTTCCTTTAACGACGGCGCTCTGGAAGGAACCCCCTCAAGCAGCTGGCAAGGGTAATTTCTCAGAGCAGCATCCAGCATTAGGGTATTGGCTCACGCCCTATCCAGCTATAGGCACGTACAGAGTTCAAAGCTGATGATCAGGCGAGCTCCATCAGCTGCGCCAAGGGTAACGGTACGTGTACAGCGAAGCTGCTCTAACAGGTTGTTGCAATAAAAAAGTGACTTGTTATCACTCTGTTCCTGGCAACAAGGTCCTCCCTTGCCTTGAGCTCTGGAACTTTTCCTCTCCCATAGTAAAATGGTTTGATTCAATAACCCAGGGAAAATATATTCATATTTTTGCTCATTATTTCTCTGTCATTTTAGAACGCTGAATCAGGCAGGTACACAATTGAATGATTTTTGGAGCAAAGAGGCAGGTGAGACCATGTGGCACGAAGCAAGGCAGGAGGAAGAGCAGGACCTTCCCATTCCAGCACAGCAAGTTCTTCAGGGACTTGAATTTGTACCACGTAGTTAGACATCCATGTTCACAAGTAAAAAAAATTGCACATCCACACAATGTACATCTACATAATGAACGTTTTATTATGTTTTTCATTCAGTGCTGCAAACAAAGCCCAGTGCAGGCTGAAAGAGCTGTGCTATATACTCTCTATTGTGTCTTCACATATTTAATGCATCCCAGTCGCTTATGCCTGTGGAGAACTACTGTGAGCAATCAAGCAATCACTAAAGATATAAGTTAAACAGATTCCAGTTACAATCTGGGCTTGTATATTCTTCATTATGCAGTATAAAAGAAAACTTCTCACTATCAGATTGATTCTATAGCCCAAATTAGTTTTGTTTAATTGTATTTTGATATATCATTTCCAGATACATATTAGATGTGAAACCCTGTAAGTATAATCTTTCTTTTTGAAGTCAAATGCCAAAAACGTCTAAAGCCAAGAAGTCCACTAAGAACTACCTGGACTTATATATACAACTGGAAAATGGGTAAAACCCCACATTTGTAGAATATAGAGGTCATGTGTGTAACACAAATGTAGAGAGAATAATCTGAGATCTCCAAAATTAACAGGTATCTTTTACAGTATGTTACAGGACTTATTTGAATTCTCTTACTGACTACATTATAGAAAAACCTCTTGGGCAGAATCCTAGCTCACTGAAATTATTTAAGCTAAGATTTGTCTCCTAATGTTTGCAGATGGAGGACTATTTACAATCAAAGCTCTTGTGTTAAGTATCTGCAGCTGATAGATTCAAACCAACCTACTTCTATTTGGATTACCCTATTTCACTATACATACAGCTTTCCTCATCTTCATGCTCCAGTACTTCCCAAAAGAAGTCTTGACCTATTAAGAAGTTTATATTTTTACCAGCCTTACCTTGTAAGCAAATCTGAAACCCCTAGTTTCATTTCTGTGCACATGAAGAAATAACATTAAACAAACTGAGCCTTAAAGCCTAAACAGCACAGAGGTTCGGCTCTGAAAATCCAAAATCCACCAATATTCCTTTGCATGCCTTACCAGCAGTAGAGACCTTGGCAGTAGTTATATCCAGGTTCCAAAAATAATCATGTTTCTTCACCATTTCAAATAAAAATGTAGTTTTATCAAGGTTACCACTTCTCAGCAAATTATAAAGCAATAAAGTACATTTTAGGTCTATCTTATAATTACTCAGATGCTTTCAAATCTGGCAATATTTAACTATTTACTTGAATTGTGCAGATTTGGTTTGGCTGGTTTCTTTGTTTGGTGTGGTGTTTTTTTTTTTTGGGGGGGGGGGGCAGCTGTAATTAAAAAGACACAGCAATACTGCTTATGTCTTAGGAAGAGGGTATGGTTTTTAAAAGAAATAATGACAAAGCCAAAAAGAATTCAGATGCCACCAAGATTTCCAGCTTCTTGAAGTAGAAAATAGAAAACTCTTCCAGAAAATTTCAGATCTATTCATACTCCATACGTGACACTACAGAAAGTCCTGAGAAATCCTGGGGTTTATTCAGAAGAAGAAAATTTTGTAAGTGAAATGAAGAAGATGGATTTTTTACATTTTCATGAGTTAGTTTTTCAAAACTTAGAGCAGAACTCTGAACAAACACACCATCTTCAAACTTACTTAATGTAACATGCCTGGTGATTTTTCCACAACATTCTGGTAAAGATTTAGTTTGTTCATACTTATGTTTCCTCAAGGTGAGTCCTGCCATCACCTACAAGATAAAAACTTGTAAAAATAAAAGGACATGCACAAATAAAAAGCCCGACATATGAACTGGCATTAAACAATGTTCTAAATTTAGTTCTTTTAAATATTATCAGAATACATAGTAAAAGAAGTAATAATTACCATACCAAAAAGCATGCGGGACATTTCTGCTTTTTAGGAAGAAAGAGGTCCAAACCGTAATGGATGGGTCAGTGCCACCACGTTGGCATACAGTTACCCACAAAAAGCAAATATTTCTTCTATTTTCATATGTTGTGCACAGAGTGAATATTTTTTCCATCCTACAAAGACTGTATTTGGGGGATACAGACCTCTAATTTTCATCATTCCATCACTTCACCCCTTTTCTATGACTTTTTCTGCAAAAAAATTAGTGATGCCAACCTACCATGCCAGCAATTTCATTATTAATACTTTCATGTAAAAACAGTGTGCTGGTGTGCAGACTGGGAACACAGTTGTTGCATCTTGACAATCCATCATCCAAATTAAAATAAGCCAATTTCAGTATTATCAGAGAAAATTAGAAGTAATTAAAAATGAAGTATTTAGATAACAATTTTAATAAGTGTCAAGAGCCTCTTATTTTCTCCCTACTGTGTTCCATCACAGAAGACAGAAACAGAGTAGATCATTTTTTTCCAATGCAATTTCAATCTACTTTTATAATTAAATCAAAGATAGATTTCCCCATTAGAACTATAGCAGTACCCAAGTAATTATGAATAATCAGCAAAGGATATTCTTTACTGATTTTTCTTGTGCGTCATTAATTATCTGAAGTGACAGGGCTAACGTTATTTCTATCTTGAATAAACAAGTAGAGGAAACATGGAGGAAGTCAAATATAAATAATAATAAGATCGCCACTCTTTGAAAATCAGTGTAAGCCTGGAAAATGTTATTAGCAGTTCTGGTTAAATGAAACTGCATGTGCTTGCTAGATGTTAAAGCCTGCAATATGTTGCATATAATTACTTCTCAGTAAAAGAGTAGATGGAGTTCATATCAAATTCAGTGCTATTTTCTGCCAGTTAATGGCCCTGAGAATCAAGCATTCACAAATGTAAATGCGAGTTTTTCCAAACCAATACTTTATGGGCTTTAAGAACCAGCTTTTACAGCAAGTAGAAAATCATATCTTGTTGTAAGTGTGACCTGATTTTTACATTTCTAATAGGATACTCTCTTCTGTTGATTTACTGTTTTATACATGAATTGTAAAATATTTTTCAATTTGACACATTTTATTATATAATGTATATTTATTATACCTTTATGGATAAATAAATGACAAAATGGCCAACATGACTGTATTTTCTTTTTGTGTTTGTGTTTCTTTTTGGTTCTTCTTCCATTCAAATGTCAGAAATATGATTTAAGAATTCACCCATGGTAATTCTATGGTTTTAAAAAATCAATAAATATTTCCTTTTCTATATGTTTGAGGACACGACAATAACAACAATTTATCTCACTGACTGTGTATAGATACCATGAATGAGATGTTGATTTTATGTGAATATATATACAAGATATTTTATATAAAGAGGTAGTTTCTTCACTATCTATTGGAGTATATGTTAATGTATTTTTATAGCTTTCAGTAGCTCGTACACAGTCCTTCTGACTCAGATAGTGCAGGACATTTTTCAGTGCTGCCAGCTTCTTCTGAGAAGTAATTGATCCTGGCTGCTCCAAAGGGACACATTTCAGTCTTTGCTGTTTTTCAAAAGCTTGTAGCAATAATGAACCACCTAAGAGAGAAACATGAAACTGAAATAATAATTGCACCCATTTCTGACAGTTTTTCAGAGCCGTTCCTTCGTGTCTGTGTGTTGTGTGGGCATCCACCTGAGGAGCAGGCACCTGCCTTTAAATCGCTTTTTCCTGGTCCAAACCAGAGAATTCAAATTGACTCTCCTACCACCAGATTTGTGTCCTAAAAACCAGACTGGAATGAAAAGATAAATCTCTTTCAGTCACTGCCCACTAAAGCTCTTCCATTTTGCATAAATACCATATTAACTAGGCTTGTGCAGCCTGGCCTGTGCCTGTGGGGAGGGCATGGCTGCTGGGCTAGGATATCAGCATTTTTTTTCTTAAATAACTAACCTTCTGTTGAAATATGCCTTTCCTAGTGGATAGACGGTTCTTCCCATCTCCTGGCTTGACCCTTTCCTCTCTTAAGTTCACTTCAATTAACTCTTTTCTTAAAATGCTTCAGTCCTCCAATGCAGCATATGGGGAGACTCCTGGGGGTAGATGCAGCTATGAATTCTACCACAGCAGTGAATACATCCTGATTTTAGCACTGCTTTTAATCAAGGGATAATACTCAACATCTAAAATTTACCCATTTTCAGTTTGCCACAGTAAGGACTTCAGTAGTGTCTGGAATGGTGCTGTCCCTGCAGGCAGGTGACCTGCATTATAAGAACCATGTTTGCATTGAAATGACTACTCTATCCTTGATGGATTCACAAATGTATTTCTCATATGAAATCAGGCACTCACTCACAGAAACATTTGCATCTATATCTGGCTTCTACACCACTTATCCTACTCGAGCACTGATGTGACTTAATATGCACCACACGCTGACACACGCACCCTGGCTCGCTCCAGCTGCTGGCACCACAGACACGCAAGTCCTTACAACCCCCCAACCCCATCCCAGTTGCTGGCACATAGAACTCCACCGAGACATCGCAGGGAGCCCCTTCTCCAGGAGGATTGCTAGAAATTGAGTTTAATGAGACTGTGCTGATGAGACACAGGGCATGGCTGGATGAGTGCGCTGATCGGCAGCCTCTTTACAGGTGACCAACCCCTTTTAACTCCTTACACTTCCACTTTCCCATGCTGGTTCCCCCCCAAACCACCTTGGTCCCTCCCTTTCCCCACCATGTGCTTCCTCCACTTAACATCTCTTGCTGAGTCTTGCAAAATCCCCAAACGCTCTTCCCCTGCATCCCATTACATGTCCCATATCCCCCAGGAAGCAATCCCACTTCATCTAGCGATGCTCTGCAGAACCTTCCCTGTTGACTCTGGCTGACAGGCTTCACCCCCAGCCCCAGGAGCTAACAGCTCACCTGTGACAGCCCCAAGAGGAGCCAGGGCAGGGTGTCTGCTTCTGAGACTGCTCCTTCAACAAGCAGCGCCACTTAAATGCTGGGACATTGCCAGGAGCTGTGTTTGTACAGGACATTCTTTTGCCTGCCAGCCCGAGCAGTTGTGCTGGCAGTGGCACACTGGTCCAGGAATGGAGACAAAAGAATGAATTGCTGACACTCTGCAAGTCTCAGTAGTAAGAAAAATAAGACTATTAAACACTTGTTATGCTGTATGGCTATAATAAATCTAGTTGCACTCTAGAGCTTTGGAAACAACAGAACTTTCTTTACCTGTGAACATCAATGTGTTATTTATATTAAATGGAAATTCTCTCTTGTGAATACAAGTGGGAGCTTGAAAGACACTAGTACAACAAAATCTACAACACTGGATGCAGCTGAAACCTTGCATCTGTCTGGCAGGTTTTATGTATAGAAATATCTTTACTTGTGCTTCTCCAGGGCTGCAAGATTCAATTCTTTACAAGTTCTGAAGAGGTGATACTGTTAACAAGGTGATGATAATTTAACTTTTTTGTGGATATATGAAAATGCTGTCTTATCATTGTTACAGAGACAGCTGCCTCCAGAATTCCTGCTCATGAGCATCCTGTCCATGTCTTCAAAGAGGTATAAACAAATAGGACCAAAGATCTTCACAGGTTTATCAGTACTTGCCAGTGAAGTGGATAAACCTGTTGGATATATAATCATTCACAACTAAATTCAGTTGCTCACACATTGGCATCCAGTGTCCTTAGAGATCCCCAAAAGTATCTAAGTGAGGACTTGCCTCCCCATTCCCTTGGGAGCTGCTTTTACAGCGAGGCCCTACCACCAGCCCCAGCCTGCGCTGCACTGCAACAGCGCAGCAGCCCTGTGCCTGCTCCGGGACTGTGGCCCTGGTCTGCACTTGTTGGCTTAGCCAGCTAGAAGAGGGATGTGCTCAGGCCCCGACACCCTGCTGATGGCCAACACGCCAGCCCGCCACAAGCTGCAGCAGCTGTGCAGTGCGGGCAGGCGAACCAACCTCTAGCCAGGACAGTCAACGGAGCCCACAGTGCTGTTGGTCGGAGTTAATGTCGGTGTCTGCTTGAGGTGAGCTGAACAATTCACCACTTGCTAGACCTCCACTGACTACAGCGGGAGCTTTGACACCAAAGGCTCAAGTCATCCACCTGCACGTAGCTGTCTTGTACCATCTGAGATGCCACACAGTATCTCACCTCGCTTTCAGGTAGTGTTCCAGCAAGGTGCTGGTACCCAGTCACCTCTGTGTGACAATGAACAGTCTTGCTCAGATTTCTCAGGTACCATAAAGCATCTCAGCTGGCACGGAAAACCTGTCTTTAAGCAAAGGAATTAGGACTGTAGGCATTATAGAGACATCTTAATGTTGACCTGAACATCACCCTAATAAGCACCGTTCCACCAAGGACAATAATACTGCCATCAAGTAGCTTCCAACTCAATGTCAAGTTCACTATTTTCAAAATAGATCAGCAATAAAATGCCTTTTTCAATTAAGTTCAGCACCTTTAAGATAGACAAACCCACTTGTTTAGGACAATAAAGGTCCTGTAAATCATCTGCACAAGTTTGAGATTAAATTAATCTCCTTAACAAAATGCAGTTTAAACAGGTTTAATCTATTAGATGCTCTTCCTCTTATTTTTGAATAATGAATTTCTGTAATCTGCCCTCAGTAATGCTTAAGTTCCTATTCCCAATTATTTTGACCAAAACATTATTGCTTATTCAGGGGCAATTTCTTGATCATCTTAAAATTACTTCTAGGCATATTACTATACAAATATTTTGTACTGATAATGAGCAAAGAACTAATCTTCCATTAACATTTTTCATCATGCTTGATTTTTTAGCTAAACTCATTCACAGAATTTCCTCTAAACTGCAGGCTTCCTTCTGAAACTTACTGAGTTCAGACGGTTAATATTTGAAACCATTTACTCCTTTGAAATTTTGAATTTGAATGTTTACTCCTTTGTAATTTCTGATGAGTTCTGAAAGAGGCCAAAGATCTTTGTTCACACTACACAATTCTTCTGCCATGCTGAACAATTACTTGTACAATAGGGATGACAAATCCTTAATTATAAGAGCTACAGCCAAGAGAAGTGCCTACTTTTCTCTACTGATTGCAAAAAAAGGAACCTATGACTAACTCAGCTGCAGCTTTTTACACTATATGTTCGTATCTAGATGTATTTTAGAAGAGTCAGCACACATTTCACGTATCAACTTTCATTTACATAGGAACCTTTAGAAAAGACTGATATTGCAAGCAAGCTGTAACTGCTAAGCATACAAAGAGCTTTGAAAAATAAGCATTTAAAGTTTACGGTACTCCACAAAATCTGTCAGTTCCATATTACATTGTTGTAGTTCCATTACCATGAATGATAAATGACATTTCTTTCAAAATTCAGTATATGCAAAAGCAAAGACATCTAGATATCACTGTGTGAAAATGCCATAACTGCACTATTTCTAGCGGCTTAAAGCCCTATAACAATCAGATTATATTTTTAATGGCCTGCCAATTGTTATGTTTTTAACCTTGCATTACCAAATAGCTGTTTTTGTAACATGTGCTGACTTTATTATGAAAGGAAAATCCTCTGTTGACCAAATATTTTGGAGAATGCCTAAAACATAACTCTTAGCAATTTACTAACTATAACACAATCCTATTTTCACTGTCTAATACAGAATTAACAGAATAACAATTTTAAAGTAACATTTCAAAAAGTATTTACTAAGAAAGTTGACAACAATTTTCATCCATCAGTTACGGAGTAGCCAGTTTTGATGGCATCAATATGCAGGCAGGTAACCTTTGTCCGGTGTCACAGCTATAATCAGACAGTCCTCTTTGTGTATTTTCAGAAGCTCTTTTAAATGCAGACTATCTCCTCTGTAAACAATTCCTGAAGAATCAGAGAATCAAACAAGAAACACAGGCAGAAGAGGCTTGAAATTCCTCTTAAACTCTTTGTACCTTTTTCTCAGTAGGCCAGGATTTGCCTATTAGTGGAGGAGTCTGTAAAACCTGCTCAGGAAGCCTTTTAATTCCCAGCTCCTTGCCTCTGGCATATAATTACATCACAGCAATTCCCAAGTTACAACCAAATGTAAGTAGACCTGACGAATCAGTTGTACTCTCAAACATTACTTTGTTTTTACACTGTAGAAAAAGAATAAACATTCTTCCTCATCCGAAGTAGTTTTTGATTAATGCAGAAATAGCCACTAAAAAGACCCAATTAATTTTACCAGATTTTATAGTAAACAATAAATATAATCTAGATAATTATAATCTTAGGTACAGTATACATTAGGTTTTGCATGTTAAAATTTTCTTATATTTGGCTAAAAGTCTGATGATCTCTTTCTACTTTTTAAATAGCTAGAACTTCTGTCTTGTTATGGATGAAATACCTCTTTATATACTCCATACCATTTATATATATGAAATACCATTTATACATTACCTCTCTAGGTTCAGGAGACATTTTTGGCATTCTGTGAAGTCATATTTATCCATTAGCCATAAAAATATTTCTGCCTAATATGATTAATTAGTCCCTGCATTCTCTCTGTTTTCCATCTCTAAACCAGCTTCATAATCTGAAAAAAACCCCAACATTTAAAGAAAAATGTGCTAAATGTGTTAAAATTTGAAAAGCCATTTAATGACAAAAACAGTCATATGAAACAAGCCTCCCAATCCTTGAAACACACATGTAGGTAGCTTCTCAGATTGTGTTACTGAAATCAAAATTGCTCAGCATTTGCCAGGTTGGAAAGTAAATTAGTAAGCTCTTCCCCTTTAGAAATTACATCTTTTAAAAATGAATTATTTTTGCACAAGCTGAAAAATAACATAGAGTTCTCCACTGATACAGAATGTAAATCTCCCCCATGTGAGCTGCAAACGTTGTGTCTTTCAGGACAGAATACTTGTATTCCTAATATGTATTACCTCTAATAGAAGGAATAGGTACCAGTTAGTGTTCTCTTCTAGTGTTTGAAACGCTCTTGTGCTGACGTTCTGGAAACACCCATGCAACTAGCCAATATAAATCTTTAATGTTGCAGAGAATCCTTTTCAAGGCAGCTACCTGAAAATAAAACTGGATTTCTCTTCATGAGAATACCATAATGTGATCACTACAAATTCTGCCACGGACTGCTGTTGTTTAATAATTTATTCAGGTCTCTGAGCTTCATATAAGTTGACAAATTGAATATGCAAGTACTGTTTAAGTGTTGAATAAACACAAGCTAAAATATTTTTCTAAATAAACAAAAATGTGTTGCAAAAGAGTGCTGCAGAGCAGATTGTTTTGGCACTTCTAGTGATAGCAGCACTTTTTTTTTGCTACTGTTTAGCAAATTAGACAAAATATTACTTAAAACATACCTACATTTACCAAATCACCTCTAAATTTCTTTCATTCTACAACTCCTAATTTGACTTGGATAAGTGGATGAAACACTGAACTCATGTATTGCCAAGTTTCTGACTGTTGAAAGAAGCATGAGGGTGAAAAATAACCCATATATACATATATATATAATATAGGCAGAACCTATATTTTTACACCTTTTCTGTGCACAAAGGAATTCCAAAAGACAACATGATGACATATCAGAAGGTTCTGCCTGGCTTTTCCTAACTGTAAGATACACCTTGTATTTGACCAGCAGAGTTGCAGGTGGATGGTTGGTTGTTTATTATTATTAGCAATTACTTTAAAAGTTATTTGTATAAACAAACTTGGAGCCACAGTCTAACTAGGTAGTTTGTTTCATTTGCACAGCCTATCACCACAAGCTGTTCTCTGTACATGCATGTTGCTACAAGAGCTTTGTAAACAACCTGGAAGAAGTAATGAGCTCCGAGCATTAAGAACAGCTGTGTTTGGTCAAGCCACAGCTATATCTAGCCCACTCTCACCAGCAGCAGCAGTTTTGATGGATGTGTGAGATAGGACGTCTCTTCATCACAGTCATGTTGTCTCTTCCTGAGAATATAACACTCAGGTACCCACTGAAATTATATATGATAGTTTCTGTTGCTTTGTTGACAGGCTTTGCTGCAAAGGAGGCTTACTGGCCTCCCCTACAGATCTCTACTAGAATATATAAATTTTTTTTTTAAATAAGGTATTTAGTACTTTCCAGTTCCCTGCAGCCAAAGTGCTTTTAAACAAGGAGTTTGATACAACTACTTGTAGGCGTGCAGTCTCATTCCTGAGTTCCTGTGCAGAGACTGGGTAAGGACCACACACTCCTGCAGGTAGTTATTGTTCACTTTGTCTGTTCATAGGCTCTTTGACCTCCGCCTTAGTATAAGACAGATGTTGTGATGAGTCCCTCCCTACAAAGAAATCTTCCATGGTGAACACAGATGCAAGTAACTCCTGTAGACTTCGTTTCCTAGATACTCATTTTATACTGGGATCAGACTCTTTTCTCTGGCATCTACTTTTGGTACGTCTGAAGAAAGATTTCTTATTTCTGTTATTTGTAGAAGTACAAATGCAGTTCTTCATTGGCACTACTATTACAAAAGATATTATTAATAAAAGGAATTACAGAAAAAATAACTATTTTATTATATATTTTAGTATTTTTTTAAATGTGATATGGTTCCCAAATATATGTAGCAGGAAACAACACTAATATTTGGCACGACTTCATGTTTTCTGAATACTTTCATGTACTTTTATCATATCACAGAATAGTTGGGGTTGGAAGGACCCTCTGGAGATCATCTAGTCCAACCCCCTGCTCGAGCAGGTCACACTGTCATATCCCAGTGGGTTTTGAATGTCTTCAGAGAAGGAGGTTGCTCGATGATTGTGATGCGCAGATCTGCAATCACAGCTTTGAGATAATACTGTTCCTTAAAAAGGCTCCTGAGAATATCCTGGGCTGGCTTCACAGAAAAGTGAGCCGGTGTATGAAGCTTTCAAGCACAAATAGCTGTTGTGGTGACAGTAAAGTGAAAAATTTCATTTGGAAGCAAAGGCAGAGGGTGGAGAAAGCAGCTTTTTTTTTCAGTCTTTATGCATCATGCTTCACAGAAATCAGGATTTATGTGGATGGATCGTTTGGAAAAATGACATCTCAGAGATGAGAGCAGTAACTACCAAGGACTTTTACTGAAATGGATGCTTTTATACTGGAATGAAAGTACTCACGCAGGAAATACAACTGGCACTTTAACCATATTAACATAATGATGCTTCAGATTATTACTACTACTTTGAAAACTCTCAGAACTTTTCCATTAACACGTTAAAAGGCAGAATCAGAGTAACTCATCCAAAGTAAAAGCGTGGAGCAGAAATTTCAGGGGAATGGAAGTGTCGCCGCTTCTTAACAATTCCCTAAAGACAAGGCTCCTCACATCTTGCACAATAGCAACACCAGCCCATCGATGTGCTCCTCCAGCCCCACCGCTGCAGTGGGTCCGCTGCTGGAAATGCTTTTCGCGAGCACAAGACGTGAGAGATGCCTGCAGGAGGCACCGAGCCACAGCGCTTGCTCCTTGGAAATGTGCGAAGTAAATACTGGGAAATAATTAATCATCGCCTTCTGAATTGTATTAACAGAAGCGTAATGTCTAAAAGGCTGTTAGAAGGAGAACAATAGTCAACTGCTTTTTTTTTTTTGAGATTTGTAAAAAATATATGTGGCCAAAAAAAAAAGAATTTGTAAGTGAATCTGTTTCTGTAGAAGAAAAAAAACCCAAAAGGTTCGAGACCCGAACAGTGGAGAGCTGCCCCGGCTCTCGGCTCCAGCCGGGGGGCAGGCCGGGGGTACAGCGAGGGCCCGCCCGCCCCGGCAGCGGTGCCTCTGCCTCCCTGCGAGGAGCCCGGGCGGGGGGAGCCGCAGCTCGGCTCGGGGCTGTGACTCGCTGGCTCCCGCCTCCAGCCGGGCCCGGGCCCTCCTCAGCGCGGCCCCCGAGCGCCGGCCCCCCCGCCGCAACGCCTCGCTTGCCCCGCCCCCTCCCCCGTCGCTAAGGGCGTCGCCGCGTGGCGCGCCCCGGCAGGCAGCAGAGCGGAGCCGAGCTCCCGCCTCCCCCCGCCGTGCGCGGGCGCTGCGCTCGGTGCTCGCTTGCTCGGGCCTAGCGGCGCCCTCCGTGCGGGAGCGGCGTGGGGGCGACGCTCGGTGCCGCCGCCTGAGCGGCCGGCGCGGTCCCGCAGCGGGGCCATGGGGCTGGGCTCCAGCTCCGAGGTCCCCGACGGCGGCGCCGCGGGCTTCCACGTACACGGGGTGAGGCCGGGCCCGCGGGGGGGAGCGGGCAGGAGGGAGGGCCCTGAGGGGCGGCGGGGCTGTGGTGGGGTCCCGCTTCCCCCGTCCTGCCCGTGGGGGCTCAGGCGGGCCGAGCTCCGAGTCCGGCACCGGGGAGGGCGGCAGGCCTGGCGGCCGCGGGCTGCCCGCCCCCACCTGTTGGCTCCCTCCGGGGAACTGCCACGGCGGCAGGGGAGGAGCGGCCGCGCGACGCCCGGGGGCGGTGGGTGCCCGCCCGGTGCTGCCTCACACCGCCCCGGCGGCTTCCCCGGGCCCGGGCCTCGGCCTGCCGTGGCCTGGCTGCCGGGGGGAGCCCTCCGTGCTGCTTCGGAGGAGTCCGGCATAGTTGAAGAGTAGCGTAGCTCTGCCTCCCTGCCCCATCCGCATTCCCTTGGCTGACGACTTGGCTGATTTTTCCTCGGATCTTTACGGCATCTTGGCTGGGGGATAATTCCGGGCCCGGCCCGGGTGGTTTCCTAGGCGGCTGCGTCTCACAGGGACTGTATGTAGGTGCAAACTTGTATAACCCCTCTCTCTGGCAAATTGCACGCATGTTGCTTTAAACGCCTATCTTGGCGTTTAAACTTCTGTGTTGGAGCTGAAAGAGCGCTGGTAACTCCTGTTGCGTAAGTTACCGGTTCATTTAGTTGGTGGTCTTCTACCCTGAAGTAAGAGTGGAAGCGTTGTTGCCACATGCTGCTTTCCCCCTCATCCACAGTTTATTTCTCAGGATTACAAGATGTGTTTAGGGGGTAGTGTTACATGATCGGCTTTTGTGAGTCTCCCTAACTGAGCTCTGACTCCATCAGAAATGACTGCTGGTCACAGAGTGCCTCCTCCTCTTATGTTAAGTGCAGAATACTGCTCGGTTTTCATAGAATCATAGCAGGGTTGGGGTTGGAAGGGACCTTAAAGGTCATCTAGCTCCAGCCCCCTGCCACTAGGCCAGGTTGCCCCAAGTCCATGCAGCCTGGCCTTGGACACTGCCAGGGTGGAGGATGATTTTCATGACCTACAGTATGCAGGAGACAAAGTTTTGGGTGGGTTTTTTTGGATTTTGGTACCACCCCCACCCCCCAGGAATTCATGCGGCTTTTAACATGTCATTTGAAAACCAAATACTGCAGGAATTTTTGCTTGCAGCTTTCTGAGGGAATCTGTATGGCTTTTACATAGCTGAACAACAGTGGCATGAGCTTTGTCATAAGTTCCATGTACTGCTTTTTGTATACATTTTCATCCTTGATATTGTGTTATGTGATAGTTTCATCATAAGGCTTCTTGCACATTATTTAGAACTCGGATGTAGAGTAGGCTTTTTTTAACCTTTTTAACCCTTGGTTCGGTATAAGCTGGCTGTTCGTGTTTGATGCTGTTTAGGGTTGTGGTGAAAGTTAATACTTGCTCTAATTGTGGTTGCAGTGTCAGTCTTGACTGCTAAATAATGAAGCATGATTACTTTTTTTTTCTTTAAAGTTTTTGATGAAGTAACTATGCTATTATTTAAGTATATTTTATAACTTGCATGGACAGTTATTGCCAAAAAAAAAAAAAAAGCCTATACTGATATGACTTCATCTCTTTAAAAAATAAAAAACCCAGTTTGGTAACAGAAGATCAAATGTAAGATATAGCAGTTTTAACTTTGATAGCAATGAACTTTTTAGTTTAGATGGTGCGTGGGTTGTAACTTAGCACTTAAATTGTAGGGTGGCTTTCAGGAGTGAAATATATTGCAGGTTAAGGTCTGTGCTGCTGAGTTATGAGAAGTGAAGTTAAAAACAGTGCCAACTGTTAGCATTTTTGCTGTGATTGCCTTAATATCATGTTCCTTTGTTAGTATACTTTGAAGTGGATATACTCTGTATATATCAAGTTCTGTGTGACTCTTGATGGGTTTTATCCTAGTGTGAATGTATTTTCATAGGTATTCTCTGTATTTCTTTATTACATGTGTTTTACAATAACTTGATTACAATGAAATGTTGGATGTTGGAACTCTTTTTTTTTTTTTCTTACGAATCTTTTGTAAGAGTGATGGCAATCTTCTTGACCAGTACTTGTTAGCAATGCATTTGTAGAGTACTCTTTTAAGTGTTCCTATTCTACTGTGCTGTGAATTGTGGCATCCTAACTGTAAATTGTGTTTATGTTAAAAAAAAAACCAAAAAAACCAGCAACAAAAAAAAAGGCTGTTATGTAACTCGGGACTCTCAGTGTGTTCAGGCTGTTAGTAGCACGGAAGAAAAACCTGAAGCAGCACTTTCAAAACTAAGCCCTTCTCCAAAGTTTTCAGTATTTAATAATTACATGCTGTGCATTCTAAATCACAGTACTTGTCTTATATAGGTTCAAAACCTGTTTTTTACAGCTTAATTTGGACACCTGTTTTTCAGTTTTAGAAAAAGAAGTTCACAACTGTGGACTGCTTCCTGAGGTCTGTCATTTGGTATCTCATCTCTGGTTCAGCTAACTCAAAAGTAAATATTGACTCAAGTGTAAAGATTAATGCTGTCACTTAATGTAACTAGAGATCGATGTTTTTAAAAAATAAAGTGTATGTTTTGCAGGTTCAAGAAAACTCCCCAGCTCAACGAGGAGGACTGGAACCTTTTTTTGATTTCATCATTGCCATAGGACACACTAGGCTTGTAAGCTTCAAATTATTTTATTGTTTTGCTTTGTTTTCTCCTGCATGAAATATGGGTATTGTAATGATAAAAGCCAAAGCTGTCACAGGAAGGAAAGCTTTTCACATTGATCATTGTATATGGCTTTAAAAGGTAAAGTAAAATTTGGTGGTATTCAAAGTCTCCTCTCTGGCTGGATTGATATTTGAGGAAAGTGTCTTATTTATGCCTTTAGTCACCTTAACTTTCTTAACACATTAACACAATGTTTATAATATTACTCATTCATGCATGTTATCTGCCACAAGGTGAATATTGAACTGATGAGTCGATGGTAAGAGCTTAACATTTGTTTAAACAAACTTGTTTCAACATTTGATAAAACGATGAACAGAATAATAGCCTGTCTGATGTACTGCTGGGAACAGAGTTCCTGTAGGTTGACTTATGAGAGAAGGGTTGAATTTTGGTTTGGTTTGGGTTTTGGGTTTCTTTTGTTGTTGTTTTTTGTTTGTTTTGTTTAAAAGGCTCACAGGCTTGGCTTTATGCTTCACTCTAGCTACATACAAGCTGAACTCATTGTTTGCCGTGCTTTTCTTAGTGGAGGTGTCTTTCTGGAAGTTATGGTTATAATGGTCGATTTTGGTGGGAAATCACTTAATCTTTTAACGTGACAGAAACAAGGATAGTTCTAAGCTGCTTCCAAATAGTCTGTCCTTTCGTAGTCAATCTGCAATGACTTTGAATGAATAGTTACTGAATAAGGACTGGGATCAGAGACAGGAAGTAAAATATTGCTGCTTATTGTTAGACTGTGTAGCTGAGATCTAATATTGCTGATATTATTTAATAGTGGTTGTGAAGAACAGGAATGTAAGTGATGAAACAGATTAAAAGTAAGTATTTAGGTAAGGGAACATGAGCTGATGGTACTGACTTCTTTCTAATAAAACAAAATTGGACTGCTGGGACAGTTGGTGGAACACAGAGCCTAAACTTTGACTGTTTTGGTTCTTTGTATTCAAATTCTGCCACAGGTGTTGACATCTACCTTACATGTGCGACTAGAAATCACGTTAATCATGTATTTCTTTCTGTGCTCTACAGAATAAAGAAAACAATATGTTGAAAGATCTGCTGAAGGCCAATGTTGAAAAAGCAGTGAAGCTGGAGGTGTATAACATCAAAACAATGAAAATAAGAGAGGTAGAGGTGATCCCCAGCAACATGTGGGGAGGACAAGGTCTTCTTGGAGCCAGTGTGAGGTTCTGCAGTTTCCAGGGAGCTAATGAACACGTGTGGCATGTTTTGGTAAGATGGAATTCTCTGGTGCCTTGTTTGTGTTCATACAACCTTATTTAAAAGTGTAATGTTTAGGAGTAGCTTGTATGTAGAAGTACAATGCTGAAATTGCACAGAAGAAGGGAACAGTCTTGAAGATTTGTCTGAGCTATTTGAATAGGGACAAGCAGTGGGTGACTGTTACAGCGTTGCCTCTCACTGTGAAGAAAAGTAACTCCATCCCACCTGAACCAAACAGCGTGTGATGGGGAGAAGGTTTTTTTGTCTGATGTTGAAGAATCAATGGTAAAAAGCAAAAAGATTCTGGCCTGAGTGGTGTCCTGTGTTGGCCAAACTTCATTAAATTAATATTAATGATAGAAAAAGTACAAAAAAAATATTTTAAATTGCAAAGGACAGCTGAAAGAGTAGAACTGAATAGTAAAGACTGTCATGTTTCTGGCGTTTAAATGCAACTTCTCAACATCTTCAGAGTATCTCATGTTAAATTGGTAGTATCTTGGGCTGTCTTATTCAGCATGTTTTACAAGATGTCAAACGTAGATGTAGACTGTTCAAGGACTTACATTTTGTCCCATAAATGTTCTTTTTTTCCCTATTTTTGGAGTTAGCTTTCCTTTTTCACCTTGGAGTATTTTATCCTGCTGCAAATGCAGGTGACACATATCATTCTTTCCAGGATGTTGAACCTGCATCTCCTGCAGCTCTAGCTGGTCTCCAGCCGTACGCCGACTACATTGTTGGGTCTGATCAGATTCTTCAAGAGGTAGGGCACATGTTCCTTCAGGTAATTGTCTTTGTGCCTGCCAAATATATGTTGTAGGGTTTGGGGTGATTTTTTTTATGAATCCAGTTGCATGTACATCAAATTAATGGGGATAGTATTTGGGGATTTTGGGAGGCTGATGTTTGACAGATGCCTTATGGTTCAGATAAACATTTTTTTTGTGTGTGTGATAATAAAAAAAAAAAAGTTGCACCTAAAGATCAAACTACAGTAGTGAGTTTTAGTCTGTCTCTGGGTTTTTAATATCTCACGTTGAAGTAAATAACTACATAAAATGCTAACTTGCTTCCAGTTCCTTGTCTTGCATACTGGAGTTTAATTACTTTCTTTTTTTCTTAGTCAGAGGATTTCTTTTCACTGATTGAATCCCATGAGGGGAAGCCGCTGAAGCTGATGGTTTATAACACTGAAGCAGATTCCATTCGAGAGGTAGTTGTGACTCCCAATGGAGCTTGGGGTGGAGAAGGAAGGTACTGATTCCCGGACAGTCACTGGCTGGTCACAGGTTACATACTCACTGTAAATGAGCTCCTGTTAAGATTATTATTATTACTATTAATTACAGCTTGTTGTTTTCAAGTTAAGCCTTGTTTCCTTACACTCGTTACACAAAACTGCTCATCTTTCCATAAAAAAAACCCTAGCTTAGAACTAGGAATTCAGCATGTTCTGTGTCTAATTCTGTTTGAGTTGAAACCGGTGGCAAAACCTCTGTTGACTTCTCTGGTAGCAGTTTAACTAGCTACGTTCTTGTAGTCAAACATTCAGTTATTACAGCAAGAGCAAAATCCACATCAGGTCAGATAACTTTCCGTCAATTATATCTTTCCAAAATATGTAAACTTGTATCTAAATGCCAAGTGCAGTGTGCTCCTTGAGTGCTATGAGTAAGTGAGATGATTCTTGCAGGTAGGTATTTCTTGCTATACGTTGAGGACTCAACAAAGCTAGTAAGTGTTTTAAATTTTGACTCTAAAACAAAACCAATTTAAGAACACTTTTTTTTTCATGTCTTGTTTTACTTTTCTTGTACAGTTTAGGATGTGGTATTGGATATGGGTATTTGCACAGAATTCCGACACAGTCTGTAATGTCAAAGAAAAAGCCAGAAAGCAAATCACCTTCACCCTTACCAGAAGCTGGAACTCCTGGACCATCTACTAATGGTTACACAGAGGTATGCAAGAAATAAGTTCGTATCTCTGGCATTTCAAAATTTTCTGCTTGTTGGAATATTCGTAATACGGTGTATCTGGGTACACTATACAATTTTGCTTGAATGACATGGAGTTAGGTGAAGGGAAAGTGAGGGCTGATGATGCTGAGCACATGACAGATCACCAGTATTAGCTGATGTGAATTTTTGCCTGATATTTTCTTCCTGGTTTGAAGACTTGCTTACTACAGCTGTATTACTCAATGAGAATCACATTAGAAGAATACCCTGCTCACTAGGAAATGAAATATACCTACAAGAATTAAGTATGGACTGTTCTTCTAAGAACATATGGACTTTAAAAGGCTGCATGGGAATGTGTCCTGATTGGTGACCTGACTTTCAGTTTCAGCATCACAGGTTCTCTCTGAATAGAAGAACTTGGAGGCTGAGGCAGAATGCTTTCATAGGAAGGTTGTCTCCAGGTGAAGCTTTCAGTATAAAAAGATGCTTTCCCTTCTTACTGTGTTGTTCCAGACCCCATTATTGGCACCTGCTTCTCAGAGTGACAGCTCTGAAATAGTTATGAACTTGGATCATTCCACAGATCAGGAAATGAGTGGTTATTCACAAGAAAGCTCGCTTTCTCCTCCTCCCCCTCTCCAGCGCGTTATGGATCCAGGTATGTTTTCTTAGGTGCTTTTTTCAGCAATTCTTTGGAGGACACCCAAGTAAACTAACAAGGTCTTAAACAAGTTTGAGACTTAAATGCAGAACTGTGATCACTGGTGGTTGTTTTCCTTGAAGTTTTTGACTTCACTGGATTTCAGAGCTGTAGAATCTGGGTACTGTGAGCTTGACTGAGGTTAACATTCTGCAGAAGTCTTTCCACTGATGTCAGCTAACATTTAGGTTAAATTTATTTGCATTTAATGGGGAGGGGACTTCACTGACTTCAGTCTGGATATAGTATGTCTTTTTGAATGTAGAATTGTGTGTTACACCTACAAAATACTGTAGTATTTGCTTTCTCTTTCAGGATTTCTAGATATGTCTGGTACTTCATTTCCTGAACTCACTAACTTGGAAAAAGTGTCCAACATGTCTTCATCTGCCTCCTTCAACATGCTGGCAGCAGATGCTGTAGTAGGCACTGAAAAGTTAGTGTTGAAAAATGATGCTTCTGCTTATTTTGGTAAGTGTATTCAAGATTTCCTTTAGGCCTCTGACCTCATTTCTGGAATGACACCAACTCATGCCTGTCAACAGTATCATGCTTTTTGGAAATAAGCCAATTATATAAAAAAGAAATCAGAAAGGGGATTTGCTAAAATAGTTTTTGTGCACTTCTACTCTTGATTTCTGCCACTTCTCCTAATAGGCTTTTTTATAACATTACATAATATGTGCCTTTTTCTGTACATGGAAATGTTGATGGTCCAAATGAAACTGACCTTAAATGTAGGTATTTCTAAAATCAGTATGAATGAATTTTTATACCATAGGCTTGTCTTCATAGTTGTAAAGTAAAAATAAAATTGTAGTCATCTTAGTAGTGACTTTTTATGGTGGGTTGACCCTGGCTGGATGGCAGGAGCCCACCAAAGCCACTCCATTACTCCCCTTCTCAGCTGGACAGGGGAGAGAAAATGTAATGAAAGGCTTGTAGGTTGAGATACAGACAGGGAGATCACTCACCAATTACCGTTACAGGCAAAACAGACTCAACTTGGGGAAATTAGTTTAATTTGTTACTAATCTAATTGGAGTAGGATAATGAGAAATAAACCCAAATCTTAAAAACACCTTCCCCCCACCCTGCCTTCCTCCAGGCTCAACTTCACTCCCAATTCTTCTACCTCCTCCCTGCCTCAGCAGTGCAGGGGGCCAGGGCGTGGAGGCTGCGGTCAGTCCATCACACCTTGTCTCTGCCGCCCCTTCCTCCGCAGGGACAGGGCTCCCCCCCCCTGCCCTGCCCCAGGGGGGGTCCCCCCACGGGTGCCGTCCCTCAGGGCCAGCCTGCCCCAGGGGGCCCCTCTCCCCGTGGGGCCACAGGCCCTGCCCGCAGCTGCCCCAGCACCACTGCCTGCGGGTCACGGCCTCCCTCGGGCACCCCCTGCCCTGGCGTGGGTGGGTCTGCAGGTGGGATCTGCTCCACCGTGGACCTCCATGGGCTGAGGGAACAGCCTGCCTCACCATGGGCTTCACCACAGGCTGTCGGGGAACCTCTGCTCCATCACCTGGAGCCCCCCCTGCCTCCTCCTGCACTGACCCGGGGGCTGCAGGGCTGCTGCTCTCACACATGCTCACTTCTCTCTCTGCTGCAGTTGCTCCCCCGCCTTTTGCCCCACTCCTAGATGCATTATCCCAGAGGCGCTGCCACCATCACTGACAGGCTCAGCCTTGGCCAGCAGTGGGTCCATCTTGGAGCCAGCTGGCATCAGCTCTTATCAGACATTGGGGAAGCTTCTAGCAGCTTCTCACAGAAGCCTCCCCGCTACCAAAACCTTGCCATGCAAACCCAATACCCTTCTCTATTTAAAAAAAAAAAAAAATCTTCACATTATGGATGCCTTCCCTTTTTAAAAGGTTGGGTGACTAAGAGTTGTAACACCAAGTATCTGTAGCATAAGAATACAGCAGACCAAATGGTTCGTGGTTTCTTAAAAACCTGTTTGCACCATCAGATTTTCTGGATTTGGGGAGAACTGAGTAAACACAGCCTGTGTATTTGACAGTTGTGAATGTGGTTACGTGGCTGTGTGATGTATCTCATTCAGGCCGGTTTTTCTAGACGTGTGGTAACCACATCACTGTCTGTTAGCCTGACAGGTTTTGAATTTTAACAAACTATTTCCATTTCCCAGAAAATGCCACAGCTTTGGACCCTGAAGATGTAACCATGTATTCTGAAGGCTCAGTCAAGCAGCCCGAGATAGACGACCCACTGCCTTCAGTTCCATCTTTACCTTCTTTTGCTCTTCCTAATGAAATTTCTTCAAAAACAACACTAGGAACTGATCCTGATAACAAAGAAACAAAGTTGCTCTTAAACAGTACTGAGAGCTCATTAACCACTACGCTGGTGAAACCAGATGATGAAGCAGCGTGTGAACAGAAAGAAGCAGCAGCTGCAGAAGCTTGTGAGTGAAACGAATGCTGCTTTAGTTTACAGACTGCCGTATGCTGTGATACTACAGCTTGGACTATTTTTCTGATCTTGAAAGAATTACTGTAATTCTATTTTGTTAGTGTAGACAATATTATAAAAGAAATCATATGAAATACATATCATACTGTCTTTTCCAGTGACTGTTTAATGGATTGATCTGTGTTCAACCTTTGAATGCTGTGCAAAATCAAATTAATGGAGAAATTAATGCAGAAACAAGCTGGAGACTGGCAAAATGTCATGTTTGCCTACAAATGTTCCTGAATGTTTTTATGAAGGCACTCTGCTGGAACAGCAATGATGATTACTTTCTCAGTATGACTGATGGCATTAAAAAAAAAGATACTGAAAATGGCATTAAAAAAAATATTCTTTCTAGAAAGGTTAACCAATGGTACATCTCAATTAAACAGTTATCCTGACTTTCAAAGCATTTCCTACCCCAAGATATCTTTATTCCTACTTACTACTCTGCAAACTGTTATTTTTCTTGTTTTAGAGCCCTGTCTCTGTAACTGTTATTCATATACCTTGCCTACAACTACTTCTGCGGGAAGGGAAGTACCATATGGTTTGGAGCTGCAGCACGTAGGTAGTACAAAATCATGTTGGTGGGTCTTGCCTGTTTGCTTCTGCTCCTCCATGGATCACATGGTGGTCTTGCAGTTAAAAAAAGGGGGGGGGGGGGGGGGGGGGTGTGTGGCGACAGTAGGAAATTATGCTGGATATTTGAAACAAACTGAAGCCAAAGATGATTTAAGTCAGGCCCTGTGTTTTCAGGGTGATTAACACTTTCAGCAGAGCTGAGTATGTCTTGGGTTTCTGTAGTGATGGAGAAACAGTTTTTCTTTAGTTGTGCTTTTCTATTTACTCATTTCTATTTTATACAAATCATTCAAAGTTTAGGGTATGGAGATATAATATGTTAGTGCAGCAACATCTATTGTTTTTTGTAGATTTTGTTTTGTTTGCACTTACCTTCAAATAGCTTCTGAATGTAATAGCAAACATGAAATGAACAGTGAAAGAAATTAGGAGGTTTTATACCCCTCAGGGCAGTGATTTATTATGGAATTTTAAAGCTGTTGATTGGGCATAAATTTCACTGCAGCTGGTACAGTTAGCAGGGTGAAAATCCTTCAGAAATTAAGAGAATGGGGTACAAGGTTAGGTGTGCGTTTAAGCTATAAACTGGAGTATACTTACTTAGAAATACTGTGCAATTCCCTTTTCTCTGTCCTGTCCCCTGAGGAGTGAGGTGACTGTCATGCCACAATCTGGTAGCAGTGCAGGGTGGGAAGCCAGGGTGACACTCAGAGTGTGATGACTGAAGACACCTCTGGGCTCTATTTGGTTTTCTGTTGCTGTTTATTTAGGACTGTTTCTAATCTTACACCTTTGTCAAAGCTGTTTTAAAGCTGGTGGTAGCTCATTTTAAGTGATGCTGTACCCTAAGCACCCCTTAGAAATTTAAAAGCAGGGAATGTCAAAACTCATACTGAATTTCAAATGGCACAGTAATAAATGGCTTAACACTGCTGGCAGTCTGTTTAATTGTTTGTTAATTGGCTCTTGGAGGGGAAGCTGGGTAGCCTTCCATGTATTTATAAGGACTTGATTCTTTTTTTGTAACATTCAAGTGCACGCTGGTCTAGCACCCATTTAGCAGACCAAACTGAGTTAAACCTCTAGCAGTAGTACACTGTACTCACCTATTAACTTTATAATTTCAATGCTAAATGAAGAGTTTAACTTCCTCATCAGACTCCTTTTGACAACTTGGAACTACTTTTGAAGATGCCTGAGGCCCTCCCCACTGAAACAAAGAGAAGTAGGCAGTATTCTTGTGAGTGCAGAAGGTTTTATTTGGAAATTAGGTTTTATTTGGAAACCAAGAAATTCTAAAAAAGTGGCAGAAGCTTCTGCATGGCTGGATTCAGAGAGGATCCAGTTCTCCTAGGGGCACAGGCCACCTGCCTTGCCCTCCTGCTGTTGCTGCAAGTGTTAAGAGCAGAAGCGTTTCCCCTCCGACAGCCTGTGCACTGTAGGCCAAGCTGGAGCATTTGTGATGATCTCGCTGCTGCTGCTGCCACCTTAATTTGAGACAAATTCAGGAAAGGATTGCCCAGGTACTACTGAAAGCAATGCCCCTCCTAAGGCCAGATCTGAAATAGTACAGGTAGTATTTTATGTTGGTCTGAAACAAGTAGAATGGCTGTGGAAGACAGAGCTATCTTTGAGTGAAAGGGCTTGAACGGCCTGCTTTTGGGATGGGAAACAAAAGAACTCCAAACAAACCACCATCAGTCAGGTGCTGTCCCAGAAAGCTGCTGTTTCCAGGTAAGCAGGAGGGCTGGCTGCCACCCTGCGCTGGGAGGGCATCCGTAAACCCCACAGCGCTAATTCCTTTGCAGACACATAACACTGTCTCAGCAGTATCACAAGGATGGCAAAACAAAGGAAGATGGGGCTTTAGCAGGCTTGGTACTAACTTCAGAGCTTGATGCTATGGTTGTGTAGGATGGTTTGATACGGCCAGACACAATAGGATAAGCTTCCAGACCCGAGGTGCTCTCTAGTATTAATAGTTAAGCCTGAGGACATGAGTCTAGCAGACGTTAAATCCAAAGAGGCTACCAGGAGCTCAAGTGTTACAGCAAGGATTATGCAGAGCTCATCCCCGCTGAGCCAAGTGCCTCTGCTCACCTGAATGAGTCAGGGCAGCTGGTGGCTGGACAGGGGATGGGTGCTCAGCAGCACTGGGACCTCCAACCACAGACACCCACAGCTCTGCTCAAAAAAGGCCGGAGCAACTTCATCAAGGCTAACTTCAGCAGGCTGGACCAAGCATTCTTCCATTCTGAAGTAAATTACTTCATTCATGGCAACTTTGGGCAGCATAACCCAGTACTAGCAGTGATCATAACTCCCCAGCATCATAAGGAACTAAGCATCCTAGAGATAAACATGCAAATCTTATTATTAACAGCAATATGGATGCTGAACTAATTCTAGCTGAACTTGAATGTGTGACTGAATGCACTTAGTGTCTTTTAAGATGAACAACTGCTGGAAAGAGCTGTTGAAATACCAAATTCAGGCAGTGATGACTTTATTTTCCCTCTTAAACATTCACAGCAGGCTTGACAACTGACTGACTTCTGCTGTGCTACTCTAGGCTATGTTCAGAAGCTGCTCATCCAAGTTGCCACACCTGATTGAACTTGGCTGTACCTGAGAAATGGAGGAAGACAGGCTGCAGCACTGAGCAGAGATCACAGCACTCGTGCACCGACAGGCTTGAGTTACCCATTTCTGTCTGCTTGCTGCTGCACCGTGAAATTGACAGAAATGGGCAGCAGCAGAGGCAGCCTCCCAGGGAGAAGCTTCGAATTCAGCATTCCTCACAGCACCCTTACTATTCTCCCTCTTCCCCTGTACCTGGGCATAGTTTCACTTCCAAGCATTATGAAAGAACTAGGCGTGGCTGCCTCTGGCTGTTGAGTGAAGGCAGCTACAAGTTACTCACTGCATTTCCTTTGACTGTGTTAATCTCTTCAATTTCCTGGGCATTGCCACAAATGTCCACACAGCCTCCCTCTTTGCTTTTGCCTTAAGCAAACACTAATTCGCATTGGTTCTCCTGTAGCAGCAATTTCAAGGCGATTGTTTGGTTTAAGTTACATTTCTAAGCTGCAAAAAGTAATTGAGCATTCTCAGTCCCATGAAAAAGATGGCTGAAACAACGTCCCCACATCCTCAGAGAGAGATTGGGCCTGTCCCACCCAGTCTCTAATCGGTACCTCTGGTCTGCATGATATTTGTTCGGCTGCTTATGGAAAAAACCGCCACCACATAGCACAGGAAACTTATTTTAGTCAATCGCTTTCTTGATCTTTACATGTGCGTGTGCTTTTAACAGTTCTGTTATCTAGGTGGGCGGTAACTCCACCTGGCTCTGCTGGGGAGCCATCAGCACGCCTACAAGCGTAAGAGCATGTGCTTAACGATTGATGCTAAACATCAAGTTCAGAAATTTTCTGGGGATAAAATTTGAATCAAGTGGGACCTCTGTGAATGAGGAAGTAGTACCTTGCTGTGATGTACAGGTCTAAATTTGGAATGCTGTAACTGGATTCATGCGTTAACAGTCACTCTGTGCCTTCACCTTTGACAAACACATTCTCTCCCCTTCCCAGGCACCTCCACCGTAACTCACCTCGGCAAACTTTCCTCTCTCCCCTGAGTCAGCAACTCTCAGATCAACACTGCAGCTTGCATGATCTAAACCACGGGAGAGCTGCTCTGACCAAGACCGCCCGGAGCAGCACACCACCAGTCCCCGGCTGCCCCTCTCCCATGGAATACAGACAATCGAACTAATAAATCCCAAGTCTCTTATTTTCCCACCACTTGGCAATCAGGTGGAACTACATTATCTCCTGCCTAGGGCTTATTTTGAGTATTTTTTTAGTCTTTCTAAAAGTTAATGCTAAATCCTTCAGGTAGTTGTTCTCCTCCTGAAATGATACTTGCACTTCAGCTGCAACAGCTGAGCCCAGCTCTCCTGTCCTCAACACTACCCCACCTGAAGTGAAGAAAGTGTTGCCTGTCATAGACAAATGTATTTAGCAGTGTAACCTGTCTCCCAGAAAAACTAGAGTTACAACTGTCCATTACCAACTTGGAAATTAAAAAACCCTCACTTCTACAAATCAGCAGCCTTTCCTGTGATTCTGGCAAACTAGAACTCCCTCTGTTGTTCCAGTGAGCTGTGATTCTCGTGATTCTCATATTAACTCCTTAACGCCACGCAGGGGCCTCTCCTGCTCTTGCCTTCAGGACTCTTGAAGACAGCACAATTCCAGAAACGGTGACAGAAATTAAAAGGGAGTAGCAAAATAACTTGACACTCCATCTAGGATGGATGCTGGGAGCCTCTGGGAACACATTTGGCCACTGAATTAGTGTCCCCTCCAAAAGCAGCCCAGCTGACAGTCCCCGCAGCAAATGCTTTGAGCATTCTGTACTGGCATTTTCAGCATCAGGAAACCCAGTCTTGGTTTCCCACCTGCCTCTCACAGGGCTAAAACCTTCCCACATTCAGAAAACTCAGTGACAACTGCCACGAATTACTTGTAGCATGGCTGTCTTTCCTTATGCACTACACAGGTATTAGCACAAAATAACTTTCCTAGCACAAAAGCATGCACTGCCCATGCAAACAGCATTGCTCGAGCAGGTTCTCCACCTCAACAGGACCTCAAAGCTTGCATGTCTGCTAAATTCTTATACCCAACCATATTACAAGATCATCTTGAAGGGTAAGGCACTGCCATTTCTTTAGCCATTCCATTACCTGAGGCTTCAAAGGATTTTGAAGTCCCTAATAATAAAACATTAAATAGCAACGGTCCGAGTTCTACAATCGCATAATCAATCCAATAACAAAACAACTTGAAAATATTTTAACTAAAGCCTTTTATTCTATACAACTATGAAACATCATTTACCCTTCTGGCATTGCAGACTGTTCTGTCAATCTTTCCTGAAACTGTGTTTCGCAATGGTTACAAAGAAAAAAAGAAGAAAAATTACAATCTTGGCTGATTTCAAACAAAATTACTGGGAGCAATTTCAGTGTATACAACAGGACAGGAAGACAACCATAAAAAAAACCCAAACCCAAACAGTGCCTATTGGGACAAGCGTAGATCCTTGCTATTAATAAATACAAGTCAGGAAAATTTATCAGAAAAAAGTTACAATTCTGTTTAACCATTTAATTCACAAATATCACTAAAAATGTGCAGTCATAGCACAATGGTGTCAAACTGAGCATACACAGAAATGGGGATTAAAAACTGAAACTGACTCTCAAAAGACAGGGAAAAAGACATGCTAGCTTAGGTCTGAACCATATTTTTTGTTTAAGCAATGAGTTTGTTTACCTAGGTTAAGATTGCAGAAGGTAATGATTTGACTATTTTTTCAAATAAAGTACGATGAAAAATATTTAACTTTTTGTTTGACCAGTACAATCCCAGTAATAGAATTTATTGGGACTTTCTTTAGGCCTCAACCTAAATCTTGACAGCAAGATACAGGAAGGGCAAGAGCATATGTCTCCTGAAGAAACTCAAATAATATACTGCCCTTTGAAGGCACTTGTGCTTCTGCTTCAGACAAGAGTAATTTTTACACAATTTCTTTATGAGGATTTGTAATTTGTTCTGGCTACAAATGGTTTTCTGGGACAGCCCCACATTCTCTCACCAAAAAGCTGAAATGCCTTTACCCCCTCCCCCCAATAAGTTAAACTCTATAAAAGACTACTATGAGTCTATGACAGTCACAGATTTTTAGAAATAACAGTGAAAAGAAGATCTGCATAAATCTATAACGAAAGAACAACTGCATATAAAATTTTGGAAAAGAAGAATAAGTATTTTTATATCATGAATATGAAATCTGCTGAGAAGTTGCTGAAGTTTAACATTAAACATATGAAGTTATTTTCAGAATGGTCTGAAGTTTTAACAAAATGTCACATAGTTTTGGAGCACAGTTACCAAAAATTAGACTAGTGTGTCTTCAGAACACCCAGAACACAGTGCAGGAAGTAGTTATATATATTTAAAAAAAAAAATAAATTGCTGCAAAGCATGTTCACCCTACTATGATGCACAGCATCACTGGACTGACCTTGCTACAATATTTACCTAGTGTTCTTATTCTGCATGTCAACAGTCCTTTAAAGCAACCATGGAGTTGCAGTATTAAAACAACTCTAAACATTTACAATTAAATGGGCCAATTCTTTCAAGTATACAATACGTATTTTCTGTTGTTTTTCTTTTCCAAATTTCTTTAAGTGGTAGACATGTTTGAGTAACCGGTGAGAAATCACTGTAGGAACTTTATGAATGGAATGTACTAAAAATACCTTGTGAGCAGTTCTGAACACAGCAACTAATATGGCCAAAATGGTTTCATATCAAGCATGAGCAGACGAGGATATTATGTTCTGGAAAAACAAAAGCAAAAAGGAGGAAGCAAAAGTCTGCACTGGACTATCATCCTTTCTCTGTACACCTCACACAACACGAACCACTCAGCGACTTCCCATCTCAATGGCTGAGACTAGGACAGACTTTAGTTTAAGTCATATAGATTTTTTTTCCTCTATATTACAGATCTATTAGTCACTTCAATTAAATGTATACTTCCCATCCATACCGAGTCATTAGAAGTCTCATCTACCTTAGGGGTTCAGTGGGCTTCTATAGTACTACTCTTGGAACCAGTACAGTATGGTCATGTAAATAAGGAACCATCTGGGTCCACACCACTGCCTTCACGTTGATTTCTGGCGATAATGAAGTGTCAGATCACCACCACTCTTCCAAATGAAGTGCTTTACAGTTCGAAGGTCCATATTGGGATCCAAAACCTAAACAGTAGAAATTTATCTTTTATTCCACAAATCTGCCAGACTCTCAAAAATTCAAGGATGAAACACTCTGGTTGGGCAAAACAATCCTACGGGTGATCTGGCGTCAAAGAGAAACCATGCAAAGCCTCAGATTTTTCAACTAGCAAGTAAACCTAATGCATTACTGAAAGATTTTAGCAATGTAACAAATAACTTCATATTAAAACCACATCCTCAATATTTAATCTTTGCGCGCTTATTACCATTACTAGACAATTCATAATTCTGGGCCAATTTTAAACTTCAGTAGAAATGTAGAATTCAAAACGTTCCAAAAATGCTAGAAATGGAACTCTATGGAACTGTATTAAGTCCATTTGTTGAGTATGAGTGAGTAATCCTATAAAGGCCACTATTCAGCCTAAACGGAACAGGCATACTATATAAATTCTTTGATCTATCTGCAGCTGTCTGAACTTATGTCAGCAGTAAGCTATCATGATGTCAAAACATTTCCTTAGTTTTAAAGGTAACAGACAACCTAGAGTGTATTGCAAGCTCAGTATTCAGAAATTCACAACTGATTCATTGCTAAACACTGGTTTTGCTCACAGGCTAGAATGCTCAAGGAACTTACCTGGTCCTGGCACAGAAGTTCAATCTTCTCCTCTGCTAGCACAGCGATGTCTTCCTCTTTTTCTTGTTCTCCTGTTTTTTCGTTATTGGAAGAGCTAGTTGTCTGAGACTCATTATCCAAGTTTATGATTTTCTCATACACATGTTCCATCACTTTTCTCACCTGAAGCATATCACTTGCTGACAGTCGGTCTCTATATAAAGGTAAGGTATAAGTTTGGCAGGAAAAAAACTTGAGAAACTCTATTTCTCATCTTCACAATACTTATCTGTAGCAAAATATGCAAGCACACAGATAAACTCTTTATATTATAAGCCTAATAGTAAATTATCAGGATCATCCAGAATACCATGATCATAACAGCTATTTATCCAAAGACTCACATGGCAAAAGGGACTCACAAAATGGTAAGATATGCAAGAGACAGAATTAAAACCAAACTTCAGGTGAATTTTGTATACAGGAGCCATCTTTCAATAGAAAAGGGATTAGTAAGAGAAGGACAGAAGATATGGAATAGTAATAGAGGTCAGCCAGAATATGCTGCTCAACCTACCACATTAACAGAGGGGAATTTCTAAAGTAATAAGCAGCAGCAGCTTTTCCACAAAGGCCACAAACAGCCTGTGAAGTTCCTCTTTCACAAATTGTCTCCGATGTGAAGACTTCAGTGAGATTTAAGAAACTTGGCATTTGTGGAAAATACCACAAACTGTTGCACATAAATGGTGGGCATACCATCTACGATATTTGACTTCAAACCTGAGGACCTGCATTGACTTCTAACCTATACAGCTCCCAGTTACAGCTAATGTGATAGCCTGCCTATCCTGCTTTCCCTGCTGTCAGGTTTTGTACCTTTCCCTTTTAAAGAGCTATTACTCATCATTGTTAGCAAGAGGAAACACAATATAGAACCGAACAGCATAACAATCTCTAAGTTCCTCAATTTTCTGACTAAATACTACAAAAGACAAAGTCTGATTTCAGTAGTTAGTTCTTGGACATTTCTTTGCATAATCTTAAGCAACTGCCCATTCAACCCAAGAGAAACCTACAGTTCTTTCAAATATTCTGATACAATTTAATGCTTCAGAGTGATGCTGCTTAATTGACTAGAAACTTCTATAAATTCATCAAGCACAACATGATTTTCTGGCATTTTTTTTTTTTTTTAGTTTGCAATTCTCTTTCTGCAGTTCTGAGAGTTAAATATGCATTACTTACTTTTTTAGAGTTTTTGCCCCTGATGATGAATGAGGTTGGAGGTAGAAGGGGATCTTATTGAATTTGGGCATATTTTTCTAGAAGGAAACAAATTTGAAAACTGTTAATTTAGGATGAACTGTTATCAGTTCCTATTTCCACCAGCTGGTATGTGAAGTATATTCAGCTCCTAATTATCAAAAACCAAGAGAGATTCTTAATCAACATAACCACCACAGCCAACTTCTAAATTACTCATACTCCTGAGATGCTTCAATTTGGATAATGCATGTATCATCTAGCTTTTGCATATAAATTATCATTTATTTCAAAGGAAACTAGATAGAATCAAAAGACTGCGGCAATATGAAGAGCATTCTCTGTTCTGAAGTCCACACTTGAAAAGGATACCAATTATGCACAGTGCTTTGAATAATTTTTCTAAGAATTTCTGTCAAAAGAAAGTAAGCAAAAAAACCCTTAACTGGACATATAAAAAAATAATGAATCGAGATAACTTATTTAAAATAAAAACACAGCAAAAATTTAAAATGTCATTTCAGATCCGGTACAGTTAAAAAAATTTAAAAAAGAATAACCACCAAACCCCAAAATCTATACAGGTAATACTTACATCCACAGTGATGTCAATTACCCATTGTGGCACAGTTTCATTAAGAAGCATAGATTCAGTTTCACCACCTGAATCCCGACATAATAACCTAAGACAGAGAGAAACAGTGTTTGTGAATGAAAACAATTACTGTAATGTGCATTAAAAAGCTTTCAGGGAAGGACCTGCGCTTTTAATGGGCAGGGAGCTTGAATTTGGTTAGCTGGCCCTTCACGTCATCACACTCATTGGGGAAGTGATCACGTTACCTTCTGTTAAGACCAACAAAAGTAACTGCAGGAAGACAACAGGTCCCTGGAGCAGAAACAGGGAGAAGTAACTCAACAGACCACAGGCTACAGCACAGAGAAATTTAAAAAACTACTTTGCTCAGGGATTGCATATTTTTGTGTCTTGAAGTACAAAACTGTCAGGAGAAGGGGAAAGACACCTGGCATAAAGCAATTCTTTTCTGCTTAGAAAAAAATTAGCTTTGCATGTAAAGTGTCTGCTAAGCCCTCACTAAATGGAAAGAATAAAACCAATTTTAAGAAACATGCACATAAAATGGTGAAATGAAGCAACATAAAAATTTATAAATTCCAATTAAGTATTTTGTCAGAGACATACAGCCACCATTTAGGTTCAATAAGCATAGCTTGTTCCCGCCAATGTTGTCTTTTCAGTGTTCTCTTGAGAACAAGTTGTATAAGATGTAAGATCCACAAGTACAGAATGGATGCAAATATTAAGCCCCAGCTACAATACATTGATAATGCAGAAAAAATAATCAGTTCTCAAAGCTGCAAAAGGCTACCCTGTTTTACTGACCAATTCATGGACTGAAATTTATTTTAACACTAAACAACAAAAATTTTTGTTTATTGTTAAAATAGTAAACATTGTTAAATTATAATAGAAACTGTTAAGTGTTAAAATAAATTGTTAAATAATAATTGAAACACACAATGTTAAAATGACACAAAACCAACAAATCAAACATCTCCCACTCCTCAAATTTAAAATCCACTGTGTCAGTTACTATTAAATGCTTCATGGTATTTGAAAGCTTGGCGTTTGTTTCACAGCACTATTAAACTGTCTCTGACATATCATATATCACAGTTAGGCTTTTCAACATAGGATGAAAAAAACCAGAAGGATAATCAGTATGTATATATATTATAATACAAAATTTGTGCTCCTACCTGCCAGGGCTTAGCATCTTGTAATGGGTCATCAACTACAATTTTGGAAGCGGAAATTAATTCTCTAGTGAGTAGGATCTCCTGTCTGAGTCATTAATGGTCAAAGACCAGCACAACAGGCCAGTAAAAGAAGTTCTACAAGCATCTAAAGCAGCACAATTCCATTCTAAAATAAAGTTCAGTTAATCAGTTTGCAGGAGGAGGGCACCCATAAAGGTCTCAAAACTGTGACATCCAACCAGGAACAATATACAACTCTTACCGCTGTAAAACCCCACACCTTGCTGATTTTCAGACTCACATACTCAGTTGGACAATGCAAAATTATTAACGGCTGCCCATCTTCCTGTCACGGGCATGTCTTCAATGTACAGTACAGAATGGAGGCAAGTATTATGTTCTGATAGCATTTCTGCTTGCAACAAAGGAAGTGATTATTTAGCCGCTGAATTTTTACACTCTTGAATTTTCATACCTGAACAAAGTGCGTCCTCCAGCCTCACCAAAAATAACTGGTGTATGTGGTGGCACTTGAAAGTATCCATTTCCTTTCTGGACTCTGTTCTCCTGCTCACCATTCACTGTTGGAAAAAATACACACAACGGTGAGACTGGACTAGGCCTTAAAATTGGGTATACATAGACCCCCCAGCTAATATAAAAATAAGCTTAATAAAAAACAAGAAAATGCCCATTTCCAACACACAGGAAGTATATAAAAAAAAGGAACACTAGAGAATAACTAGACCAACACAGGTTTGTGGAAGGCCTATTTCAAAAGCCTTTTAGGAAAAGGAAACAGAGCTCGTGAGCCAAAACTCTGTTACTAGTTTTCTCCAGTTCCTTAAGAGAACTCTTGAGAATTTGTCAGACTGAACAATACTAATATTAGAAATCAAACAAAGAGATTCTGCTGAGACAAGACTGTTTCTCCCCTCTACGCTGACAGCAGAGAACTCTGAAGGATGTTAGCTTTGCTTTTCTACCTGGATTCGCCAGATGTCAAAACAGTGTACTAGCAAAACTTGGACTCATATTTCCTTGAAGTTGTAGCATTCTAAATTCAATTTATTTTTAGTCGGTTATAGCAGTATGGTCTTCAAACACTCAAGAATCTGATTCCACATCAGATGGACAGGATAAGATTAAAGAAAAATCAGCATTATTTATGCACCTCTTGAACAGCACAGCTTCTCATCAGTCAGGTATCTTGAAACACAATAGATGCCTTCCTTTCACTAGATCATCTTGATTACACTGCAGCATCTAATTAACCTATTTGAACACGATGTTCAGTTCAAGCATCGTAAGAAATTTAAATGGCATAGTCTCACAAGATGCATAATTATTTAGCTTTCTGACCAGCAATGGATGTAGGGAAAGGAAGGTCAAAAATTGTATCAAGCAAAGAAACAAAAAAAGAAAATATTCCCTATTAGGAGGGATGAACAGGATATTTAAGCTAGAGCAAGTGAGAAATCCTAGTTTGAAAAAATTCTTCACAACACTTCTGTTAACAATTGAGAGGAACAATACTGCACATACACATATATATATATATATATTTATGTTCTTGTCTATTTACAGAGTCACAGGATGGTTGGGGTTGGAAGGCACCTCTGGAGATCACCTAGTCCAGCCCCCTGCTAAAGCAGGTTCACCTAGAGCAGGTTGCACAGGATCGCATCCAGGTGGGTTTTGAATGTCTCCAGGGAAGGAGACCCCACAGCCTCTCTGGGCAGCCTGTGCCAGGGCTCCATCACCCTCAAAGCAAAGAAGTTTTTCCTCATATTCAGACAGAACTTCCTGTGTTTTAGTTTGTGCCTGTTGCCCCTTCTCCTGTCGCTGAGCACCACTCAAAAGAGCCTGGCCCCAGCCTCCTGACACTCACCCTTAAGATACTTGTAGACATTGATAAGATCCCCTCTTAGTCTTCTCTTCTCCAAACTGAACAGGCCCAGCTCTCTCAGCCTTTCCTCATCAGGGAGATGCTTCAGTCCCTTCATCATCTTTGCAGCCTCCACCAGACCCTCTCCAGTAGCTCCCTGTCTCTCTTGAACTGGGAAGCACTGGACACAGCACTCCAGATGTGGTTTCACCAGGGCACAGGGGGAGGATTACCTCACTTGACCTGCCGGCCACGCTCCTCCTAATGTACCCCAGGGCACCATTGCCCTCTTGGCCATGAGGGCACACTGTTGGCCCACAGACAATTTGCTGTCCACCAGAACTCCCGGGTCCTTTTCTCCACAGAGCTGCCCCCCAGCAGGTCAACCGCAGCCTGTGCTGCTGCGTGGGGCTGTTCCTCCCCACGTGCAGGACCCTACACTTGCATTTGTTGAACTTCAGTAGTTTCCTCTCTAGCCTGTCCAGGTGTCACTGAATGGCAGCACAGCCTCCAGGTGTATCAAATTTACACCAACTTCAGTGTCCAACAGTTACACTTTATCTTCTTAAGTTCAGTGTCAGTTTCTTAATTGTTACTTTTGAAAAGGAAAATGAAGACTGACTCTGTAGTAGTGAGCATCCTGAACATTCCACCAATCCACAGCTATTCACAGAGATCAGTAGTGCAGCATCAGTGTTCCAACAATACAAAAATCTGTGAGTTATACTTCTTATACACGTCTGGCTCTCAAGCTGCAGGCTGCCAATACACAGAAGTATGAAAATCAGCAACTTTATCCAGAAAAGCCTTCCAAGTGCTGTAACCCTCCATGGAGATCATTTCTGAAAGAAGAAACTAGCCAACTCTTGGCACAATCTTTGTCACAAAATGGCAAGATACTGCTGAACTTACAGCTTTCTTAATGGCATTATCTGTAGAAACTAATCTCTTAATCACCAAAGACTTTTCAGTCAACTCTGATCTGGGTCAAATTAATTTCAAACTTAGAAGTTATACAGTCTCTTCTGTCAATTCTGCCAAATTCAGCCACTACCTTAAACTTTACATAGCTGTGCTTTTTATCTTATGACTGATTAGACTTAGCATTTACCTTAAAACACCACTCTGAGCTGGTTTTGTATAGACCTACTCCATGTATTATTCTAATATCCATTTGATAGATTTTTCACAATATATCTTTCTTTTATTTTATATGGTTCATAATATCTAGCATCAAATTGGAATCATGTCAAGAGAATGTTGGATAATGTGAATAACTGAACTATTGCTCTTTGCTGTCATTATCTAGGCTGTTTCTTTTCCACGTCAAGCCTTAGTTTTGCCAGTAATGTTTTTCATCAAGGCATCATATTTCTGTAACTTCAGAATCACCTATTCACCTACATTATTTATTTTTGAGTTCTTAAGATTTTTGCTGATACTTTCAGAAGAATGCTACTTAGCAAGTTTTGGTGTAAAGCCAATTTCAAAGCATTAAAAAACATTAGTCTATAAAGCATACAGAGATAGATATATGACAGCAAGTCAAGGTATAAACTTTTAAAGATAAACAGAATGTATGAACAAATCCTAAAAAAGGAAAATATTAGAACACTAACCATGATTTATTTCATTTTCTTCTTCATCCATTGGATTGATATGTGTTCTAGGCCAATACTCCAGAAGTGCTTGTAGCAGAAGCCCTCCAAGGTTCACTGTCAAGACATAGCAGGGTAGGACTTCAGTTATGCAAAATCCATTGGCATCATTATATTCCACATTTGATCCACAGCTGAAAACTTTCCCAGAAGATTAAGCAGTTCTGTTTCCAAAACAAATTATTTATGGGCACAGAAATCTTCTTATTACAATCTCAGAGCTACAAATTACAATCTTTCAAAATAAGCTACTTTTAGAATTGCTGCTGTTGGACCACTCACATGCTACAACATCCCTAGATTAGGAAACAGATCCAAGTTGAGGAATATTACTTTTTCCCTTTTGCTTCTTGAAGGTTTAAAAGCAAGTTAAATAGAAAACCTGAACATGACAAACATTTCAGAAAAAAGCAAGCATTCTCAATGGAGGATTCTCTGCAAAATTTAGTTTCAAGAAAATAAGCCCTAAAATCCAACCAGCTACTGACATATGTGACATTGGAATACTTTGAAACATAAATACTAGAATTTATTCTGCTTTTTCATCTCAATAAAACACTAGTATTAGTTAAAACTTACATTTTGGATCAGAACCATCTGGACTGCTAAATCCAGCATCCTTTGCTGAAACCCAGGCTGCAAAGCAGTCACTTTCATCCAAAGTAATTGTCAACATCTGTTGGAAAAAAGATCACCAGGAAAAGGAATGCAATAGTTGTCTTTTATTAAGCAAGTCTATAAATTTATTTTGTTCATACTTAACTGGGAATACAAAACAAAGAATTTCTAAATGCATGATAGCATATTTTTGTTTACCAAACTGTATTAATCCATAATTAGTGTTGGTGGATTTAAACTGACCACACCATGAGAAAAAAAAAAGTTTTTCAAATTATTAAGAACTGAGATAAAATTTGCTGGTTTGCTTCAAAATAAATCTAGCCCATCAGATAAATGATGATTTTTATTCAAAACTTGTAACACAATAAAACCTTTGTGAACAAACAGTATGTGAAAATATATTAAGTATGAAAGAACAACAGACTTAGGAATTGTATCTCACCCCAGTTTTCAAGTCTACTGAGAACCAGTTTGGCACATACACCATCTTAAATCTCTTCTTAATTTCTTCTTCAAAATCTACTTTCCCAAGGTCTTCAACTTTACATGCCTGTGCACCAAATGAAATACACATGGTTTTAAATTCTGAGTATTGAGTCACATCAACACCTCCAATCATTTGCTTGACTTTCATATACACTTGGAATGATTACAAATTATGATTTCTCCAAGAGTGCTGTAGTCCAGAGACACACAAGTTAAAGGTTCAACATTTTCTCAAAAAAATTAAACAATAGTTTATGTGGTAAATAATTTTTATTTGCTATTTATTATTTATACCTGATGTAGTGGCATCAAGACATTGGAATGGTATGGAAGTATTACTTCCCATTAATAAAAAACATTTTCCTTATCACTGAGTAGATAGCTGTCTTCTATCACCCTCTGTCATTCTTCTCCCCATCAGTATCAATATTTCAGTACAACTCTCTATCAAACACCAAACACCAATACTTGTTGCCAATCTAGCAACAAATTCAGCTCAACTACTGCAATGGGAACAGCAGTGAGTGCATTTGTGTGCAGATTCTTTTTTTCCTGTTTTAGTTTATCTGTTTTAATTTATACTTTTAAAGTTCCTTAAGCAAGTCTGTTAACATCGAAATCCTTGTATTCCACTCACAAAGTCATCCTGAAACACATGCTTTAAGCAAAGTCTAAGGATTATAACCTTGCAAGACTTATTTCCTCAAAATCTAGGAAGTTACAGGAAGCAAAGACTGGAGGGTGTAGCTACAGGTAAGAAAACTTCCCTATTTTCTTCCAGCGCATTCAAAAAAGAATCTCAGCTTTAGAGTGCAGTGATCCTACACATACAATGACACTTCCACCTGGCAAGTAACCTCATCTCTAAAGCAAATACATATTTAAATGTATCTAACAGATGCTTCTGAAAGCCTTAAAAGAGAAAAAAATAATTGAATGAAGGTACAAATTATCATTAGCATTTGACTTTGGTCCTGAGATCTAATACTGATTTAAGTATATACCAACCATAAACTGAAAGAAAGAAAAGCTATTCACTTTTCCACAAAAGTAATCTAGATAATTTCTAGTACAAATCTACATTCTCCAACTTAATTCCCTTCTTCCTCCCTTCAGTCAGCAACTCAGTAGGTTAGCTGGGCGTGCTGCACTTCGTTACTTAATCTTGGATGGAGCACCACATTGTTCAAGATGAAAACAAGATTTAGAATTTCAAACAGGATTTTGCAAAGGAAGAAACTGCTGGCCACCTCACTGATCTGGGATTCCAGTCCTTTCTCTCCACACCCTTTTCCTTCTCCTCTGACAAATCACTGGGTAAAGCAAAAAAAAGAAATGCCACGCCAAGTCTCTCCTCAGAGGAGTAAGTAACACTAGGCAGGAGCTATGCTTCTTTCTGCTAACTGTCCTTCCAGTCCTGCCTCGCTGCCTGCTATATTTCCAACTAACAAGGATAAATTCCAGAATAGTCCACAGACTGCTAGTCGGCACGCTCGCTTGGGATCTGTAGGTTTGCAGTAGGACTTGAAGCACAGGTTTCCCTTTCGCGGGCTAAGCTTTCTTATGCTACTCTGTTCTGCATTGGGCAGACATGACCAGAGGCCTCTACAAGCCCTCTTTGAAACAAAACCCAATCAAAACAAACATTACTATTTTCAGGACAGAATTCAAGGGTCCGACTTTCAGGTGAACGAATACATCAGCCTCGCATCAGGCAAAGATATAGAAAAGCTCAAAAATACCCCCTCCCTTTTCAAAAAGCAATCTTTGCATTAAGTCATGGGACAGAAAGATAATTTACTTTCTACCGTAGGTCTCTTACACACTAAAAATATTATATAAAAAAGGTACAAAATAATTACACATCCAACAGCAGACGCTTAATCCAAAATTATATACTTACCTTCAAGACATCCCAGTATGCCACATTATTATTTGTGTCTTTGGTTAATATGTGTCTCTTGTCGTTAAGAATGTGGCACTGAATAATACTAGCACCGCCTAGCAAACAAAAAGAGTTAAGGTCACTACAGTGTTGGTTGTTGGTTTTTTTCCTAATATTACATTAAATTAAACTGTATAACATGACACATGTGATTGTTCTTTGGTTTCACTATTTTATATAAGACTTGGATATCACCAAGGTTTGAACAATATTTTAAATGTAGCTAACACTAGATAGGTGATAACCACATTGTCTTTGTTTTGGTTTGGTTGAAATCATAGTATCAGGCACCCAAAAACTTGAGCTAGTTGTAAACATCTACCATTTCTGGTAATGATAACAGATTTTATAAGGCAGTCTGAAAAACAGCTGTTTACCTTTTATAACTTGGTCAGGCTGTGTACACAGGGGTGGTATAGGGTTGCTACAATCATTATCATAATCTCCAGATGCTCTAAAATTATGAATTCCCTTCAAAGTCTAAAGAAAGAAATAAAATAATGACACATTCATAATAATCTATAAACTGCTTCTATCTGTAACAACGCTTAGTTCATGCTGCTATTTGTTAACCGTCCAGTTCAGAGGAAGATAATTTATTTCTAAAAGCAGCATAAATAGACAGCAATTCAAAGCTTAATGTCTTTTGATCAGTTTCAATATTAGCATATTATTTTTTTAAAGAAAGCTTATAGATCATAGCAAGTCACAGTCAAGTTGCAAACAACAGTCCAACAGCTCCCAAACCAAGAGTGCAAACACCACGACTGCTTAATTGAATTCACAGAGTGTAAAATACATCACTTACCCATTTATTCACAGAGGATTTAGTTGTTGCAACCCAAAGTGCTGGAGGAGGATCAGCTGATCTGTCAAGTTCCATCTAAACAAAGAAACCACAAATACTTTCAGGCATGTTTAACTTAATTTTCCTTTATTCAATTAATATTTGCTTGTGTAGACCTGCTCCCATACTTGAATGTATCTCAGAAACAGCACTACTTTCAGTTTACTAAAGAATAGGAAGTTTAAATGAAAACTAACTAAGCTGTGATTTTTGAAACTCCAGAGAAATTATTTCAAATATTCAACAAATAGATTCTGGACATGGGCAACAGTAGATGCAACGTATCTAAACAAGCAGTATATAAGGTTGCTTCTAGCATGACACAATCTTGTCCGACAGTTTGATAAATACAGTATTTTCTGAATTACCCTGTATTCAGATACTTCACATCATTACAAAGAGAACGTAAAAAGTTCTGTACTAATGAAAAAGCAGACTGTTATGCATTTGGCTTTGCTGTTACATTTCTTGGACAATAACGAATCACTGTAGCAAAGATCTTAGAGACCCCTTCTGATCTTTGTACAGCTGATCATAGCTGTCATTTTCCATTTTGAACTGAAAAGTCTGATTCTGACTTTCTCAAAAATACAGTTAATATATCCAGGATTTTATCTGAACACACTAAACCAAAGTTCACTCACAAGGAAAGCCAGATTGCTTAGATACTGGTATCTGTTTCAATTGCTCACTGCCTTTACACCTACGTGTTTCTAGGTCACATCATCTACAGTTGGACAGTAAAAAAAAAAATTATCAAAAAAGCAGTTCTTCAAAAGACTCAGACATGTGCACGCAATTTTCTCCCATTAAGAAAACATCATGCTTAGGTGTTCAAAAACCCCACAAATTTCACTCCTGGTTCCTGTGAGTATGCAACATATTCTAAGATAACCCTCTGTGTATCTATTGCTGCTAAGAAACATCCATTTTTTTGTCCTTTTGTCTTGACAATGCCAGCTTAGTTTCTTAAAACTGTACTAGAGACTGGTAAAAACAACTTTTCATGTCTGAAGCATATTCAATTTCAGTAATATTTGAATTTGCATATTTAAGTAGCTGCCAGGAATTTATCTTCTTCAGACAATAAAGTTTCAGACATAATTTAGGAGACAAAGCCAATATACTGAAGATGTGGTGTAATAAACACTTGTTACCCAAGACACGTTCTTCTATCAACTTATACCTCAAGCCACTATTTCATCAGACAACATGCAATACAATTACACTTTTATACTGCGAGGGTGACTGAGAACTGGAACAGGTTGCCCAGAAAAGTGGCAAAGTCTCTGTTCTTGGAGATATTCAAAAGCCACCTGGACCAGGTCCTGGACAATCGGCTCTAGGTAGCCCTGCTTGAGCGGGGAGTGGGTGGGCCAGATGACCTCCAGAGGTCACTTCCAACCTCAACCATTCTGTGATTCTTTGAATTAAACTCAATTACCTTAAGCACTGGTGCCTTTTCTTCACAGATAAGCACACGGATGTCAGGATTTCGTAAATCTGTACAATAAATCTTCCTGTCTCTTCCTCCTGAATAAACATGAGTGAAGGCTTCATTGACCTGCAGAGCCCAAACCCCTTCATCATGGACTCGATATGTGGCTATACATCTCTGCTGCCCAAGGGACCACAGGCGGATAGTTCCATCAGAGCTGCCTGAAAGACACTGAGCAACAACCATCATAATTAAATACCCGCTTGATTTAAGTCTTTAAAAATATTTTTTTCCATAGAGAACTTTCACAATTCCAATACGACAGTGCTAAATGAAGACTATCAGTTAACAACTCTAGCCACAATTTCCAGACATTTTATGTAAACCATCCCCTCCATACCTAGATGGACCTGTAATAACATAGAGCTTTCACACACCAGCCTCCCTCTTTTAATCACTAAATACCTGTAAAATACTTGTTAAGCTACCCTCGGTAATCTATGTATAAAAGAAATATATTGAAAAAGACTAAGGACATTTCTGCATTCTGTAAAATGTCTTAGTCTCGAGTTAAAGCACATACCTGGGTGCCATCTCTGTTCAACAACAAAGCTTTTACATTGTCCGTGTGCCCTTTGAGTTTCATTAATTTTGCACAAGTTCGCGGATCCCACACCCTTAGAACCTACATAAATAGACATTGGATAACTGGCATTAACATTGTTCTTCCCAAGAATGCATTTTCTTTACAGAAAATTAAGCCTTTCTGAATAAACTGACCCTTATTCCAAGCACACAGACATCCACCACCAAAAACATACCTCATCAGAACAAGACAGACAGAACTACGTCTTATGCAGCTCTAGTAATCAGATATGATTTTCTTTGCTTGGTTTTAATGTCATTTGTTCTGACTTTTTCTGTCTTCTTAAGAAATCAAGGAATGGAAGTGACTGGGAACAGGATAGTGTGATGTGGGTAAAAAAAAAAAAATGATTCTGAGACTCTTCTCAGGCATTTTGCTCATGTATCCTATTTTCATTTTTATATTGACTTGAAAATAAAATTCTCTCAAGGTAAGATTAGGTAAAAATACCCCAACTTGCAGGGGACTTTAGGGTGTTTCATCTTCCTTTACAACAAACAGCATGGGCTATCTCTTGGTAACACTTGAACTTCATGAGTTCATTTCCCACCTCCTGTAGGGGACTTACAAATCGCTGGCACCACTTCTTTCTTACCTGTGGCAACTGCTTCAGTTTTTATAATCATCCGAGTAACACACCCTCAAAGTCAGAGCTCTTGTGGTGAAACGTAATGATGTCTGATAGAGAGAGGGTTACACAAGATGTTCCAATTGTGTCTTCTGTGTATTAAAGCTATACGGATATATACACATCTTCAGACTGAGGTAGGTATTTGTATCCTACACTTACACTCCCACTTAAAATTGTCTACCCTCACTATTAAAAACACAAAACCCACAACACTGAACATGAATAAAACAGTCTCTTCATATGAATCCTTAAACTGAAGTGGAACGAGCCTTACCAGACTTTTACTTACCTTTTCAGTGGACCCTGATACAATAACTGTTCCCATTTGATTCATTGCAAGGCTGTAGATAGAGTCTTTGTTCCCACTCAGGGAAGAAGCTATTGCAAAATAAAATTTTCATTTTCAATTTTAATGCTGTCATTTGAAAAACACCTATATTCACTCAAAACCTGTATTTTAGGGTATTTTAATACCCTTTGACCCATGAAAATAGTGCCACTCTACCCCATATATAGAGTTGCTTTAAAAAAAAAAGAAAGACTATAGACAGCATACTGGTAGAAAAAACCCATCCCAGTTGTTAACCTACCGCTGCATAAAAACAAAGTAACCCCTCAGACTTCGGGTCATTTCAATCTCAGTGACCTTTAGGCATTCATTGCCAGGACCATCAAGGTACTCTTGCTCTTCTCAACTATTCTATTAGAGAATGATCCAACCTAAACAATTCTATATCTTATAACACAGAGCATTTGGATTTAAGTGCAGAGATTTTTTTTTCAAGACAAGTAGCAGTAAAATTCTATGTTATATATTAAAGGCTCTTCTCTTAGTTCAGCAGAGATGCATCACTGAAGTTACACTGCAGTGCTGAAATGTGTTACTTGGGCACGGATGCTACCTCTGAGTTTGTGAAAACCATATGGCAATTCCTTAGCATCACAACTACCATCAGAGTTGAGGAATTCTGTGCCTTCTAGCCTAATCTACTTTTGGAGAGATTAAAGTACCAATCCCTCAACAAGGAAAAGCAAATGAAACAGACACAGCAAATGAAAATCATCTATTTAGAGAGCACCATTAGGCATTTCGTCAAGCCCCCAAACCATACAATCAGCATGCCAAGAAGACTGAGGAGAGCAACAAGCTGTACCGCTAGCAAAAATGTGAAACTTTATATAACGATTTATGTATATTATGGAAATAAGTTTCTAACACACAAACATTTTGTCACAGTGGAAGAATTATGCAGCTTTACTTCAGAGTCCTCTTAACCACTAGCTATTGCTATCCAAATGTAAACTTTCAAATGAAATCTATTATTTATAGCCAAAATAAAGGGACAGTCTTCCACTGTCTTCAGAGGATAGTTGAAGGCAAAAAGCAGAACTGAAAGTCTTGAAGGTTAGCACACTGTTCAACAACCATAATCTATGAAGGGATAATTTGCAGTTATCACAAGCTGGAGATCAGGAATGGAAGAGAGAGCCTTCAGTGTACAGAGGCAAAATTTATGCCAGAACAAAAGCAAAGCTTAACTCCACCCTCTTCTGGAAGGGGCTACCTCTCAAAAGCAAAATCTCTCCACTTAATTTAAATTTATGTCTATGCTGACTGAAAGACTCTAAAAATAGGCTTCCTTTTACTGCTGGCTTGTGTACGTCGCTTCCATGTAATCGGACAGGAAACTATTGTACAAGAACAATCTTCATTTGCACTCTGAAAAAATCAATATTGTTTGAAAGGACTGAGGAAAAGCAGCTTTAAGGACACATACTGTGTTCTTCCCAATAGAAATATTATTAGTTGGGAGCACCAGAAAGGAAAACTTCCCCTTCCTCCCTCTTATGAAGCATTACTGTTCTAACTCTAGAAATGCAAACTTATTTCTGTCATCTCAGAGGTAATGTCTCCACTTCCATTTGATATGGGGCTCAAAACAAGCATCAGCTCCTCAGTAGTCCCCGTCTCCCTTTTATGATTCACTTGAATCATTTAGGTTCTGTATCACTATTGTGGTATTAAAAAAAAATTTTCCCCCACAACAGAGTCTTCCTTCAAGCCAGCAAATAAATTCTTCCTTAAAAAACAATCCCTGTTCAACCAGACAGCGTAATTTAGAGTTATCAGCAAAGTTTGGTGATGAAATAATTCTACTTTCAGTGAAAGAAAACTTCTGGGAAATATAAGGTAAATCTAGCTATATGCAGCCATGTGCCATCTCAATACTATTATCATAGAATCACAGAATGGTTTGGGTCAGAAGGGAACTCGAAAAATCATCTAATTCCTAACACCCTGCTGTGGGCAGGGACACAACAGTGCAACACAGCTCACTGGAAGCCATCTCTGTTCTGAAGGCTACAGAGATAAGGCCATACTTGAATTAAAAAGTCCAGTAGACAGAACAAATACAAAACTGACAGTTCTGCCCACCAGATGCATCCTTGGTTCTAGAAGATACCAAATCCATAAAATTAACACCCCCTTCAGAATTAGCCAAAACAGAAAGCCACACCAAAACAACTACATGCCTGCCTCTTATTTACAGAATCACATGTTCCTGAAATTTCTTAAAAGTATGTCATGCCAGCTCCAAATTTCAGTCTTGCAGATTTTTCTTGAGTCACTCCTAACCTATGAATGAGGAAGCACATAGTCTTATTTAGAAAATTCAAGTATGGCCGTGTAGCAAGACAGTATGTTCTTTCCCAATGCGTACACCTGAGACTCTGCTACTGTTTAAACATATATCAAACACTAATATAAACCAAAAAAGATCAGTCACTTTGAACACTGTTTTTGCAACCTACCTACAATCAGCAACACACACTGTGGTCAAACTAGACCTCTTTTTGAAAAAATATACTGTAAAATAGCCAATACAAACCAGGATGCTGATGACCCAGATTTATATTATTCACTTGAGCAATCAAATCTAACTGAAGATTGGTGTCATGCTTTCCAGAAGAGAAACTTAACCAGCTCTATCCTGTCTGTTCTAAGAAAGCAGTGTTGGAATTGCTCTATGGGAAAAGAACTCATAATATACCATAATGCCTTTACTGGGACAGAGAAGCACGACAGATGACTTCCTAAAAGATGATAACATTAAGGATTAACCCTGATAAGTAGTTTCCACTTGCCTTCTAATATTGAGTGAGTTAGATCCCACTAGTATGCTACCCTTACATGTAAATTAGTGCTTAGTATTATTTTGCATGGTTTTTAATCTAATATATCTAGTAACTTTATTCTTCTGACAGATAGATTTGATAAGTGTACGAAGACCTGCTTTAGGAGTCACACTGCATTTTTTTTTTCAGCATCTGTATAGACAAAAAAAGAAGCCCAATTATAATACACAGAAACTGCACTGACAACTAACCTAAGGAAAAATTTCTGTAACAGGTAAGTTGAGGAGCAAAAAGCTCCTTGAGCTAAAGCTCTGTCAAGTTTCAGAGAATACCTGCACACTATATTTCAGGAGAAAATGTTCAAAGAGACCTGTCCTTTATTCTAAATGCCATGACTGTTGGCTGCTCTAGATTTTCAGCTATTATATAATGCAACAAATGGACTGATTACACACTAATACCACCTTAAAAACTTGCACATTTTTTATGTACATTCAGAAACTGTACCTATAGTTTTAAATTGATTTCACAGATTATGCTACTCAATAAAATGCATTGAATTTGCCTCCTCTCCCTTGGTACCTACTTGTTACGGTGTTGTTTGAGGCAGTCAGTGCTGTTAGAGTATTTACATCCCAGAGGAATATCTGTCTGTCCAGCCCGGCAGATGCTACCAGCTCTTTATCTTTTGCATATGCTAAGGCTTTCACATAATCCTACAATAAAGTAAATATAACACTAATCAACAGTATTATCTATTTGAAGTCTAGTTCTTAATATTTAAAAGACTGTCAGTGATAACACACAGTATTTATAGATAATGTTTTTCACCTTATGCGTCCTTAGTGTTGACATGCAAAATCCCTTATGTGCATTCCACACTTTAACAGTAGTATCCGAAGAAGCAGATATCACTAAATTGGAAAAATAAAGAGTAAACATTAATGGCTTGTATATTACTTTAGAGCATATTGGTACTACTCTAATTTGCTTTTCAAAAGATTAAAGGAATCCTTTATATACACATTTAAATTTTCATTAAAATATCTGCTCACACTATTCATCAAATTTACAATACACATCACAAATTAATTTTACATGCTAAGAAAAGATGTAAATAATTAAAGCAGCGGACAATATACTTTTATACCCAATTTCTGAATACTGTAGTTTTCAAACATTTAAGTACTTACACGTTTTCCCATTGCAGCAGAGCACAATATCATTTACCCAATCTGTGTGATGTTCCATAGATGCTATATAAGGGTCTTGCTGCAAATTAAAAAAAAAAGTTTGTAAGATCTCATCACAAATAGAAAAGATTGTGACTATCAGATCCTGTTGTGGTATTTTCTTTAACCTTCAAATGGATCACAAATTGCCTAAAGCAGAGTTGCTTGAAGTCACTATCCCAGAATCTTTTTGTGAAAGAACTCTATAGCTATGCAAGATATCACAGTATGAGCAATATCAAAATGATCTTATCGTAATAATTGGCAGCTGTTAAAAAACAGTATTAGATGCCCACCCGTAGGCAGCTTACTAGCATGGTAACTTGGAAAAAAGTAGGTTTAGACATAGGAATCCTCTCATTACCTACCTTGTGCTGATTGACACTCCATATCCTTATAATAGAGTCTCGACCTGCTGTGAAGAGTCTATTTAATGCTGGATCCAGCTGAAGTGCATTTACCCCATTTCGGTTATACTTCTCCACTTCATCTCTAATCACATAAGAAACCTAAAATACATTTACACAAATCCAATTATGGTATGAAGATATTGACTTGGCCATAAAATCCTAACAACTAATGTCATCTCTGTAAGGTAGAAAAGGTAGAAAATATTAAGAGCTTTATAAGCATTAAAGAAGTCTGTCAGTTTGAGAGTTACCTGTACCACCTCAATTACTCCTCCCCCATGAAAATGGGGAAGAATCATAGAGAAGGTATCAGCAGTGCTAGAACTGGAGCCCAAAAATAATTTAATCACTACAACTCCAGCTTCGACCCAGGGTGTCCTTAGTTCAGTTCCCGGCTCTGCACAGATACTCTGGGTGATCTCAAACACACCGAGTTTGAGTCTCACTTCCTAAGTAGGTTTCGTAGTTTCTATAGCTGGGATGACAGTACTTCCCAGACTCACAAGGGAGAGGATATGGTGACTGAGGACTACAAAGCATTGAAAGACTGCAAATAGAAATTCCAGCTATTTCAGATGTCACTATTATTTTGAGACCAATTTTTTAAGAACTACCTACTTTCTAATACAATAAGAAGCAAAAATATTTACTGCTTTTTCAGAAAAATTATTCCTTTAGTTTCTTTTCCTTCTATGTTTGACAGTACTGCACGTACAGATTATTTCATTCTTTTGTTCAGAAACACTAAATGGAGATTTAAGGAGACATACTGCAAAGGCTGCAGCACTCTCCATTATTACTGTTCAGTAAACACAGTTACACTGTGCTGCATCTCTCCTGATCACAGGGTTTACACAGGGTTTTTGCATTAGTATGAGGAAAGCCCACACAGAGAAGAGCAAAGGAAGCTGCCAGCTATGCCTCTTCCCAGATTCTGTAAAACATGATAAGAACAAGGTAAAATTTTAGGCTTGGTATAATCCAATCTGCCCACAGCACGAATCGCTTGGATACGTAAGTACCAGTGTTTTGAAAATGCTTTCAAGGAGTAGTCTTGGGCTAGAGATCTGAAAGCAATTTTTCACTCCAATAACTACATTATAGCAGTATAAAGAAAATGTTTTCCAGATCAGATCTCAGTTACACAAAATAAAAACAACAAATTAAACAAAATGTTTAGCAGTCCTTATCGTTGAAGAAACATTTTACAGCATCTCAGATTCTATATCACAAGAACCGACAGGTCCATTTGGTGAATGTGAGCAACACTTCAACTGAATTATGCCGTCCTAGTGGAGCACAGTAAGAGAACTGATGCTTCTAGAAAGCACACATCCAGTCCTGTTTTCTGTTTTAGAAACAGCTGCCACAGCTCTACAGACCAACACTGGAGGATCAAAATTAAAACCCTCCTAATAAAATAAGAGCCTTCTGCTTAATACTCTCCATTACCAATCCACAAGTTCTTTACTACGTTTATTATGTTATGCCCCAATGCTCTTAAAGCACTTCTTGCTCATTATCTTTGTTAGCCACTCACAGTCCTTGCAGTTCTTCCTCCCAGTTTCAGATTGTGTCTTACTTTCCAGCACTCTTGGCTTCTCTCACCCATTCCAAACTCATCCATAATATTCTTGCTATCCATGCTCAAGTCTCCACCTACACACAGCTTCAAAGATGTTACTGAGAGAAGACACCATCAAACACACATAACTGTTATGTTAAAACACTTCCAATACCTGAGGTTTTGGGTTGGGTGGGATTTTTTTTGTGGTGCAGAGAGCAAGATGTATGTGCAGCTCCTCACCTTGGCTTGATCATATCATGTCTACATTGCTAGAAGACCCGCACACACTACTTGAGTAAAGGAATGTTACAAAGTCAAGGTTCAGTGTGATACAAAACACAAGGTAAAGGGATGGCCATCAAAGTCACACTGCTTTCAAACTCCTTGAATAGAACCAATGAAAATACTCAGGTGAAAATACTAAATGTGAGCAGGTAAGACAAAAAGGAATTCTAAATCTATAGGTCAGTGGATGAAATTTGATTTTAGTTACTAGGGAGAACAATCTCTTCCTGAAATAGTGTCAGACAAGGTCAGCAGAGGCCCTTCAGCTCTTGCTTCTCCAAACTGCAGGATATTTTTAAAGAAATCTTCAATTTTGGGGTTTGTTCTTCTTCTGTCAGTCACCTCCCATATTTATTATATTTCCCATATATTATATTATATATAATATAGAGCTTTTTACTCCACTCATAAATAAGACTGTCAAGCTATATTAGTCACCAGAGCATTTTAAGGAGCTTTTGCTCATAATCATGTTACTTTTTTAATTTAGAGGAGTTCAAATGAAGAGCCATAAATAATAATTTTAAAAATGCAAAAAAGCAAATGCTGTCTTACTCTAGTAAATAAGGTACTTTTCACGTATGATTTATATTTTCATAGGACTACAGAATCAGCATCATATTTCTACTCTAATCCTCACAGAATTAGTCGCTTCATAATATCTTAAAATGTAATGGATAAAATATTTTCTTGCTAAATATTGTTCTTCAACAGAAACTAGCAGCAAAAAAAGCTCACAGAGATTATATGTAGTAAATTAATTTTCACTTCTTTCTAGAATGGAATTTGCATAACTTACATTTCCATCTAGAAGACCTTGAAACTGTGGCTTTCGGCTCAACTGGGCGCTGTTCCTCCATCATTCAAAGACATGACTGGGGAAAAACTGACAACATTTTCCCACTACCACCAGTAATGAAATATTCAAATGAAGGCCAAATTTAATTTGCCCTTTATTCCTTTTAATAACTTCCATACATGAATTTAGTCAAACATCTCTTGGCAAGTACTGTTTACATTTTAAGAGAACTGAGAAAAAGAGAGGAATTATATTGTTTCAGGGTTAATGAGTCTCTGGTAGATCTAAGAGCGTTCTTACTATTCCATTTTCTTGTGCATGTAAATACATGACTGCTTTGATGGAAAAAAAGATGACAAAACAACAAAGCTTGACACTTACAAAATTATCTAGCAGTGAATGCTACTGTTCATAGAATTCAACCAGTTACTTTTGTCTTTCCTCAGACTTATAATTCTACAAAGTTTTATTTTTCATCCACAGAAGGAATAGTATGCCTTTCCTGATAAAATGCCTTAACATTTAAGATACAAGAGTAAGAAGAAAAGAAATCTCTACTGTATAACGAATTGGTAATGATAATTTTCTGCACATCATGGGAAGAAACTGTGACAGCCATTTTTCAACAACAAAGGTGATTCTAATCCAATTAAACATCAATTAACCATGTGCTCCATAATCCTTTTTTTTATTATTATTATTTTATTTCCAATACTAAAACCACAAGTGGAGAAAATTAAGATGAAAGAAAATTACTTTGTGATTAGCAAGTTTACTGGATACCACACCAACATTTCAAATGAATACTGCTATTTAAGCAGCTAGGTAAGTAAAAGACAAACCACTTTTCATGAAGAGAATATGAACTGAAAAAGACGACTATGGCACAAAAACAGACTCTCCAACTCTTATTGGAGGCCTAATGACATTCCAGTAACTGTCAGTTTCTTACATTGTATATATTTAATACATTTATTTTCTCACCCAAACAAAAAACACTTTAAGTGGTCCACTCTTGCAAACCAGCCACTCAGACTGAAATACATATATATTAAAAAAACTAGAACAAGACACACAGAATATGTGGCTGAACTAAAAATAACCTCACAAGACATTTGCTGTACACCACATCTTTTAGAGAGGTATAACACCAGAAGCATCCAGGCTTGTATTCAAATGCATTACTTATATATTAACACAGAGGGACAAATCAAGGGTTCCACAAAACTGTTGAAAGGGCATTGAAATGCCTCTCAACACAGGGAACTTCAAATGGACCAATAAAATCAACAGCAACTTAATTTAAAAGATCTGACACTTGTGTACGAGTGATGGACAGCAGGCAAGTTCACTAAACCAAGTATTTCACCAAAATGAACAGAAGAAGATTGCTGATAATCCACATGTGGCTCTCCATTATAATCTTATTTTGGGGGAGAAAATGTTTTTTGTTTGCTTGTTTTTTTTACATTTGAGTGTCACTGATCATAGTAGTGTAAGAACTATTAGTAAATATAGTAACTATACAAACAAATATAAAAATATGAAGTATATGTTCAAGTATGTGTGTACACACATACACCTAAACAACGCAAAAGCAACAGGCTTTTGGCTGAGAATAAATTTCCGTGATCAAATTAAACTCTGACCCACAGCATACACGTATTTATCACTCTAGATAAGGTATTGTATTCTGCCTGGAAAAGACTGTGAAGGTCACAAGGAAGTTACGACTCTAAGCACCAACTGGCATTCACTTCAAAGAGGGAAGACTGAGCATGTTACTGTTTTGTTGGTTGTGTTGATTCACAACGTCAGATGCAAACCACAAAGATAATAATGACTATGATATAGATCATAGTCACTTTATTGCCATGATGGTCTGGGAAGGGCAAGATTTGTGGGATATTAAATATTTTAATAATGACCAAGGCCTTTTACATTTATACTGCTGTAGCTTTTATAAACTCCCATAATGAATAAGAACCTTTCACTGCAGCAGTGCACAAACATTACAAGTTGGTGAACACTCCTTATAAAGAATTTATGGGATTCAGTACCCTAAGTGGACCAGGACTAAAAATTTTAATGACTAAGAGCCCCAGAGATAAAGCTATTGTCAACAGATACATTGTAGATGCTGTAAGAAATTCACTTGGCTTTGTGTGCTGAAATGTATTTCCCTCATGAATAAGTATATCTGCTGATGTGAAATCCTGTTACCCTTGTACACTAGACATTTGTAACAGATGTTGTCTTAATAGATGGGTAGAATCTGCTTTTAAAAATACCACCTCACCACCATTGTGGAAGAAACAATGAACAGCCAAGTTCTGACAGCACTTGTTCCTTGTTTGTAAAATTTCAAAGACACAAATACTACTGTGAGCAATTAAAAAAAATGGTACTTCTCAAAATCACTCCAAGGATTCTATGAGATCTGACATGAATTGCATCAAAAAAGTGAGAGAAGCAGCAGTCAACCACCAAGAAAAAAACTTCTGCCTTAGTATCTTGATAGTGCAGATATATCCCCTAAAATAAGTTTAAATTAAGAACATATTGATATTTGAATTTTTTATCAGGTGCTCCAGGCCCTACAATAAAAGCAATGGAAAGCATTAAAAAGTTTGTTTTATCCTTTTACAGTTGAATCAACTTACTAGCTATTCATTTGCTTATGTATTATGTATGAAATATATACAATTTATAAACAAAAATTAGATATTTGTTATAAAATACAAAAATTAGACAGATATAAAAATCTAGTAAGTGACTGCAAACAAAATCTAGTGTGCTTTTAATAAATGGTACTATTAACAAAATCAGTAGCTGAAATATTTTCTAAATGTAAAGGTTTTTTGTTCCACCACTTTAAACTTGCTGTCATAATGCAGTGTTAGTGCACAAACATGACAAAGCCAGTGGAAAAAGATCTTATTCTGTACAAGACTTAAAGTTTAAAATCCGTCAGTAATTTTGTAAGAAAGATGGTGATCCAAATCATTTTTGGCAAAATTCCCATGTTCTGAGTGAGGGGGCGAATATATTCTGGCCAGGCAGCAAGTCTGGGAGAGCAGATACAGCGCAGCCCCTCAAGAGCAGCTACTTTAAGCCACCTGCTGAAAATTGGCTTCATCTTACCTTAATTCACAGTAACATATCGGAAAGCTACAGCATATGGCCAAATGTTCCTCACCACACAGCAGTATCTGACACACCTTTGCATCCCCATTCCCTTCCCAAAACAGACAACCTCACTACTGCAGCCTTCAGACGGGCATAGGTAAGCTTAAGAAACACCAACAGCTTGCCACTAGACATTTCAAATGCCTGACTTACATTTAAATAATTAAACTTCTTCCCTTTTTTTATGCATGGAATTTATTTTGAGGCCTAAACCATCTATCTGATTAAACCCTTACAAACATACAATTATATGCAGAAGCACCTTAACCTGACTATTTTGGATAGTTCTCCATACCAGTAAAACAGGTGCATCCAAGACAATAACAGTTCTGTTTTCCATAAACTTCAGTCAGCTCTCCTGCCATGTAAGGAATCAAGGTCCTCCATGCCCGAGAGGTATTTTTTTAAAAAGCTTCTTCTCCTAGCCTCATAGCTTTGAGAGAAATTTCTCCATCCACCCCAACCCCCCAAAAGCTTCATGTAGCAGCACCCTAAATGCTCAGCCATTGGGAAGCAAAATAAATCACTAGTGGTTTTAACTTTCCATTAGCGGCTGACAGATAAAACAGCCATTTAGAATTCCAATACATGAACAAAATCCAGGCCCTAGCCAAACAGGTGAAATAGTATGAGTGCAAGAAAATACCTAGCTTCTACTCAAGGTTTAGATATGCTTATACTATAACCAAAGCTGTTCTCTACAGACTTAGAATGTACAGGCTGAGACACAGACCATTGCAGCAGTAAGTGAAGTAAAAAAAAACAAACCCAAAACAAAAACAAAGATCATGTAACACAATGGAAGTGGAAAAGACAACATCATTAACCAGCACAAAACCACCTGTAAAAACAAACTTTTGAGCTAAGTAATGTTTGGAAAAGGAATGTAGCAGTAAAAAAGGAAACAATGTACTCTTTGATGCATGTTGCTGTCAGGGAAATGATACTTCATGAATAAAAAGGACTACATCAAAGAAAAATGTAGTTATGATAAAATCCCCCTCCTTAGGAGAGCAACCTGCAAAAACTTGTTTATGGCACAGGCAATGAAGTCAATAAAGGGATATTAAATTTTGGATTCTTTGTATTTTAAAGAGTGTCAGAGGTTTTTTTTGGTAGGGCAAAGGAATTCTTAATACAGTACTGCTTGAGAGCTTACCTTAACCATGAAACCCACTAAAGGCTACAAAGAAATGCACATTTCCTCTGCGTGATAAAATGCAAAAAACAGGTTCAAAACCTGAACCAACCTCTGTTTGGAAGGATACTAGTCCTATTACAGGGTTAATCAGTATTTCTTTTGCTCACAGTGGATAGATACAGCCAAAACTTGCGCTTGCCACTAGAGGTAGGCAAGCCATGCACGTTGATAAAGCATTAAATCTTTTCCCACAGTGAAACCTGTAAAAATGTGCTGGTACTATCACAAAGAAGAACAAAAATTTGAGGACCATAATAAAACCACTGCATGACTTTTACTGGTAAAGACTCTTGACTTCGTACATGCATTTCAATAATTCCAATCTCCGCCAAGGCCACAAGCGCGTACTTATAGCTACATATGAGCCCACACCACGAAGCGTGATGGTCTCTCAGGTGAGCTGCGAAGGTTTACACCCACCAGACGGTCCAGGCCACGGCCTTCCCGTGAGGAACCCTGACCGGAGCTGGACGGGGCAGGCGGGCGGGGTGGCTCAGCGCTGCCTCCTCCGGTCTGGGGAGCCCGGCCCCGCTCGGCAGAGAGCAGCCCCTCTTCCCCCCGGGCGGCGGAGCCAAGGGCAGCCACTCGCTCCGCCACAGGTGTTAGCGGCGGTGGGCAGCGCCACCCGGGGTGCGCGGGGTGTCTCCCCGTCACCTCAGTGCTGTTGGGAAAGGGAAGGCGGCGACCGTGTTGCCATAGAAACCCCCAACACCTGCCCCCACCCCAGCCGAGAGCAGCCGTTGCCACAGCGCCCCGGAGCCGGGAGGCAGCGTCCCTGAGAAGAGCCCACCCTGGCCCGGCGCCCTCCCGCCGCACCCCGCCACCCCCACCCGCTGACCCCACCCCCGCCACCGCCCCTCTCCCGGGCCGCGCTCCGCCTCGCCGCCGCCACCCGTCCTCCTCCTGCCGGGCCGCGCCACGGTCCAGCCCTGCCGGAGCACCGCCGCGCACCCCCCGCAGCCCCCCCCGGGCCACTATTTCGCCCTCACCTGCACTTTCCGCCGCCCCGCCGTGTTCTGCCGATGATGGGCCGCCATCTTGCATGTTGACACTCTGATGTCATTTCCGAGGAGGGCAAGCCGGCCCGGAAGTCCCTCCCCCTTCCCGCTGCGAGCCCGCGCAGCGAGGCGGGGCGGGGACCGTCACGGTCCGGGGCGTTGCCAGGACAACGGCCGGAGGGGGCGGGGCGAGCGCTTCCGCCTTGTGCTTGCTCTCCGCCATGTTGTCGGCAGGGCGGGTTGCCAGTAGGCTTCCCACTGAAGGGCTGTGGCTGTCTCCTTGTCTGCATTACAGCTCACGGGTGTCCTTGCAGTACCTCGAGGGCTGTGTTGTCCCGCGGGAGGCCCCAGACCCGCGGGGTGAGGCCGCTCTGGAGGGCTCCGCGAAGGGCTGAGGCGTTCCCGTAAGGCTGGTGCTGCGCGCCAGCGCTGAGACGCCCCAGCTCGAAGGCTGTGAGGTGCTGGAGGCAGTGCTTCTGAGGGCCTGGGGGCTTTACATACGCCCTTTAGGGTGTCCAAGTTCACCACCGTTATTTTATGAGCCTGTGGTGGGGGACGTGCTGGAAAGCAACCCTGCCTTGACCCGGTCTGAGGACCCACTGAGCAGGTGGCAACGGCTCTGCTGCCTTCCCCAGGGAACGTTGTATTATTCTGTCTAATGAAAAAGGATTCCTGAAAATGATCGTACGATGGCCTAAAATGTAATACTGTTTCCCAGAGATGCTTCCCTCTGCAACTCCGAAATATCTCTTTGGCACTTTTAACAGCGAACGCAAAAAGTGTTTGGCTGCAACAGTGACCGTGTTGTGGCCGAGGACCTGTGTGAAGCGGTGAACAGTGCTGTCATCTTGGCACACCTACACTGGTTACTTCATTAGGGTAGAAGGTGCTAATGGTTAATTAGTGGGGGAAAAATACTGAGAGAGAAAAAAAGAAGTGTAAATGGATAAGAAAAAAAGACATTTATGTATTCACATTGTTGTTCCAATGCTGGCTGCAACCATGAGACATAACGGCAAGTTGGGCTAATTTAAACTTTGCTGATTTTGATCCAGATCATGTTTTCTAGCACTGCTGAATGCACAATGTCCTCATCAGAATTGCAAGTCAAGGGTATGATTCTGAAATGAGATACACCTTCACCAAAGCCCTTCCTTAACTGCTCTATTTCTACTATTTTATCTTGCTACAGCAGTGGGAAGCTATGATTTAAGGCATCTCCTAAGACAAATGTGAAATGTGTTTCTTCTTAAATAAATGTCATTTATTTTTAAAAAGAAAATTAAGGCCTTTTTGTTCATGGTTTAGTTGTGTACTGCCTTCAGGCTAATGGTAATTGTCAAAGTCCTTCAGATACTGTCATGCATAACGTTTATTGGTTCCTGGACTGGAGAAGAATGAGGCAGCATGAAGTTTTCTCCATACGTAAATACTGAGCAAAGTGCCTCACTACATTTCAGTGTGCATTAGTCCAATAAAAAGTTGACAACTTATTTTCATAACACAATAATTTTCATGCATACTTTAAAGTCTTTTCTTGTTTTCTCTTAAATATATTGTAATTACTATATTACTTCAATGTTATTCTTTGATAAAATGACATAATTTCATTCGTAAACCCTAATCATCATTTCATTATCCATAATCACCAATGGATTAATCATTTAGTAAAATTAATATTGTGTCTTCCAGGGAAGTCATCATCTTTTGTACATTACATTTGATATAAAATTTAATTTGTTTATGGACAGAGAACCTTTGATTTGTACATTATTATGCAATTTTAAAATTGCTTTTCCTCTTTTTTTTTCTGTGCATCAAAGCCCTTTTTGTGGATAGTTGCTTTTATTCATATAATACTGGGTCTCTTCAACCTTTCATATCAACAATTCATTACTTTAAGGAGCAAAAAAGCACAGTGATCATTTTGTATCACAGAATCATTGTGGTTGGAAGGGATCTCTGGAGATCGCCTAGTCCAACAAAGACGGTATTTACTGAAGGTTGCTAAAAGTATGGGTATTATAATAGCGATGATTTTCTGGTTTCTGTGTGTATGTATATCAAGCCTAAGCTACAGCCAATATTATTCAAAAAATATTGTAGGTAAGATCTTCTTTGTCACGCATAAACCTTTCAGCCTTTCATCAGGTGTCATTTTAGGGAAATGGTAAGATGATCCAGTTTATAATGTTAGCTGTTTGATTTTGGTTTTGGAAGAGAAGGAACATGATGTCTGTATGAGCCTAGAGGCTATTTTTCAATTGCCATGAAAATCTGATCATCTTTGGCTAAATTGTGAATTTCTGAGAATACTAGCATGAGTGAACAGCTGTTGAGCCAAAAAGGAAGTGGTGGAGAACCGATCAGGTCTCAGGAGTGAAGCCAGGATGTTGAGAGGAGAGAAGTAAGGATGGAAATGCCCAGAATGTAAGCGTTGGGTGAATAATTATTGTAATAAGAGCATAAAGATATTTCCTGTATAATAGTAGGTTCAAGAACACTATAGAATTTCCCAGCTTCCTGTCTGCTCCTCCATTCCATGTTTGTGAGGTTTGATAGTCACACCATTCAAAGAAAATGTTAAAAGGATTTAGAAATACACTCTAAGAATGATTTAGAGTCTGAGAAGTGTGAATTCCAATGTAAATTTCAGATGGATTTTGTCTACAGTAGATGAAAGAAAGCATGATAGCAGTTTTCAAATAACTAAGAAGAAATGTGGAACAAATTCACTTTCATGCCTGTGATGAGTGAAACAAGAAGTAACAGGCTGAGATTGCAGTTCAAGAAATTCAGATGAAACAGAAGAAAAACCTTTTTTTAGCAGTGAGAATAGTGAAGCACTAGGATTCACTGCATATGAAGGTTTTGGATTGAATGTAGTAGCAATATTTTGCATGCTCTTAGCATCTTACCTTTGAGAAATATAAAGTGCTTCAAAAGTACTAATACTGTTTTTCAGAATACTAAGAAGAAACAGATGGAATAACTTGAACTTCAGGCACTGAGCTAATTTTCAGACTTACTCAGTGTACATTAGGTCATTAGGCCGAAAGCTACTTTGTGTAACAATGCGTTTAATGTGTACTTACCATAAAAGCTATTTCCTGTTATTCTGTAAAGCCAATTAGCTATTTACCCAAGACCAAATTTCATGTCCGTGTAATTTCTTATTGTGCAGCATAAAAAAGGCAAATGGCAATCATATGAATTATTATCTTGATAAATACATCATGTACTTGACACTGTTAGATTCTTTTTTAAGGGAGATTGGGGTACACCTTTAGTTAATCTTGGAGATACTTATTAGCCAGAGCTCCTCATTTTTTCTGTGACAGTCTTATGCCTTTAGATGCTTTGTATAATAAAATAGTTTCTCTCTGTGTTGGTTTTGGTTTTATTGTATATGTAATATTTAGTTATTCTGCATTCCGAGTGTAACACACAAGATGTATTTCCCCACTATTTTTCTTTTTGCTGGCTGTCCCATGTTACCGATGTTCTGGGGGTATGATATTTTAGAAGATATTCCTGGAATCTCATCTAGGTCTTGAAATTAAGGAGAATCCTGAAGCTTCTGGCTAGCAGCTAAATTAATTCAACCCATGAAGGATGCATTTGGGTTTGCATCATAATAAACGTGTATGCATTATTTAGAGGTAGCTCTTGATGTGATATGTCAGAGGTTATAGTGTTTCCCAAATTGTGGGGATGCCACTCCTTGTATGCCACTTTAGGTTACAAGTAGGAGGCAGAATCACAAATTCTCTGAAGTTGAAGCTGTAGTAAACAGAAATCTCTGCAAATAATTTTCCTTGCAAGTGTATCTGATGCAAATGCTTGAATTACCAAGGAGTATGAAATTTTATTGCTGAGCAATGAACTGCCTCCATTACATAAACTTGTAAGAAATATCATTTATGAGCTGTAAGCATCAGGGTTAATAATTGGTTTACTTCTCCAATTGCATGTTACCAAGAAATATTGTTCTATGAAAATCTGCTACCAGTTCTCAAACCGTGTATGTATGTATATAGAGCTTGGTGGGAATTAGAAAAGAAAGGTCTGATGTAACCAAACACATGATTTTGAGTATTTGAGAAGGCCACAAGTGTTAACAAATTGTTTCAGTAATTAATTGTCCATCCTGTTAAATTTGTGTGCCACTTTTTATTCCACATTTGATTTGTTTCAGCTTCAGCTTTTGTTTGTTGAAGGGCCATCCACTAATAAAGCTCTCATTCATCTGTAAGTCCTTATGATGTGATCAAGTCAGGTCTCCTTATCTGAATGACTGACTGCGATGGAAACCATTGCTGAATTTGCTGTTTTATCCGGTACCACATTTTTCAAAGATATTTACCTGAAAGACATAAGCAAGACGGTTTTGATTAGCTTGGCTTCCTTTTGAACTCACAAACTTATTTCCCCAAAAGACTCAAGATTTATACACAGAACAGAAAGTATACTTTGGGTTTTGTTGTATTTGGCACCAGTGCCTCAACAAATGCCAGGGCTCATCGAGGGACTGTACTTGTGCACTTATATCTGAGGGTTCCGTGCTGCTGTCCCGTGGCTGTCCCACAGAAGGCTGGCTGAAGGGCCTTTGCACCAAAAGCAGAACAGTTTTCCCAGGCACTGATCAGTGATGAATCTGTTTCAAGCAGAGGCAAAGGTACCATGTGGTTTGTGCTCTGATCATTTGTATGTAGCACTGTTGCTCCAGGGCGATGTGCACATCTGAGGGCTTAAGAGAAAATCAGATTCTTAATGTAGAAGAACTGGGATTTTGTATTGAGAAATTTGGTCTGTCATGCTATCACTTATGCAGGCTTACCAAATTTCAGAAAGTTGCATTAATGAGGAGAAACTGTTTATTTTTAACTCAGAAGTTACTTGGAAAACTTATTTCACGTTATGTGCTAGGGAGGCAAAAATAACAGCTGATTTCTGTTAATACCAGCTTTGTGCCGTGCTTATGATTTGTGTTTATTTTTATTATGCCGAAAAGAGATATCCTCTATTCCTATGGTGTTGCTATCTTTAAGGAAACTAAAAATATATCATACCTGTGCTCCATCTGACATGTTTTCCATTTCCTGCTTTCCAGAGATGGAGATTTTGCCTTCAGGTGACTATTTTGATGTCTCTGTTCATACCTATTTGCTGTTATGTGCACAGTTGAATTTTCTGTGTTTTGTGGGGTTTTCTGTGTGAATTGGTGGTTTACGTTTCCTGGTTCTAATGGAGGATCATCGGCATCACTATTTGTTTCAGAATCCCTTCTAGTCAGTGTCAGCTATTGGGCAGTGAACCACAACCAGAAGATGCAGTAAGCTCCGTAATTAAGTGTCGTAATTTGTCTGTGTGAGAGTTTTAACCTAAGTTCAAACAGTCAAAAGGTACTTTATATCAAATTCAATAGAATTCTTCATCAGTGGATGACATGATCTAGTTATGTATTGTATGATTTTGTTTTGCAGGATCTGTTTCTTGAAAAGATGAAATATTGTTCTCAGGCTTGAGTAATTTCCAATTATGATGGTTGAAGTTACTCGATGTTTTTAGTCTGAAAGTAACGTGATGTTGATATTTCCATTGAGTTTTTGATAAAGGTGTGTTTTCTCTCTAAAACACCTTTAAACTCAAACTTTCTGTGCATAATACATAGAGTGTGTGAATAATACATAGAGAGGCTAGACAAATTTCAGAATTAGATTTACAGATACGTAGTTGCTGATAGTGACTTATTTATTTGAAATTTAAGTTCCATTCCCTCTTGTATCCATGTAGTATCTTATGTCCATCTTGTAATTTTAGCCAATTATAAGCATAGTATCTTAAAGATACAGATTATTTTAAAGGGGGATGTAGTGAGAAGGATTAGGTTTCCAGTGATCTGAATTTCAGACTTCTCACATATAGTAGGGATTCCCTGGTCAGTGAGCTATTGAGGGAAGGTCCCAATCACGTAGCGAAATCATGCTGATTTTGTTAGAAACTTAGATAGTCTCATTCCTATAAATGGGAGAAATAGAAAGAGAAACCTTTTATGAACCCTTCTCCCTCTAAGATGGGAGCACAAATTGTGTCTGTTACCCCACTGGATATAGGAGACAGAGATTTCTAAGATTATACCACAGAATATTTCTCAGTAGATAGAAGCTAGCAGATGAGGCAGCTGGATAGAATTTGAGGATCATGCAATGTGCATGAACTGTCAAATACCTTGGTGTCTCTAATGACCATATTTATCTGATCAGTAATTTAAAGCAGCATCTAGTGTTTAGAGTTACGAAACAGTCACAAGATATGTTCAATTATGCAAAAATCTGGTTTTTCAGCTCCTGACATCTGCACACTCTTAGTCATTAGACTAATGGTGATGTACTTATGCTACCAAGAAAAATATTTTTCCTGTGCTCTGGCAATAAAAAGGAAAAAGAAGAGTGCTGTAGTTTGCAGTTAATGGAAGAGACAGATCCAGGTCAAGAAAATGGTGACTAAATTAACAGAGTTGGTCGTTTCTATAATGAACATTATCTTTTTGTTGTTAAATTTCAGCGCTTTTTTTTTTTTGCCTTTTTTTTTTCTTTTTCTTCATTATACTGAGGAATAACAAATGGAACTGGGAAGAAAAAAGTGTTCTTAGTATGAAGATAGTTTTCTGTCCCCCTACCCCTTGCTTTAAGAAACAGCCTTCCTAATAGAAGAAAGTAAATTTTACGTAGTAACACAAGAAAAGTGACTTATGTAAATGTTTTGCTCTTAATTGCAAGTCCTAAGGTTTTCTTTTAACAGCTATGGATAAAAATGTTTTCCATGCCTTCCTCTTTTCTGATTGTAGATACTACAGTGTGCAAAAAGGGCAGGAGGAGTGCAACTCTTCACTTCTTTGAGTGAACTCTTCACTTCTTTCTCCTCCATTTTTCACAGGGACAGATTGATGAAGAAGATACAGCAGAAAAAATAAGTCCAGGTAAGGATCTTTTTTGTATTTAGTGATACTACCTGGTACAGCATTATAAATGTGGCTACTTTTGACCACAGCAGATATAATGCCATTACAGAATGATGCTTTACTGGTCTTTAAAATTCTGGTCTCTTAATTGAACTTGTCTTGAGAACATACTATTGCTTTCTGGAAAATTAACTTACACTGGAACTTAAAATGGCTTATTGCTGCTTGCATTACAGAACACTTAGCAATTTATTTTTTTAAAACCATCTTTAGTTGTTTCCTTTGTTGATGATACCTATCAAGCAAAGTGTTTGATCACAATTGTTTTTCTGTTTGCATGCATTAGGGCTGCCTGGCTTTTAAGGACAGCATAGTTCTTTCAGTAGAATTCTTCCAGCAAAACCCATAGTAACTCTCTTATCGTCAGGAAAGATGGTAGAAAGGATTTAGAATCTACCCTATAAAGAGTAAAAAAATTTTTAGACAGTAATAGGTTCTGGTAACTGTAAGAGAAATAACTGTACATAGCGATAGGGTTTACCATTAATGTGTATGTGTTACTATCCAATACCTGTTGCTAGCAAGCTTTATACATAATTTTTATTTAAATAAATACAACCGATTTCAGATGTGAGGATAAATGTTGTGGTTTTATTTTTCTCAAACAAGGTTTGTGTGTTTTAATGGAAGTTACAGCATAATGTGATATTGAATGTATTTTGGACTCTGATCTTTTATATAAGATTATATTTGATTTTGAGATTTTCTCTTTATAAGGTGTAATGAACATACATCATAGCCTGGGAATAATAAAAAATAGAAATTAAGGAATGAAAACCAGTAATATATAACTCTAATTTCTAACCAAAAGCTTTTAATGAAGGGAAGATGTTGTGCCAATATTTAATATATGACAGAAAGTTCATCTGTTTAAAATCTCAAAAATGAAATGTGAAACAGTTTTTTTGTGAAAGCTTTTGCTTTCATATGTTTTTACATATATGTTTCTGATTGAAGAAAAGAAACCCTCTTTGCTTTTAATAAATGTAATTATAATTGCAGCAGAAATAAAATAATTGATTAATATTTAGGTGATTATTCTTCAAAAGTATCACCCATGTACTTTTTCCTTTTTTACAGTGTTCCAAATGAGATCAGAAAATTTAATTTCTTGCTGGCAGAAGAGCAACAATGCTCCTCCCTCCAGCCCTCCCCCAGACATCCCAATACAAAAGAAAACTTTCTGCATGGGAGGTAGCTGGGATGTTCTTTTGAGCAGAATGGTGAAAGTGACAAAATGAAGACTTTCTGTCTCTGAAAATACAAACTTAAGAAATCACTGTGAAGGTTTTTTATTTTGAAGGGGATGTTGTAAGTATTTTGGTTTTCCTAAATATTTGTATACAATGAGAAATCTCAATTGCTAATTTTCTTAATTTAAATCTGTCTATGTTTGTTCAAAATATTTAGGGATATATGTATACAAGTGCATGCATGTATATATAGATATAAAAAAACGTGCACACATTTTTAAGTCTTAGATATGGTACTATTTTAGGTACAGGCAGCATGTACATAAGAAAATGTGTATTTAACGTAGAACTACTATATTGCTGTAAACATGTAGTTCTTCCTATAGTTTACATGTGGCAGTATAACATTTTAATAAACGTTAATACAGTTCTCATATAAATTACTGACTACTTTCTGTCTTGTTTTGTTATACTGGCTTATGCACAGTAGTCCTCAAATTGGCTTTAGTACTATCTAATCGGAGTTATACTATGTCTTGACATAAGTGGAACTTCTTTACCTGCACAAATCTAAATGCTTTTCACACAAAAATGCTGGTGAGTGGGTTTTTTCAGGGTGTTTAAGTAAGGCACTGTCTAGCCTGTTACATACATTTCTGATTTTGTAGGTAATCAGTGAATAAATTTCATTATATTATATTGTTATTGTGAATAACTTTGTATATTACATCTGTTAAATAAACCAAAACAAAATAAAACACTGCCATCACACACACTGGTAGGTACTTGTCAAAAAAAGGTTTTGTTGGGGCAGGGGCGTGAGTGGGAAGCAGAGAGTGGGGGACAAAGTGCTAGATTGAAGAAATGTCCATGTACTTTAGAAAGAGCAGTAGTCCAATACAATATCCATGCTTGATTTTACCTAAGTACTAAAATCTGTTAAATCTGTTACTAATTATTGGTAGTTAAAGAGAAGAAAATGGTTATCAGACAGTGGAAGTATTTTCTCTTTATTGAAACTGAGCAGGCGATAGCAGTAGCCTTTTGCAAGGTATTGTACAACATAGGAAAAAGAGAATTCCTAGCCTGTTTCATAAGGTAATTGCTGTGAGCTGCTTTCTCAGTTTTTCTTATTCCAGATGAACAGTAGTTCATCTTGTAGAAAAATACCTGAGCTACATGTAAATAGTGTTTTGATTTCTTTTTTAATTACTTTTTTTTGTGGGATGTAAGTTATTATTTTTAATAATGGGCATTCATTACAGTATACATGTCTAGTGCATCCATGGTGATGATGAGCTTGTAGATGCTTATAATATTTGAAATTTTCAGATCACTGTTTCCTGTTGTATATGGTGAACTGACTGAATGTAAAGTTTGAAATCTGAAATAGCTCATGCAGACTATTGGTTTTCCTGACATCCAGTTCTGCTCTTGTGGGTCATATAGGAAGGTGACTCCAGAGTATTAGAGGTCTCTGTTTAACAGCAAGGAAATGGTAAAGGCAGCGATGGAATGATTCAGTGCAAGACTGATAGCTATATTTAGGTGTCTAAATTCAGTGCTTTGTCTGTGATCTAGGTGTTTAAACTCCCATTACAGTCAGTGGAGGTTTAGTTAATGTTGTTACTGGAGTTTTAGATGATTTTAAAACAGCTGTCTGCTTTTGGTCATTTGAATATCTCTACGGCCTTGATTGACTATACATACCACTAGATATCTGTTGACTGTAATGGGAGTTATGATGTCTTGTTCACATGCAGGACCTCAATGAAGATGTCTTTATCTACAGGCTGTGTCCATCCATAATATGTTTGTGTTTCTGTATGTCTGGCCTATGTGCTAATATATATTTGTATATTTTTAAGGTACTAATAAGGCTACTGATTTTGTTGATAAAGCTGAAAAGGCCATCTTGTTCCATGAACCACAAGTGAATGTGCTAAGTGTAGTTAAGTATTCCATTACGAACTACTTGGAAATATCTGGTTCTGGCTGTTTTGTTATTATCATTGTCTGAACTTTGTATAAGATTTGTTAAAATTTGATTTTGCAAATGCCCACTTAAAATGAGTTTTGGCAAATACATAGATTGGTCAAAACAAGCTATTTGGAAATACTGTGGATCGGTACTGAAAAAGCAACAGGACTCTGACTAGAGCATAGATTTTAACAATTCCAGTCCTGTGGTGGTGAATCTCATGGTATGTATTGCTACGTGTCTTATTCTTTTTATTTATTTATGTATTAATTTTAAGATACTTCTTGACCTATGTTAAGCAGATAGTTATTTGATTTTCAGCTTTCAGACAAAATCCTACCACAGGGACTTGTTTTTATTCTTTATTCCCATGTGAAAGAATCTACTAAACACATACTAAAGCCAAACTAAACAGATAGTTTATCCTTTAATTTTTCAGATCCAGGTGCTCACAGGAAATATTCAGTGGGTAGGTATTGACAAGGGAACAGATAGAAATAATTTGAGACTCAGAACTGGTTATAATACATTCTAGAACTAGATTGATGCACAGATAAGGACATTTTTCTACATACGTTCCTACTAGTTTTCCTATCTTATAGTTGGGAAACTTTTCCTTCAAAAAATGCCTCTTGCTGACTTTGATAGTCTTTTCCTGAGCGTATTAATTTAAATTCCTCTCTTAAGCACCATTGAATATTTTACGGTCAATAGTTTGATTGCTGTTACTTTGCTGCAAATAAAAAGAACTCTACATGCTTTTAGGGAGCTGAAAGGAGTTCTGAAATTCAGATAAATGGAACCAAATTAAAGAGTTGCATATAGGCCTTGAATTTGTATTTGGTTTTCATTCTAAAACTCTAAATCTGTTAGTTATTATCTCTAGTGATTAGTCGTTACCACAGTGAGCATTTTGTAACTTGTGTCAGTGAAACATTGTGTTAATAGACTCATTTTTTGGCAGTACTTTGCTGTTCTAGGAAAATTGTCCTAAAGGACAGCTTCCATCTTAAGAAATTTTTTTAGATAATTGTACTATTAGTAGTGCCCATGTGTCCATTTCATGTAATGACTTGTCATCCTATTCTAATACTTTGCAGATCATTTGTTCAGTGCGTTTCATCAGTATATCTGGAATTCCTTGGGTTTTGACAGAAAAAAATTCTGTGTCATTTTCACAGTACGCCAAGTCAGCCTTAAGCCAGTTAGACTAACCTAAACCCATGGCTAGCTATATATACTGAATGCAGTTCATCGCAAGATGAGAAAAATAAGAAATTTCAACTTTCATTTTTAAAAAAAGATGAATTTGAGGACATATTTTTTATCCCTGATCCTATAGAGAGTGGTCCTTTAGTAACTGAAGGTCCCACCAGTACTTTTGTATGTTACTGATGGACTGTTCTCTACTATAGGACCAGAGATACCAAAACTTGTCATAGGGTTTGCAATGCTTAATTTAATTTAAATGGAAATTTCTTACATATCCTGTGCTGGAAATTAACAGATCTGGACTCTGCCTTTGTATTTACCTTCAGCAGTGTGATTTAGGTAGTATATTGTTCCAATTTTCCCACACTAACTTGTATACACACCCAAGTTTGTTCTCCCAGGTTCTAGAAAAAAGCCCATTCAGTAGTACTTTAGCTTACCTCTGAGATTTGTTCTGTAGCTGCCCTCCCAGAATCATTTTCTAGGGAGACCTTTCTATCCAATCCAAAGACTGAAATTATTTCTAAGGGTAATACTTTACCTCAATGTCTTGACTGAAAAATCCAGCTACTTCAGCAGCATATGATGAGGAGGCTGTTTACTGAGTTTCAGGAATTTGGAGTAGTCACTCTGTTTTCAAAATTTTATAGTCATCTGTATCACAAGGATTTCAGTCTGATTTTTTCACATCTTCTTAGCTTCCTTTTTCTAACTTCAGTCACCATTTGTAAATACATGGCGGTTGATGAAAGGCCAAAAAGTCTGTTGTTCCATGTGAGCACAAGTACATTGTGGTACCGGTCTTCTGAAGAAATCCTCTCATGTTGTCCATGAATGTTTGTCCAATTATGACTTTTAGTCACTGCTGCTGAAGGGAATTTGTAGGGTTTTTTTGCTCTTCATCACTACTTTTGACAGATCAGCCTTCAAAATTCAGCTTCCAAATCCTTGACACTAAAACGTTTGTATTTACTAAAACCATGTTCTTTGCTTCATTTATTAGTCAGTGTAGTTACCTAAAAGCTCAGTCTCTTTGTTGTCCTTAAAAGTGTTTTGAAGATAAAATGAATCTTCTTAGAATTATTAAAATGTGGGGGGGAAAAAGAGCATGTTGATTTTCATTTTATCTTTTGAGCTTTCAATTGGAAATGAGTCTGTGTGCTTTTACAAAGTAACAGTTTTTTGATTATATACTTCCGATTTGTTATCATGGTAAATTTTGATCTCTTGAGTTCTGCTCCTGATCAGATCTGAACTGGCTTGTAAAGTCCCAGAAGAAGAAAAAAAAAACCTAAATCCCCTAAACTGAAACAATATCATTGCCCCCTCATTCTGGCTCCAGGCAGTTGCATGTTCTTTTTAAATAAATATATCTACGCATGTAAAGAAGAGAGCTGTAATTAGATGAGAATATTGATTCTCTAGCATGGTCCACATGTGAGCTCACAAAGCTGAGGTAGCACAGCTGGACCTCAGGCAATCAAAAATGCAGAGTATTTTAAAGATTCGTTGGTGACCAGAAGTGTTTATTAGATGGGAGCAACTGGTTTTGACATGAGTCACAAAGGACAAATCATCCTGTAATGGGTCAAAATTTTCTTCATCTTTTGTGGATGAGAACTGCAGTCATATAAACTACTGTTAACTACAAGTAACGTAGTGAATTCAGGCCAGAAGTCATCAGTAACTGAATACTCATGGGGATTTGCCTTAAGTCTTCAGTGCTTCTTGCCGCCCTTCTTCTTTGTCAGTGATTTCAGCTCGAGGAGAATAGTTGAAAATAAATTCTTGAAGGTAATCTGCTACTACCCAGAACTGCAGTATTTGTGAATATGTGAGAAGGTGATTTTGCTTCATCACATTTACCTTTTTCCAGGATGGTATGGGAGGCAGAATTGATCCATACCTGTCAGCATGAATAAACAAGTCAATGACTTGGATCAAAATCCGAGTAGTTAATAGTAATTAAATGCTTCCTGTGATGTGTGGAAAAGAGTAGTTAGTAAACAACAAGGTCTCCAGAAATCACAAACACTGGTGCAGAGCCACAAAGTGTTAAGGCACCTGCAAAATTCTAGGTGAGACTCATCTTCCTATTGGCATGCAGGTGTGAGGAGGGCAATCCCAGGTTTACTTGATTATTTGGTTTGGATTAGTCCTTTATGGCATCTTTAGATTGTTTAAATTCTGCATAACAGTCAGTGGGTATGGAGCTTTGTGAGGGTTGATGGGTGGTCAAATCGTCTCCTAATAAATTTGTTCTGAGGAAATGCTTTTCTAAGCACATAGAACAGGAGGGTGGCTCGCAAGCAGAATTAATAGCAGAGCTATCCCAGTTCCGTCACTGATGTTACTGTAATTTTTTGAGAACTGTGTAATAAATGGTTCTTAAATAACAAGGTGTGAAAGCATGCAGGACTCATTGCCAGCAAAGTTTGTGAAATAGTATCAAGCAACATGCTACGCTTTGTAGTGTGATGCGTCATATATATGTAGCCTTGTGATAAGTTGTGTCTAAGTTAATTTCAACAGTTGTCTTATAAAAACTTTAGGAAATCTGGAGTTACATTTGAAATTCAGATGCTTCCCAGACACTGCATCTTGGTTTTGGCTTAGGTTTATAAAAGTTCATAATACAGTTTGTTATTTAATGTTAATGCAAATATTCTTTCATCAAACCACATATAGTAAAGCCTTAGTTGTGGCCACATTCTCAGTTTGCTACTCAACAAAATTAGAAAAAAGCTTCATGAGTCCTCAGTTGGACTAGATTATCATTGTTGGTCCCTTTCAACTGAAATAGTCCTGTTCTGTTCTCTTCTGTTCTATTTTCATACAGGGTTTCACAGAAGGAGAAAATCTGTCTAATGGATATTAGGTTTAAGTTGTGTATTATTTCTGTTATTTTCTAATTGTCATTAGCTTTCTCTTTTAAGTTACTTCTAGCACTGGAAACAAACATACAGAAGGAAAAATGGATCCCATGGTTTGGCCATCAGAAACTAACAGCTTTCGACGCTTCACCCCTGAGTCATTGGCAGCAATCGAGGAAAGAATTGCTAAGAAGAAAAAGGAGCAAGCAAAAGATAACCAGGAGAATAAGGACCAAGGAGCTGAAGATAAACTTACTCCTCAGCTTGATCTGAAAACCTACAAAAAACTGCCATCTCTGTATGGGGATCTTCCTGTGGAGCTCATTGGGGAACCCCTGGAAGATTTTGATCCATACTACAGTGATCACAAGGTTAAAACTTTCAAAAGCATTTTTATTTTAATTTTGTCTGCTGACCTCTTAAGAGATAGTAAAACCTCTATTCAGGAGATGCTGGTTGATTGTTCTGTAGATCTTTGAACATGACTAGTATTTTTGGGGGCAGGAGTGCTAAGATATGCTCCATATTATGTAATGAAAAGGTATTTCAAATTCCAGTTACCAATCAGAATTAATTATGAAAACATGGTACACCTCATAGATACACTTTGATAGGAAATATATTCTGGGATAACTGATGCTATGTTTCTCTGATGTCAGTGGGGCAGAACTCACTGTTGTATGGACAGGGCCTGTCAAACTGTACATCAGGCTGGAATTGCTGACTCACTACAGATGCTTTTGCAAAATACAAATATTATACAATTTAGGAGAGACATATGTGAGATATTTCCAGTACTCTGTGTAGCAAAAACATATATTTTCATTATAGTAAATTAATTTTCTGTTATTTTCTGTGTCATCGGCTTTGTTTATTGTACCATATTTATATTGCACATATCAATGCTATTGCAAACTGTTTTGTGTTGTTGCCTATAGGAGTGTGTAAAGTAGATGCTCTAGGAATCCCTTGTAAATTAAATATCTATTGTATGATTGCTCTACTATTGAGGTGGACTTGACCTGAGGAGCAGAAGGTTCCACCCAGTCCTATGTTGCTGTCTTTTATGTATACAAGCAAGTCACTGGTATATAATAATTTAATCAGGGAACATGCAGAAAGCTTTGTTCTTCCAGAATTATTTTTTTTCTCAAAGTAATCAAAGTGATATTCTTTATGAAGAGAAACTTAAGGTTGAATCAGTTGAATAAATTTACATAAAAGTTGGTGAGCTGTGGTTTTGGCATAAGAGATTTCATTTTCACTTCTTGTGGTAAAAGTACTGAGCTGCATGGACCTTAAGGTGCCTTAGAGGGAATTTATAGTTTTACTTGGTAACTTAGAGATATTTCAAAATTAAAATTTTGGTTTTGACAGAACTGGATTCTGGAAGTCATACACAATACGTATTTTGTAAATAATCTTTTGTAGCCTATAAAACTATCCAAGAGTAAGGTTCTTCTGAGTATGATTAACACCATTGTTGCAGTCTTAGAATAATATCCTTTAATTACTTTGTCCAAGTGAATATGATCACCTGCTCTTCAAATTAATTCTCATTGCTACTTCTTCCTCATAGACAATAATGAACTTTTGTATAGCTGCTGTCTTTCTTTGAAAATGTAGGATTATCAAGTCATAGCTCCAGGTATGAATACAGGAAAGCTTTACTCATAATTGCAGTTAGATATAGTTCTAGATGCAGATTTGAAAACCTAAACATTACATTTTGGGGGAAAATTTTGTTCTATTGAAATATTTCATATACCATGAATCTTTCTTTTATAGACTTTTATGGTGATAAATAAAAGGAGGACTATTTTCCGGTTCACTGCGACACCTGCCTTGTGTATAGTTGGTCCTTTTAATCCACTCAGAAAAGCAGCAATTAAAATTATGACCCATTCATATCCTTTTGTTGGTTTCCCTTATTTCAGTTTTAAAATACACTGTACGATTTTCTATTGTTCTGTTCTTCTGTTCATATTAACGTAAATGTAAGCTCACGTGGCTGTGACAGATTTTTAAAAAGTTATATGGAATCTTGGTTTACAACAGTTATTTACATGGTGTTGGTACAAGTAAAAATGTCAAAAAAAGCTTATATTTAAAGTCAGAATTGCAGATACTGTTATGAAATAGCATTTGTAGCTACCGTATGTTATTTTAGCCCTTTTCCAGAAGTTTTTCTAAATCTCTACTGTGATGACAAGCTTAAATTAAAAAAAAAACCAAACACCAAAACCAACCCAACAAAAAACCCCAATCAAAACAGTGAATCCCTAGTTATTAAAATATGAAGGATGTGATTTACAGCAATGCTTTGCTGAAAGAGTCTGGTGTTATCCTAAGAAATATATTTCACAGTCAAGTATAGAAGCTTCTAAGAAGCACTCATTTTTTATATTTTTTCAAAAATACAAACATGGTTTGGAGAATGTAAGAATGTGGAGGATCGCAGGTGCAAAACCATATGCTGAGTAGTTTCTGCTCCTTCTGGCAAACATCTGTTTTCATCTGGAATTATTAATTTTTAGAAATAGGTCCTTTTATGGGAACTTACGGCTGACTTGAATGCATATTCATGCTATTAGAAATTGCTAGATTTGCTGTGGCTCAGTTTCATATAAACCCTATATTTAAGGCCAGTGTTTGTTTTAAGAAAAAGCCACCACTTTTTTTAGGTGATAAGTGAACTTTCATGAAAGGATGTTTTTTCTTATGTATGTTTTCATCACCTGCCACATAAAATGAGAAAGCTTTCTGAAGTTATGGCACAGCATAGGTATCTCTTGTGAACATATATGGACTCCCAGTGTCAAAGAACGCTGGTAATTGATAATTAAACTTTTTCGTCTGGTTTTCCTAGGCTTAAAAACTCTAGGTATTATGGGGTTGTGGCCCATTTCTTTTTATTCTGTGCTCTTGCTAGGAAGAAATTGAGGTTTCTGAAGTTTCAAATAATAGTAGACAGCAGAGTACTCAGATTTTTTTCAGTTACCTTTATGTTCCTCATCTCTTCTGTCAAATATATTATGTCCCACTAATGTCCTGACTTTGAAAATGATCTCCAAATGCAGATAATTCATTGTTATTTTTAAATCATGAAGTTCACTTAACTGAGCAGAAGTTTGATCTGACATCACTTTCTTTGGAAAACACATGAGAAGTTCTGAGCATATTCAAACCCAAAGTAATTATTTGAATATCTTTAGGGGGGTTTGTGTGTAAATCAGCAAATTTCTGGAGTTCTTTGTTTTATAATGCAGCACTTTTTCCTTAACTTATTATTCACATGGTTTTTTTGCTTTATTACATGTACTGTGATACTTAATTGTGTTTCCATAGCTGTAAATAAGCTTCCAGAAAAACTCAGCTGGGCTGAGTAAGTATCTCAGTTGCTATTGTTCACTCTTTGTCTAAGGCTACTAACACGCTGGGCTGAAAAATCTAAATAATGTGTGATCTAATTCTGGGGCTTGAAAATTCCTAGCCAGACCTCTGGTGAAGATTCAGAATTACTGTATTACACATTCTTCTGTGGAGCTTCAGTGCTTTTTCTTAGCAGCTAACACCATCTGCCCTTTTCTCTACGTTGGCTAATTTTGCCAACTGGTGTAACATAGAAGGCTGCCCCATTTTTCCTTTTAAGGATTAAGACTTTTGGAGAGACTGTGCAGCAGGACTCTAATTTAAATATTTATTTCTCATTCTAAGGCAATAACCTGAATGTCTAGTATGGCCAGCTCATGCAAAAGGTCTAAAGGGATAAATACTCCTTCCGTTCTTTGTTACTGTTTTCTGGGGATAGCCCTATTTCAGTTGTTTGCATTAGGAAGCCATCTATTTATGAAGTCTTGTTACCTGTCATAATTGTGCACTGTATCCAGTGTAACTTCAGTTCATGTTCTAGAATTAAATCTGGAAAATGTGCCTGGAGCCTCAAAGGTTTTATGATTTTAATTACTCTTATTTTGGGCTAAGATGGTGATAATGATAGCTGAATTTTATGTAGAATTTCTTTCAGTTATAGGGTATTTGTCGGAATAATTGTGTAAGATGTACAAAATTTACAGGCTAAAATAAGGCTTTGTTGTTATTGTTCTGCCAAAACACTGAGGTTTTGAAATTTTCCAGCCTGCTTTAAAGCATAAACGCAGTCCTAAAATTTTTTCATAGCAAAATGTGAGCTATCCTTCATCCAGAAATAGTATGGTATGCTTATGTGAACATTTGTGATTATAGTATTACATGGAAATCTTACTAAAATTCAGGAAAGCATCTTATACTCATGATGTTTTGAAAGTAATGTAACCTGTCCTATTTTACTTCACATTTTCTACTTTAATCTCCATCCAGTGATTAAATCGTAGAAAAGGTAAAAGCATGCCTGAACGTGTCTCAATCTAATTAATATTTTTATATCTATAACTTTAATACACACTTTCTTTCTCAGACATCTTTTTACTGCCATATATACTGGTGAAATACTGATAAAAATATTAGCAAGAGGATTTGTTTGGAATGAGTTTACCTTTCTTCGAGATCCATGGAACTGCTTGGATCTTGTTGCTATTATCGTCACGTAAGTAAAACTCATTTGTTGTTTTACATTCAGGAGACAAACATGCAGATAAAATGCTATTTGATATTGCTGAAGTTCTTTAGAGTGGCTGGCATCCTACCTGCTTAAGAGTTACCGTAGTTGAGTCACCTTTGCATATGTGCAAAGAGAAAAATAGTCATAGACCTTAAAGCAAGGCCTAAATGCAAAGGTCATCTTAGAACTATGTGATTGTTCTCAATTTAAATTTTGTTAAGAGACAATTGTGTGTACAGCCAAAACTAAATATGCCTTTTTATATTGTCTCAGTTGTACTCTGGATCAGATGAAACTCATTTGAGAAGGATCCAAAGTGGGTCACAAAGTGTTGAATGAGATGGTGATAAATAACAGATGAAATCCCAAGAATGTAAAGTAATGCTTGAGGAAAAACAGACCTGACTTTACATACACAGTTATGGGCTCTGAAATAGATTTCTTTTGTTGGGAAGATGATGCTGGAGTTAAAATAAACAGTCTTGTGAAAACACCACTCCAGTGTGCAATCATGGTCAGAGAAGGAAATAGATAATGAGGACATTACGGGTAAGAAATAAAAAAGTAGAACACATCGTTATTTCACTGTGTGGCCTGTATTTTTCTTCAGGACTACACACAGTTTTACTCCTGACATCTCAAAAGATGACAATTAAAAAAGGTGCAGAAAAGATGTATAACTTGTGTTCCACATAATAAGAAAATAAATGGAGAACTCTCATGAAAAAAATACAGAGCAGGAACATGGTTGAATTCAGTGGCACAGAGCCAAAAAGATAATAAATAATTTATTTTTTTATCCTACAACAAGAGCTGAAGGCACCAAATGAAGTTTTCAGATGGCAATAAAAAAGAAGGGAGTAGTTTTTCACACTATATGTAGGCATATTCCTGTAGGAGACTGTGGATGCAAACAACTTAGTCGCATTCAGAAGGCTTCCGGACAAAAACCTGGATGAAAACACATTTAGGGTTATTTTTAAAACAAAGATACTCTTGTTCAAGAAGTCCCTGAGCTATAAATTTCCTGGAAGAATTAATCCAGCAAAACATCACTGCCTTGATTCTAAACTCTCCTGTAAGCCTCTGTTCTAGGTCGTTCTTGAAGACACAGTATTAGACTGTGTTAGTCCATCTAATTAGTATTAGATGGATCACTGCTGTGGTCAGTTCTAAATTCATATCAAAGCCAAGTAGCTAGGCGGACAAGAAATGAGGAAGAAACCAAGTTAGACTGCGCATCTCAAATACAGAATGTTCATCTTGAAAGCAAAATAGTCTTGCTTGAAGCAGTGAACAGATTCACTTATGCCCATAAGTCTCAGTCTCTTTCAAAACAAATCTGTCATTTAGCATTTCTGAATAGTGTTCAGTTGTCATGTTTTAATTTATTAGAAGTGTAGAGTGATGTAAATTGGAAGAGACCTCTGGAGATCATGTGGTCCACATCCATGCTAAAAGCAGGACTAATTTAGATGAGGTTGCTCAGGACCTCATCCAGGTAAATTCTGAGCTTTTCTAAGCATGGAGATTCAACAGTTTCTCTGAGCAACCCATTCCAACCACGTTGTGGGGTTTTTTCCTCCCAAATTTCTAATTGAAATGTCTCGTGTAGCAGCTTATGTCTACTACCTCTCATCCTTTCATGGTGAGCTTCCAAGAACAGCCTGGCTCCACCTTCTCTAAGCCCCCACACTGGGCAGCTAAAGACAGCAAGCAGTAAGATGCCTGCTCTTCTTCAGACTCAACAAATCCAATCCAGCCTAACAATTTAACCATCTAATTGTCTTACTGCCCACCTTAGAGCCCTGGCTTGGACCTGCTGCAGTATGTAAAATGTCTTTATTGCCTTAGAGACCCCAAAGCTGGACACAATACTCCAGATTCAGTGTCAGAGATCACTTCCTTCAGTGTATGAGCTAGACTCCTCAACACAGGAGCTAGACTCGTGCTAACCTAGCTCAATGTGTGATAGGTGTGCTGTGTCACAAGGGTGCTCAGCTCCTTCATCTTCAATTTGTCTGCCCTGACCCCAGGTCCTTTTCTGCAAAGCTCCTCCTTCCAGTCTGCCCTCAGCTCCTGCTTGTGGTAATGCTGATTCAGGGGCAAGAATTTGCCTTTGATTTTGCTGTATAAGGTTTATACAGCCGCTAACTGTTTATACAGTTTATAAACCTCCTTCATGAGGTTTATACAGCCGCTAACTCCAGTCCGTCAAGCTCACCCTGCAGAGCATCTTTCCCACCCTGCACTGACTGCTCCCCCCTCTGCCTCCCTGGAGTTCTGTAGTTGGGAACTTGCCGAAGGCAAACTCTAGTCCATTCTTCAGGATGTTAACGAAATTGTTAAACAATATTGGCCCCGGGACTGACCCATGAGAGATGCCACTAGTAACCAGGTGCCAGCTGGACTGTATCCCTTCGATCGCAGCACACAGACGCATGGACAGTATCTCACTTCCACAGGTTTAGACACAAGACTCAGGGACCTGGGAGGCCTGAGAGCAAACCCCACTGGTAAAGACCAAATCAAGGCAGTGTTGAGTAATTTCAGGTTTTGCATGTCCTTTGTCACTAGGTTCCCTGCCTCCTTGAACAACAGGCCTACAGGTTCCTCAGCCATCTTTTCACTGCTGATGGACTTAAAGTAGCCCTTCTTGTTGCCCTTCACATCCCTTGCCAGGCTCAGCTTCAGCTGCACTTTGTCTTTCCTTGCTTCATCCCGGCATGCCTGGCAATGTCTTAGTGTCCCTTCCCAGAGCTCTCCCTGCTTCAACCTTCTGCACTCTTCCTTTTTGAATATGAGGTTAGTCAGGAGCTCCCTGTACAGACAAACTGGTTTTCTGCCGCATCTGCTTGACTTTCTACAGAGCGGGGTGCAATGTTCCCGTGCTTTGGAGAAAATCCCCTTGAAGATCAGCCGTCTGTTCTGGGGGCCACTTTTCCCTTTGGGGAAGTTTGAGATCCCTGAACACAGTGAAATCTGCTGTCCTAAAGTCCAGAATTTTTATTCTACTCTTCATCTTGCTTACTTCTCTCAAGGTCTTAAACTCCACCATCTCAGGAGCTCTGCAGCAAAGGCTGCCAGCAACTGCCATACCCCCGGCTGGTTTGTCCTTATTTGTGAATAGTAGGCTATGTATTCGCACGTCATCACACATGTATATACACATATGAACAGAGTATTCGTATTGGTAATCTATAAACCACTGAGGAGCTTATGCATTGCTGATCATCAGAAGCTATCAAGTAGTCCAGCAGCTCTATGAACAATTTCATTTTATGGCCCGACTTTCCTACCCATACTCCTAATTAATTTGTGTTCAAGCAGATAGAAGCACTTTGCAATAGAGTATTTCCTAGTTTTTTGGGTCCTATCTTGCAACAAATAAAAGTATTTGGGATTTAACTCAATATGTAACTCAAGTGCAATTATTATTTAAGGTACTTGAGAATTATTTAATCTTACAGTCTAGACAAAGTCACAGTGTTCTGATTTATTGTCCATGAAAGTAATGCTTTGAGTGGGAGGTTGCCTAGATCACCTCCAGAGGTCCTTTCAAACCAATGTTTCTCAGGCTCTGATTTTTTATTTCGGGGAATTGTGTTACCAGTTATGAACTTGTCATAAGATGAGTCACAATTGATGTCCTTTCTGACTTGAAAGAAATCTCACAAAGTACAGAGTAACGTTTTAAAGTGCTGCGTAGAACTTGTAAATGCAACTTGTAAAATAGTAATTTTCTGAAAATTTTAGATTATTGAAATGATTAAATTGAAACTAGTTTCAATACTCAAGTTCTTAGCTGACTGTTAAAGTTAGAAAGGCAGCCATGTGGTACAGAATTAATGTATTGTAAACTTAGTTTTGCTCAACTCCCTTCCAAAGTATATATTGCGTAGTTTTGAGATAGCTGCAACATATACTTCCGTGTGGTGTTTAAGTCAGATTAGCCTCATTATAGGAGGGTGTGAGTATGACACTGAAGAGTTTATATTTATTTGACATTTTGATGGATAAACACTTCAAAAGTTAAGCATCCAAATCCACGCTAAGTAAAAATTTGCTATGTTTCTTTTCAGAGGCACTGTTCAAAAGTCTCGATATTTTATATCAATACCTAGAAATGGGCTTAGGTTCCTAACTTTAGACATCTACCTTGGGACATATTTATTTTCTGTAACTTATTCATTACTGTGTGCTTAATGTGCATATGCTCTGAAAAGCTAGATCTTTGTCAATCATTTTATTTTTTTATAGGTATAGTTTTGTGGGTTTTTTTATAGGTATGCTACTATGTTTACTCCAAGTAAAGTTTCAAGTCTTCGATCTTTCAGAGTACTCAGGACTTTGAAAGCTATTTCAGTAATACCAGGTAAGGAGCAACATGTCTTACTAACTTCCTCTCTGCTCCAGCTGTGTGCTATTTCTAGTTCCTCTCCTGTGCTTGTCTTCAGTTTTCTGGTCACTTTTTGTGACTGTTAACTGGACCCCAAGATGTGACTGTTTTGCAGCCTGTAGCAACTCTCAGCAGCATCCTAAGAAATTATTTTTATAATCTTTGCCCAAAATGATTTTGACACAGGCCATTTTTTTTTTTATTTTCTGCTTTTTCTCTCACATCACTAATGTGTTTTTTAGTTTTACTTAGCTCAGTGCCTTTATCTTTTTACTTTTGTATTTCCTGAGCGGTGCCCTATTCAATATGTTGTCTTAACATAATGTGGCTATACCACATTTCTGGTTCATGTTCTAATTCATTAGCTTAAACTTCCATGGTTTATTTCCCAGTATGCTAACTTCACAATATTTCAATTTCCTTTGGTTTTGAACTGATCACAGCCACTATCTAGATAGAGCATAATACTTTCAATAGTGTTTTGCATATGCTGTCTGATATTTTTGTAAGTTGTGCCACTAATTAGGATACCAAAGTATGGATTTTAGAGCCTAACAGCAAAAACCCATTTTCAAAAGTATAAATGACTATACATCCCATTGTCATAATATACATATTAACTTTATAATTTCTGTGTAATTACAAACATATTTTTGATTTTGCTATGGAATTATAATGAGAATTAAACATAGGAAGTGTTTATTTTTTAAATGTCAAAGCCACCCATCAAGAGTTTTCATATTCATCATGGAGAACAGAGATTAAATGTAATTTTACATTTTTCTTATGTAAGACTTCTAGAAAAATCCTGGATATCACTCTCTGCCTGTGTCATATTTCAAATTCAATTGTTCTGCCAAAATACTGGTCTTCAGTTTATTTATAACCCATTTTCATGGACTCATAGAATGGCTGAGATTAGAAGGGACCTTTGGAGATCATCTGGTCCAGCCCCTGAGCTCAGGCAGGGCCACTGAGAGCTGGTTGCCCAGGACCATGTCCAGACACCTTTGGAATATCTTCAAGAACTGAGATTCCACAACCTCCTGGACAACCTGCACCAGTGCTCAGTTAATTACCCTCGCAGTAGAAAAGTGTTTCCTGATGTTCAGAGGGAATGACCGGGGTTTCAGTTTGTGTCCATGGCCTCTGGTCCTGTCATTGGGCATCACTGAGATCAGCCTGACTCCATCTGCTTTGCACCCTCCCTTCAGAGACTTGTATCACTGATGAGATACCCCTGGGCCTTCTCTTCTCCAGGCTGAACAGTTCCAGTTCTCTCAGCCTTTCCTCATGGGAGAGGTGCTCCAGTCCCTTCCTCATCCTTATGGCCCTTTGCTGGACTTTCTCCAGTATGTGCATGTCTTGTACTGGGGAGCCCAGAACTAGACCCAGTACTCCAGTGTTGATTTCTCCAGTACTGAGTAGAGGGGAATGGTCACGTCCCTCGATGCTTTGCTTGATGCACCCCAGGCCACCATTCTTTGTGGCAAGGGCACACTGCTGGCTCATGTTCAACTTGGTGCCCATCAGGACCCCTAGGTCCTTTTCTGCCGGGCTGCCTTCCAGCTGGGCGGTCCCCAACATGTATTTGTTCCCTTCCCAGTGTCAGACGTTCTTTTGCTTTTAAACTGGTGACATATTAAGGCATTATCTTCTAAGAACAAATTCCCTGAGGTCAGTAGAAGCTATCCTTTACTGTAATGTGTATTTGGCACAATGTGAAGTACTTGTTTAATGTTAATCAAGCACAGAAATCAGTCCATATTCATTAAAGTTTGTAAGTTGCTTAGATGCCGTCTTAATTTAGAATTTAAAAGTCAGAAAAATTAGTGTTAGGAGGAAGTAACAGCCAAATAAGTTATGATTAGGAAATTTAAGTAAAAATACTTTACTCATTCCTATGCTTTTTTTTACCTCATTTATTACTTTAAAGTTACAAAAAGTTACAAAACGTTACAAACCCCTTTACACTGATTGTTTTTAACATACTTGAAACTGTTGTATATTGCTATATGGGAACGCTACTGTATTCCTCTTCTTATTTTGTGTATTATTGAATCTTATTTTTCTAGGTCTGAAAGTCATCGTAAATTCACTTATTGAATCTGTTAAGAAACTTACTGATGTGTTGATCTTGACTGTTTTTTGCTTGAGTGTATTTGCTCTAATAGGCCTCCAGCTCTTTATGGGCAACTTACAATTCAAATGTGTCCTCACTAATGCTACATACAATGACACATTATGTAAGGATGCCAAGATATATGTACCAAATGATGAAGGTAAATTTTATTCTTTTCTCCCTTTATATAATCTGTGTATCTTCCAATGTGTGTCTTGTTTTTTCACAGAAATGTTAAAATATAGTTTTATGTATTTCTCATAAGACAGTATATCCTTCCATTCACACAAGTAGTAATATGAAATCTCTGGGACAACTGAATGTGAGATTAGTAAATCTTAGATTTGGAGGAAGATTAGCAGTCTGTGGGATAGAAAAGATGGAGTTTTTTATAAGCATTTTCTTCTTTACCTATGTACATTGCACGGGGATCCTAATTTTAGGGGTACTAAACAGAGAATTATTTTTTTTTTCATCACTAAATCTGTATCATTCAGGGACTTTGCCTGCTTCTCACAGAGATTCTTATTTTTACCGGAGATCAAATACAATCTTACATTGTGAGTTGTGCAGTTAATGATTATTTATTTTTTTTTAATTGCCATAGGGACAGATCTGCTGAGAAACAGCCCTATATGCCCTTTGTTGTGAAAGGAGTCTTTCACAGAGATTTGGTCCATTCAGAGTGTTTTTTAAAGTGCAGTAATGTATGGTTTACTGTCAGAGTACTGTAGGAACTGACAGCTTCTGATTTTATGATTCCTTAATTATTTTTTTTATTAGATATCTGCTACAGAATGAATAAATCTTCTGAAATACTGCTCTGTGGGTTCAGTTCACATCCTAAGTAAGTGAACAAAACAGCTTTGGTACTTCCTTATTTTTACCTCCAGATGTACTGTGTCTTTATTTTTGGCCTAAAGGAATGGTGATGATTTTTCAGGAGAGTGGAACGGAGGTTATTAAATATAAACCCAGATATTTCACATTAGACAAAGAACAAAGTACTAGGATGCAAGCAATTATACATGTGCTTTGTTACTAACTGCTGGTAATATAATGGTAATGTAGAATGATATAAAGGAGGAGGGGAACAAATAAAATTTCAAATAAGAACAGTAAAGAGTTCTGAGATATTAATAAACTCTCCTCACCTTGATGAATTATTTAAAAGGAAATATATTTTTTGGTTTTCCCCTCTCTCTGTAATTTTTTTGCACCTATCATACATCAGTGGAGAGTTTCTGTCTGTTCAGAAACTGGACAGGACTAGAGTTTCTGTCTAGTTTATTTGGCTAGATAAATGTCTGTTCTAAGTCAGCCCTTCTGGCAGAATTATATTGGGGAATAATAAAATGGACTCTCAGATAAACTGAACAAATTTGTGTATTTGATGTTGTGTACCAGATGCTTTAAGGTACAATCTAATACTGCAAGTAAATACTGTTTAACATTTCTTTTGTGGTTAGAAATGAGTGCCCAGAAAACTATAGCTGCCAGAATGTTGGGAAGAATCCTGACTTTGGTTATACAAGTTTTGATCATTTTGGCTGGGCCTTCCTTTCTGTATTCCGTCTGATGACACAGGATTACTGGGAGCGTCTCTACAGACAAGTAGGTGCTTTTATTACCTGCTAGAATGACTTTATGTCCACTAGAAAAACTTGCATCTGTTTTAACATCACTGACACCAAATTTATTTTAAAAGCAACATAAGTATTAAGGAAGTGGCTTCAAGTGACTAAGTTGTAAGAACTTCAGCAAGTGACATTGGATGGGAGCAATCCTGCTGTGAATGCTCATAGTCTTGTTGGAGAACACACTTGGGTCAGTGACTAATAGTTAAATGTTAATACATAACTACCAAAGGATCGGGGTGTATAGTAGATAGTGAGCTCCCTGCTGCAGGACTTGTTACATACTCTGTTTCTCTTCCTTTTATGTCCTGAATCCTCACCAAACTTTTTGGCTCAACATACACACTTTTATTTCAGATAATTTTTGAACAACTGGTACTAAAATATTTGGACCCTTTATGTTTTGATTCAGAGAGCTGAATGTAATTTCTAAATTCCCCTTTTTGACAAAAATGATAGAAAAATTGCATGTAGAGAATTCTCTGAATCCCTTACATCTATGCAGTGCCTTTGCTAGAAGAGAATTATTCTCTGCCTTGTTCTATAACTTTCATATGGTCCACTTTAAATTTTTTTTCCAGCAGCCTTTATTAACTGAGTTTTGTTTTTTTTTTTTAAATGGATATATCTTTTGCCATTTGGAGGTCAAGTGGGTTTTAGTTTTTAATGTCTGACAGCTTAATTTTGAGCCATCTCCTCTGCTGCCATTAAAAAAAAAAAAAAAAAAAGGCAATCAGTCTCAGTATTGCCTCTGATTCTCTAATTAGAGCATCTTTTGTGATGGTTTAGGAGAACCTAGCTTTCATCCTTATTACTTGAGTTTTATTAATTTCTTCTGTAGTCACCAGTATATTTCTTTACAGCTGAAGTTTCTTCTCCCAACTTAAACTCTGATGAGCATTTGCCTGATTTGCTGAAAGATAATTTTAAGAATGGATTTTGTTAATTGTTCTCTGCAGTACATGATATCATTATGAATATTTAATGGTCTGTTACATAAAAATAAAACATTGTATGATCACAGAGAAGTTTTTAAGAGCTGAAATTTCTTTACTGGAAGTCTGGGGGAACACCTGCCTAGTTGTATTTCTAGACCTTCTGTGTAACTTAGACCAGAGGTAGACCCTACTGTTCTTTAATGAAAACAGTGCAGTATGTTGACCTTTTGTATTGTATAGGAAACTAAATTGTTTAAAGTTAGTTTGAGATTCTATTGTAAATGTTAGTTTGTTAAGAATTTATTACAACCTTTTCCTCACAGACTATCCGTACATCTGGAAAGAACTACATGTTATTTTTTCTGGGGGTCATCTTTTTATGCTCTTTTTATCTCTTCAACCTGATCTTGGCTGTAGTAACTATGGCATATGAAGAGCAAAACAGAGCTACTCTTGCTGAAACAGAGGCAAAGGCAAAATTGCTTCAGGATGCCAAACAAATTCTAGAGAAAGAACAGGTTTGTAAATTTTTCTATATAGTATGTAATATGTGGCTCCTTTTGTTTTCTTCTGTTTGTGAATATAGGGAAATGAGGTTTTTAATTAAACATGTGCTTCATACAATACTTCCCCACACTTAATTTCCCTTTCTCTCTTGTCTCTTTATAAATGCACATGTGTATGTATGTATATATATTTAAACATACAAACATTTCAGTGATACAAACAGCAGGAGTCCAAGTTACATCATTACGTTTTAGGATTGGCAGACCTGAAATTGTATAGGAATAGCTTGCTGGCAAGTATACATTTTTTATGGTATTACGTGGGTGCCTGTGCTCTGTGGTTTGTCCCATTCTTGCAATACCACCATTGCTGTGTACAAAATCTCCTTTTTCTGGATATTCCTTCTTGCTATTACTGTGTAATCTGATGAAAGAAGTATGAGTGGATCGATCTGCATCCATAAGAAAAGTTATCCTTTCTACAGTTCCCTGAGACTGGAAGTTGTGATGCTGATAGATTTCAGGATTGATTAAAAATGCAAGCTTTCTGAGAGCCACGGTGCTCAGCTGTTGAAGGGCTGTCATGCCTCTTTTTGAGTGACTGCCTGCAGAAGTTCCACCAGTTGCCAAGAGCAGAAATAGTCTTTGGCCAGGCTAATTCCATCACTTCCATACTAATGTGGAAAGGCATCCAGAGACTCTGTTAGTTTCTTTGCTGTTGGTTTGGAGAGCTAATAGACACACATCAGATTTCTACAGCGTTTCCTCTTTGCATATTACTGCCCAGATTCATTCCTTGGCTCGTATGGGACCAGGGATCACCTGGTGTTTATTTTATTTCTGAGAAGTGGAGCTCTGAGCTGAAGCAGCAAGATAAATTGAAAACTATTGGCAAAACATGTTATCTTCTAACTTTTTATAAAAAATACCTCTGATTTACTGCTATCAATCAGAAAAGTCAGACTTGTAAGAGAACATAAAAATATTCTCCAGCAACTATCCAGTTTTATCATTAAGGTGAAAGACATCACCAGTTTATCAGTTTCCTCCTCTACAGCTGTCAACAGGCCTGTAACGTTTCTCTGTCTGAAATTTCAGCTTGCCAAGCCTTCCTAGGCTTTTCTTCCTTCTATTTTTCTTTAAACAGGATTAGTAGTTAAGAAAGGTTTAACATTGTAGGATTTATTTTGAGCCTTTAGTCTTCTGTTGTCTTTGAGCTCAAAGTCCTTTCCAAAGCAAGAAAATGAGTGTAAAAGGATACACCATAATATTCTGTAATTCAGATACAAAATAAAGTATCTAAAGTGGCAAGGACAGACTTTAATTGCAGTAGCTGATAAGTAACCCTGCTTTATCTTTCAGTATTGTGAATAGCATTTTGTACTCCTGTCTTTATATAGTAGTTTAATGTTTGAAAGATAGGAATTGTTAGTACAAAGGATTCAGATAACATAATAATTAAAATGCATGTGATCCTAGTCCATGCACTTGCATTTGCCTTGTATTAACAGACAGACCTTTTGCTGTTTGTTTTACAGATGTTGGCTGCAGGACAAAGTAATAAGGCCTTACATGTCAGATCTGAAATGTCAGTTGATGACTTGAAAAATTCAGAAGAAAAAGGGCTGAAGAAAGAAAAACCTGTTTCAAGCCAAAGCTTAATTTTAGGTGATCATGACAAAGAGGAGCATATATTTCATTCACAGCCTGGTCATTGCCACAAGAAACTTGTAAGTATTGAAAATAGATATATTCATTAGACTTGTATGTGATATGACAATTTGATGAGCAGAAAAGCTTTCTTTATTTGCAATTTTTTATTATTTTTTTTCCTTCCCCTTTTTTCTCCTTCTTGCATGCATTAGATTAACTTGTTTTGTAAAGCAATCTGAAAGTTAGATTTTGGAACCAGAGGGAGACAGCGGTGTATGGATTTAAAAGGGAGGTTCGAAGTGGCTGTCAGTAGCATACTTATGACACATTGTAGACCTCTGCATTTACAGCTGTGGTAAGATCTGCTGCTGTCTCTATTGTGCTGCATAAACAAACATACAAAATCCTGTAAGCTTTAGAATTTCCCTAATGACCTAACCTTTCTCTTTTTTTTTTGTACACACAGTTAATTCTCTGGCCTAAATATTTAGGGTTGGATTTATTTCAGTATGAAGACTTCTGATGCTAAGGGTGTGATTCACTTGTCTAACATATCATCTAGTGCCATTTTAGATGTTTTTCAACAGGTTGAATATCCTGGTTATCTTTGACGTCTGTGGCACATCTTCCAGCATAGTGTGGATATCTCAAATACATTATGGTATCTCAAATGTTACTAATTTCCTAGATTTAGGCACGTGAATTGCGCTCCAGGTTTATGTTTGCAGGTGTCTACATGTGATTTAGGTTCTAAATTCCCTGAATAGAATGGAGATTTAATGTTTTGGGTCACAAATTCATACCTAGAAACATTAGAGTTTTTCTGGAGTGTCTTACTTGGTCCCCACCTCTCTACAGAGGGGTACAGACGTGTCATGTCTTTTTAGTCAGAGACTGTGGATGTCTCAGATACCAAATGTCTCAACAGAGCATCTCAAATGGCTTCCGACACTTATGTTTAAGTGAATCAAACTTAATCAAAAAAATATGCATCAATTTTAATGGTATTATACAATTGTATATATAACGTGCACATAGACAAATTAAATATGGCTGTCTGAATATTAGGCTGAATCCCACATGTGCTATTTCACACCTTGATTACAACAGTGACTTCTGGCTTTTCTGCTCATCACTTTTCTAAATCCATTAAGAAACTGCTATTAAGATTTTTAATTCTTACTTTCCTTAATCTTGTGGTTTTTTTCATTGTACCTTTGACACTGGCAAAATACTGTGTATCTCATGGACAGTCCTTACTATCATGTTACCAATGGTACATCATCCATGTAGAGTACAGATTTTTTATCTTTTCAATGCTTAGTCCATGTGTGTATCTTCACTTGACCTGACCAGTGTGTGTGTGACTGCACATGGGGTATTGTGTTATGTTTTGAGCTTTCCAGTAAAACATTATTTTGAAATATCATGTAAAGCCAGTGGAGGCTGCCAAGATGATTACGGGGCTGTAGCACGTGATTTGTGAGGAGGAGTGGAGAGGCTGGTTTTGTTCAGCCTGAAGGAGAAAAGGGAAAGGGAAGAAATTGATTATTGCTGTCTACTAGTATCTAATGGAGTGTATAAAGAGGAAGGAGCCAAGATCTTCTTACAGGTGCACAACGGAAAATCAAAGGGAACAAGCTGCAAAAGATAAATTTGGATTATTTGTTAAGGAAGGGGAGGAAGTCACTGTGACAGAGGGTAAACATTAGAACAGGTCATCCAGACAAATTTTTGGGTCTTCATTTTTGGAGAGATTCAGAATGTAGCTGGAAAAGGCCCTACAGCTGAAGTTTGTCCTGCTTTGAGCAATGAAGTGGGAGGACTTGCAGAGGACCTTCCCAACTTCAGTCTTTCTCTGGCTCTGTGTAGACATCCACATTTAAATGCCTATTTTTAGGTATTTTCATTTTGAGCTGAATCTTCCAAAATAATTCTCAGGCAATTACCCATATTACTGAGTTATTTTTGACAATATCTAAAAAGAAAGCTTTTGATGCCGTGGTTCAGAACAGCCATTCTCCAGTAAAGGCTTGTGACTTAGACCAAACAAGGTCCACTGGAAGAACAGATGGTGCAAAAATAGTTGTTTGTGTCCAAATAACACTTTGACTGAAACCCTGGTTCCCAGCCACACCTTTGATAATGCAGTCTGGAATTTCAAACCAGTCTTCCTTCACCCTCTCAGATTTGTTTTCTCCTTCCATTTCTTTGGTGATCATTTACTGTGACTGAGCAGGCTCTCTAGATGTGGAGAGCAGGAACTCATCACCAAAACATACACTGTTCATTTTGATATTAACCCTCACCCCTCTGTCTCCCAACATATTTTCTGTGACCCCCATCATGATAATCTATTCCATCTCATGACAGATTCTCTCTTGCTTTTGGGAAAACATCAGAATTGTTCCCACCCACCTCAGAGGAAACGGAGACCTTCCAGTAACAGAGCTAAAGGAGTAATGGTCCAACTTACTTCCTTTTGAAAAGTGTCCTTGTAGGGGTGTTTTTATCAGACATGTCATCCTAGCTAAAATGGATTAGGTTTTCCTTCTGGCAGTCAGCGTGGTCAGAATTTCTTCTAAATTCCATGATCCTAGCTATATTAAATTATGTGTCTGAGATGAAGGAGTCAAAATCATCCACTTGGCAGCAACTGCCATCTGTCATCATCTTTAGTGTAGTATTTGCTTCTTATAAAGTGTCATTAATGTTTCCCCTGCTGTGTTAAGAATATTATACCATTTTTTGACCTAATTTGGTTCTCCTGTGCTTAAAGGGAGCACTCTGTCACAGTCCATGGTAGTGTATTATTATATCTATTGAGGGGGAAAAAAAGTCTTTCCATAGCAGGTGTTATATCATCTGTAAGTATAAAAATCACCTCTTATGGCTGATTATTTAATTTTTTTCTTCTAAGTCTGTGACTGTGTTGCAAGAGATGACTGAGCCAGGAGATAAATTTGGTAGGCCTTACTTCTCCAAGGGTGCAAAATCTGCACAGATGGGGTGCCAAATGCAATCTGTATTGAGACATTTCAGGAATAACATTTTCAGACCCTTCCCAAGGTCCCTTCTCCTCTGTATGTGCAGAGAATGGCAAAGTTATGAATATCTCTAGTATAGGAACTTTTGGAAATGGCTAATAGTTTGCATTAGAAGCTGGTACAAGAAATGTTTAGTGGAACCTGCTTTTCAGGAGTGTGTTCTGCAGAGTTTGTATTGCTGTGCTTGCTAACAGATGCCTCTATACTATCTGCATTAAAAACTCCAAGACCTGGCTCCAGGTAACTGTGGCTGTGTGAGATTCTGGTTGTAACATTACTCTGTCTTACACATGCTTACAGATGATCATTTGACAGCAGAAGCAGCTATTTATCAAATAAAGGTTCTTTAAGGTGCATAGTGCACCTGTACGCTCACTTCCTCTTGCTCGCCTACATCACAGGTCTCACTTTGTCCTACAAATGTTGATATTTCATATTAAAAAAAAAAAACAACCCACAAAAAAAACCAAAAGAAAAAAAGGAAGGCCTAGAGCATGGTGCAAGCAGTGTGAGCTGCTCCAGTGTGGAGTTCTGCCATTAGTCAAATAAGTGTAGTCTGCAACAAAAATGGCAGTATGTTTAACGTTATGGTAACTGCTAGTAGTACTAGCTCTGCTGCAACTGAGGACTCTTCAAGCAATGTACACTCTAATCACAAAAGGAGGCTAAATATGCTAAGTCAAAGAGAAAAAGGCGTATTGGGTAGAAGCATTTCGGTAGGACATAATTAGTTTTATAAAAACTGGAATGGATGATTTCTCTAGCACATATCCCTATTTTAAATCCCAATTTGTCAGAGGATTCTCATCACCAGTTATTTACTTCACCTAAAGATAGATGAGCAGCAGTAACTGCTTCAGTGTTGGTGAATGCTCTTAGTCTTTCTAAAAATACTAACTCTGAATGCTTCTGAACAGACATGAATTTCAACAAGACTGAGGACTTTAGTCAGGCTCATACACAAATTCTTCCAGGTTTCTCTCCTCTGAGATACCAAACATGGAAAGGAATGAAAGGACAAGTCACACCGATAACTAGGATGTGATTAGAATAGTCTAACTGAGTCTTTTAGATTCTGAAAAAATAGAGGTAGAAAATGAATAGATATTTAGGTATAAGAAAGAAATTCTTCACTCTGAGGGTGGTGAGGCGCTGGCCCAGGCTGCCCAGAGCAGCTGTGGGTGCCCCATCCCTGGCAGTGCCCAAGGCCAGGCTGGACGGGGCTGGGAGCAGCCTGGGCTGGTGGCAGGTGTCCCTGCCCGTGGCAGGGGGGTGGGAACTAGATGGTCTGTAAGGTCCTTTCCAACCCAAACCGTTATATGGTTCTACGAACATTTTAGCACTGTATTATGAATTCATTTTATATGTCTATTCTGTGACAGTTCTATCAGCTAAATTTTACTTAGCTTTTCAAGTCATTAAAATACCAGAGACACAAAAAAGCAACAGTTATTGTTAAACCCCTAAGGCCAAGGATATCCGTTTAATTCCCTGAATAACAGTTTTATAGAACGTGTTCATAAAACTCATATTATCATAAAAGTTTGAAGTAATGATCTGACATATCTTTACTTATATACCCTCCCCACAAAAAGGAAATTAAACAAATCAAGCTGTGCTGAAAGGGAATACCAAGATGCTATCAGGATGTGGTCAGTCAGTAGCTCCCTGTCACGGGTCGTGCTAATTCTGTCCCCCCCGACACTGGAACCTTCAGTCTTTTTTTTCTGCCTCAATGTCTCACTTATTCTTTGCAGCCGGTGTTTTACTTAGTCTTTAAACAATGTGTGGGAGGGTATTAATATGTCATGAACTGAATCTTTGGTAAGAATTTAGTGTGTCCCAGAAGATACAGGTGTTGGTTTGTCTGTTATTCAGTGCACATCAGCAACACTGAGTTTAGCGTTCTGCAACCTCTAATGAAACCCAGAGTAGTCCCATCCCTAGTTTTAGGCAGTTCAGTATTAGCATAGATCTTGATAGGCTTAATAGGGCTGGGCAAACCAATAATTTTTATTCACTAAAGAACTATCATTAGTAAATAATTATTATTTATTAATCATCAATAATTCATATTTAATAGTCAGTAATTTATTCAAAGTGATTGTCAGTGTTCTTTTTGTATGCTCTTTTTATCAGTCACGGGAAAGATGGAATTATTTTTTTTCCTTTGCTCCCCAGTTAATGATTTTATACTTTTTATATAATGGAATTATTATTGTTAAATATTTTCAGAAGGAAACAACTCTTGAAACACATTACTGGTTTTGGTGAAATGCCCTTTACCTTCAAAGGAAAATATATGATATTGTTGCATTGTTTTCTTTTATATACCTTCAGCAAGGTGAGGCTTCATTAACATTTGTATTTAAAAAGGCATATTTTTGTTATGCTGGATGTAATTTTTATATTGCCATTTCTTCATATTCCTTGTTATATTATCTTCTGTTGTCTCTCTAACCAAAGAGGCAGATACTGCTGTCCTATGAATTGTCGGTGGACTCTATTAATGATCCTTTTCGAAGACAGAGGTTAATGAGTGCAGCCACTGTTATTACAGATAATTTGCGTAAGTAATTCTTCAGTGGTTTTGCTACGGTGGTTGTGTAACTTGACCTCAGAGATCAAAATGTCATGAACAGTTAGCATTATTTTTAAAGTCACTAGGAGAAATTATGCTACAATCAAACGTAAATTTCAGTAAAATAAATATTCTCATATCTCACGTAACTGTAACTTACCATTACCGAGGGTAAATCATGCCTGACTAACTGGATTGCCCTGTACAATAAAATGGCTGGGGTTTGTGGGTGAGGGGAGAGCAATGTTTTCACTTACACTGACTTTAGCAAGGCTTTCAACCCTGTCTCCCACAGTATTTTTTCATCCCAGGTTAAGGTGCTAGGATGTTAGGGTCTGCACGGGTGGCCAACCAGCTGGACAAAAAAACGGTTGTGTGTTTGGGTTTCAAGTGTCTGGTGGAGAGGTTATATTCCACCTGGAGGCAGGTAACAAGTGGAGTACCACAGGGGTGTATCCTGGGACACGTCTTGTCCTAAGTGACCTGGAGGAGGTAGCAGAGGGCTTGCTCTTGATTTTAGGATGGGACGGAACTGGGGGGGGAAGGTACTTGATACATTGGAGGTAGGAGCTGCCATCTAGAGGGACTTAGGCTGGAGGAATGGGCCAACAGGAACCTTGTGAAAATTCGGCCAGTACAAATGTAAATTTATGCCTATCTGCAAGAACCTCTTGCAACGATCCAGGCTGGAGCTGGCTGGCTGGGAAGCAGCTCTGCAGGAAGGGCCCGGTGGGTCCATGTGGGCAGTGAGCTGAGCAGTGGCCAGCAACACGCCCTTGCAGCAGCAATGGCCAACAGTATTCTCAACTATATTAAAAGGAGCGTAGCCAGGAGAAAAGTGATTATCAGCCTTTATTAAGCAGTTGCTAGACCACATACTATGCTCGGTTTGCCCCCCAGCTCCAAGAAATATATTGAGTTCAGTAGAGGGCCACCACGTCAGGGGACTGGGCGTTTGCCCAGTGCTGGGCTGGTTCAGCCTGGAGAGAAGGTTTTGAGGGACAGTTGATGTCAGCCTTGCAGTGTGTAGGAAGACGTTATCAAGAATGCACTCTTCACAGTGGTGCACAGTGGAAAGATGAGACAACAGACAACAACAGAAAGAAGAAAGTTTCAGGTTGTGTATAAGGAGAAGCTTTCACTGTGAGGACAGTCAGAGGAACAGGTTATGCAGTCTCTGACCTAATAGCTGACCCTGATTTGAGAACAGGGTTGCACTAGGGATCTCCTGAGGTCACTTCCAACTTGACTTCTCTTATAACCCTATCCTCAGCTATGGACACCAAGATACGGGGGATGCACTTCTTCATTTTATCCTGCTGGTTTTTGGGTTTTTTTTCAACTCATGCTGCATCTGTGACTGTGCAGACGCAACTTACAGAAAACAAGTTGTCAGTTTCCCAGAGACAGTTAAGTTACTTCTCCTTAATGCAGAGCCTTTATCATCCTTCAATAGTGTAATAAACATATGAAGAGGTGGGTAATATCACCAGTTTCTGTAATTAGGAGATTTACTGATAGTGACCTTTGAATAGCCTATGATTAGTTTGTGTAGAATGAGTGAAACATTTTTTTTCTATTATGTTGTTCTGCTCACATGAGATTGATTTTTCTTTTCAGTCTTTTCTGTGACGGTCTTTTTCTTCATACTATGATATTCCACATAATTTCACTTTCCCTCTTTGTCATTTAGAACTGCAGGAGTCAAAACTGAAATGCCCTCCATTATGGAAACGTTTTGCTCGCAAGTATCTAATTTGGGATTGTTGTCCATTCTGGAGAGTAGTCAAAGAAAACGTGAAATTGGTAATTTTGGACCCATTTGTTGATCTCTTAATCATGGTTTGCATTATTGTGAATACCTTCTTCATGGCTCTGGAGCACCCTGACATGCCATATAATTACCAAGAAATGATTTTCATAAGTGACAAGGTAAGTTAGGTCTGTGTTAGAGTGAATATGGAGTTATAACGCCATATTTATACTGGGACAGTCCTATAAGGACATGCTTTTTCAGTGACTTTTTGCTGAATTTCTTTTTCCTCCTCCCAGGTCTTCACCCTGATTTTTACAGCAGAAATGATCTTGAAAATCATTGCTCTAGATCCTTACAACTATTTTCAGCAAAAATGGAATATTTTTGATAGTATAGTTGTTATGATTGGCCTAATAAGCTTTAAAGAAAATCTGTCATCTTTCAGACTGGTAATTATTTCTTTATTCTTTTCTAAAAGTACACATGTTTTATATAGATTTGTTAAAGATTCCAGTGAAATACCCTCAAATTATTTTACTGATGAATCTGTTAAATCAGTTCTCTTTTTGGGTAAATAGTAATCCAACATTAATATTAAAGAATTCATTCAATGTTCATTATACGCTTTATATTGGATATGACAAATACTCTGACACAGTGCACCCTCTGGGAGGTCTGACCTGGCAGGGAGTTCACTGGTTCTCTGTTACGTCTGTACAGTGGTGCTGCTCAATTACATCTCAGACCTTCCATTAGGAAAAAATGTTATCTGAGTGTTTCCATGAGCTTAAAGATAGCAAGTATTCCTTCACAGCTTTTCCTTTTGAGCTGAGATCTGTAAAATAACATAGCTTTCCTCAAGGTTTAGGGGCTCTCCTCAAGACTTTCTTCAGCCTTAGGGAAAAGGAGGAATAATTCTGAGATGTCCATGTAAAATGTTACTTTGCTGTTTATGTCCTTCATGTGTATTTAGAATGCTAAATTTACTAAGTACTAACATTCTTTGTAGCTTTTGAGTCATCACACCTAGAAATATAGTTGGATTCTGTTTTGTCTTGTGTATGACTGAGGGATTTTAGCAGCCCCGAATGCTAATTTGACGAAAAGTGTCCTTCTTACTCATGAGGGTGCGTAGAATAGATCCATCCGGCTTTTCAGATCCTGTTTTAAGTGTGGGGAGAGGTAGAAAAAAAATCTTTTTTCAATTTTTGTCTGATTACATTTGATTTAGACCAGAATGCAGTCATTTCATTAGCCTCGTCCAAATACCTATGAGGCACTTTATTATTATTATTACTATTATTGTTATTGCTGTTAATACTAATAGACTTACACATGCTCATATCTAACTTAGCAGAAACAATTTGAGAGCTTCCTTTGGCAGTTCTCTGTTCTCAGTAACAGTAACCATTTGAGCTTAAGCACAGTGCTTTTGGATCAGAACAATTAAAAACCTTTCTTTAGGGGGAAAATTATGATGGTGTTACTGAAGTAAAGACAGCATGATAACTGCAGGGTCTGGTTTTTGTGTGTGCTGTGCTATCCGTGCAGTGTTCACCACTCACATTGTTCTCTTGTGTTTTACTTACAGCTCAGGATCTTCAAATTGGCAAAGTCCTGGCCAGCCTTAAATACTCTTATGAAAATAATTGTAAACTCCGTTGGTGCTCTGGGTAACCTCACTCTGGTTTTGATTATCACTGTATTTATTTTTGCTGTAGTAGGAAGGCAGGTTTTAGGCATTCATTATAAGGAAAAATTCTACAAAATAAACACCAGTGAGGATTTACGCTGGCATATGAAGGATTTCTGTCATTCATTCCTGATCATATTCCGAATACTATGTGGAGAATGGATTGAAACCATGTGGGAATGTATGGAAGTAGCTGGAAAAGAGCTATGTCTTCCCATTTTCTTGTTAGTCCTCGTGATAGGAAACCTGGTGGTGAGTATCAAGCTATTTTTCAGTCCCTACTAAATACATCCAGTTACATTGGCATCTTTTTTTTTTTCCAAAGGAAACCTAATCATCCAAAGAGTATTCACACTATTTGCTTATTTGGGTACTACTTAATATATGTTTTCCTTCTGTTTGTTTTTTTTTTTTTTTTCCCCGTCTTCCTCTTTCTCACACAAGAGGCAGCTGCTAAGCAAAATAAAATTATTCCTTCTACCCAGAGTATAGCAGTGCCATTTTGATAATTTGGTGCCTGATTTCTTCATCTTTTGTGTGCTAGGTTCAGATAACCAAAGTGTTCAGTGCTTTTAATGCTTACCAACTTTTTATTTTCAAAAGTTTGCAGTACACAGATTTTCCAGTTTGCGTGACATATACTAGACCTAATGTATATATACTGGAAGATGAAATCTTTTTCATCTGCTTCATTTGTTGGTCTATACCAGATCCTTTTTGATGTTTGTGGTGGTGGTAAAATTTATCTTTGCCTGCTGTTTTTCAAAATGTCTACCTCCACATACCTTATGGACATCAGAGCATGTGAAAATATATTTGACATACCCAAACCCTTGTTTCATTCCTTTTTCTCCTGCCATTCCTTCCAGAAGGAGCCATATCATACTATATTAGTATTTCAGTAGAATACTAAATAATTTCATTACAGTGGTTGATGAAAGCAATATTGAGATTTTCTCATCTAGGGAAGGTTTTCTGAAATGTCTTTTCTGTTAGCAGTAGTGTCTCCAATTTACTTTAACTTAATTTTAAGGTGCTCAACCTATTTATTGCCTTGCTGCTGAGTTCATTCAATACTGACTCCTCAGTGGAACAAGAGGAACCTGGACAAATGACTAAATGTCAGATTGCTATTGCGAAGATCCACAAGGGCCTGTGGTCTGTTAAAGACAGAATTTTGGATCGTTGTGGCAAAACAAAGAAACAAAACCTTAAAACAGCCAAAAAGAAGACTTTAGTGAAAATTTCTGCCAAAGACATAGAGGAAAATAATTATGCCATGACAGATGTCAGAAGGGATATAGGCAACAATTGCTTTGACATGGGGTATTACAATACTGAAGAGACTTCCTCAATAACAAGGAAATATGAAGAATTTTTAACCAGTCATAGTACCTGTGTTCCCATTGCAGTAGCAGAGACTTACACCGATGAATGTGATGATGATTACAGTGCATGCACAGAAATAGAATACAGAAAACAGGTAAGGAATATTAATATTTGAAAAAATATTGTAACTTGCGTCTGTAAATATAATCTCAAAGACTGAACAGTAAATGCTATCCCTTCTGTCATTTCTGCAATTGTACTTTATTTGTTCTTCTAGTAGCTTCAAAATGCAAGAGCTACCAAATAATCTTAATTATTCGATAAGAGATGTTGAATATCCACTTTTTCATCATTCTCCTAATTGGCAGCCATAATTCTGCTTTTGTCTGTTTTGTTTCCATTTAGTGCTGTCAATTGCTAAATGATGTTTGATCAGAACAGACATTCTTTTTGTTTCCTTTGCCTTACAGATGGCACCTGGAATTTTTGGAAGTCAGGCCTCTTGTGTTGCTTGTATGTTGCTTCTCAGTTGCATGGAATCTAGAGGGAATTTAGTTAAAACCTTCACCTTAAAAATATTATTTCTTAGTGATTTTTTAATCCCCTATTCACCTCTGTGATACTTTGGACTCCCCTCTTGATTGTGTTGTGTTGGGCAAGATTAAACTCAAGTCTTGCTGCATGTGAGTGAGGCACTTACACTTGCCATGATAGTCAATAATGGTGCAATTAATATGCCTGCACATAGGCATTTAGGGGTATTTGAGATACTTCAGGTGCCCGTCACATCCACGAGGGACTGACAAACAAGGCACAGAAGCTATAGGAGCTCTTTGGCATCTGGAGACCAGGCATACGTAGAAACACCTCAGATGATACTATGCTTACTAGATTACTCCATTTAGATATCTGAATCTCAAGATTACACACACTACTTACCACAGAGATGTCAAGTACCATTTGAGGTTCTGGCTTACCTTGTACAGCTTCTATATGCACTTCCTAAAATGCATCTGTCAGTTCCTGTAGATCCTGTGCCAGTTTTAACCATGCCGTGTGTATGTCTTAGGTACCCCTAGGTATCTTAAACATACACATGTATGTACCTAAGACATACACATGTGGGGTGTGTGTCTTAGGTACCCCTAGGCATCTTAAAAGACACTAAACAGTCTAGGGCAAGCAACTGAATTAAACCCTTTGTGCCCTCACAGCATGCAACCGTGTCCCTTGCTTCACGTCTATATTGCTTGTATGTGCCCACTTTTGCACTTCATGTTTTCTCCCATTTTGCTTTCCTGGTTGTTTTTGGTTTTTTTGGTTTTCCTTATTTTTTGCTTTCTTCCCTCTAGTGTTGTGCTATACTTCTAATAAAATGGAATTTTACCTGATTACTTTCCTTTGAGGAGGGTGATGTGTCTTAGCGAAATTCTGTTTGTGACAGCAGTTACTTCTAATATATGGGATATGATGTGGTTACTTAGAAAGGATATGAATGCTGGTTTGAGTATGATGATATATCTGCATGAATGCATCTTAGTTCAGAACTATTGGATCATCCTCTGAGATTCTTATTCCGTATAAATATTTTTGCCTATAGAAGGTAAGGGTGATACCCTTTAGCCTATCGACAGTACTTCAGCTGTGTATGAAACATCCATTAGTAGTTTGAGCTCAGCTCAGCGCACAAGGGCCTCAAGTTAATTTCTTTTAGAAGCCTGCTTTGTTCACAGACAGTTGTAATAAGAAGCAGCAGACTTCAATATACCTTCCCTGCAATCTTTTGTCGGAAGGTGAACAAAAAAAATACTAACTCTTCTCAGACCCATACTAAAAGAAGTTCCGATAGAAGCTGGCTTACACAGCAGAATGAGCTGTTTTGCAGTTTCTTCACATAAAGCAAGATAGAAAGCCTCTTACAGAAAGTAGCTTATGATTTTAATTTATGTCTTTTTATTAATTTGTGCTTATTTCTCCAGCTGCCACAGACATTGCAACTGTGCTTTCCCTCTTCATAGGTTAAAGTGATGGTGTAAGCATGTGGCAATATAGGGTTTAGCTCATCTGAAAAAACACATCCAAATGTGTGAGGAGCAAGCTCAGATGGAACACCAGGCTTTGCCAACTATACTGTACCTAGACTAGCTTGTTAAGGATTGTATTTTATGAGTGTTAGTTATGTTATGATTGTGATATCACCATATTTTATATCTATCAGAACAGGTATTTGGGCTCAAAGTACAGTTACCTAGTATTACGCTATGGCAGAAATCTCAAAAGCAGGTGCTGTTTTCGGATGGATTATGATATGGTCAGTGTCTAGGTAGGATCCATTTTCTATGTTTTTGGTTATAAGAGGAGGCATTGTCAGTGGAATAGCTTTGGACAAATTCTCAAAGAAGCAGAAATTGCTAATAAACGTAGAATTATCTGTGGCAATTTGAAATATGTTGTCCATAAGCATCTGATGAAAGAAATTCTTTCCCTGCTGTAGTGGAATCTGGTATTGCTTGGAATTTGTTGTGGCAAAAGGACTGAGGACTGGTTTGGATCATTTAGCTCTTCTGCCTGTAACTAGAAACATTAGACTGTTGGGGTCCAGCTGCAAAGGCGGCTGCTGAATCCATCAGTGGGCTAAATGTAGATCTTGAGGAATGATACCTTTCCACAGTATAACCACAGGACCATGGTATTTGAAAGCAAAGAAGAAACCAATCTTTTACATGCCTTTTAGGGATATCATTTAGTTATCTGTAAAAAGATAAACATGGTAAACTTTGTGGATGCTTTAGATTCTGTTAAAGAATTTTGACTTTTAAGAATGACTGTCAGGAAGAAAAATGTGGAAAGTAAACCAGCTTGCATTATTTCATGCAGGGAGACAGATTAAGACATAGAGAGCAGTGCCGGAGTTCAAGTGGTTTCAGTCAGATTTCTGGGACTTCTGAAACTATAAGTTATTTCTCCGAAACACACCAAAAGATAGAGGAAAAAGAGGTAATTATAACTTTTATCATCTTGTGTCATATGCTAGAGATTAAAATTGTCACAGCGGTTCTCTCATTCAGCAATGACAGGACAAGGTGGGGTTTTCTGAAGAGCAGAAAGTATAATCCCTGTGAAGACGGTACATCTTTCTAGAGGTAACAATAGTTTAAAGCATGGAGGTTTGTCTCGCATAAGCAGCCATGGCTAACAGTGTAATTTAATATATTATTTTGTACAAAATAAGAGAAATTAATGGAGAAACACACTCACTTTAAACATATCTGATACCGTTCATTTTTATAGATAACTCTGCTGTTATCCTTGGATGCAAAGATTTGTTCTCTAGAAACAGTTCCCAAAACAACCATACTTTTTCTGGTCTAGAAACTTATTCTAATGCATAATAGATCTAATAAGCTCTAGAAGCATATTCTGATATGGTACAGTCCACATCAAAATAGGTGAAGAATCATGGTTTGCCTCCAGTGACCCAGGAAATTAAATGGAAGTTCATCAGCTTTTTGGATTACTACCTCCAAAAGTCAAACCACTTTAACATTTTCAGATTTTAGATAAAGTTGACAGTAGTTTTGTTTGTTAGGCATTATTTAATTATACTTACATAAAAATAAAAATATCAAAATGCCCTTGGATTTAAATAATTTCATTTTTGTCTATGCTGAAGATTCACTAGGACCTGAAGTTAATGTAAAGCAGCATGGCTGTCAACAGAGCTAATTCCCTCCTTCTGGCTTCTTATTCTTATCCCTATCCTCATGTCTTCCCTTTCCATGTCATACAGGGCACTTACACCTTATGGCTGGTAGATTGTTTTATTCCTTTTTCTTTATACTTGTTTTCCTTATTGTCCTTAGTTTTCTAGGTGTGTAGGTTACCTACTAATAACTACAATCCTTTGAGATGTGTAGACTATACATACATTTCTTTCCTGCTAGGCCTTTCCACTATCAAGCCTTTTGAGACATGCTTTGTATCTCTGAAAATGAAAAGGGTATTGGATTGGCATGAAGAAGTCAGAGTTTTCTCTAAATTAAAGTTGTAGAATAATCTCTTCTAAATGTTTTCCTTCCTGCAAGTCCAGTGTAAACAGCTAAATAAACCAATAAACTTAGGAAATTAAAACCATGGAAACAAACAGTAGGGATTAGTCTTTTCTGCCCTATTATTTGTAATTTTGGTTTGGTAGTTCAACAATATTAAGGTAATTTATATGCTGCAGATATTATTTTTTGTGTGTGTGTGTTTGTGTTAAGTTTCATTTCTTTTAAATCTGGTAACCGTATTAATTAAAAGCAAGTAAATTTTCCTCTTTGCCCTTCTCCTGTGCAGAAATGTGATGCTGGTAGCTATTCTGAAGCCAGCACTGTGGATCCAGTTACTCTTCTGGAGATGTTTTGCCAGCCTAAAAAGTCACGTCTACCTAAGGAATGCTTTGCAGAAAGTAAGAATCTTTTCTTTTTTTGCGGTGACCCCAAATGAAGCAGAATTCAAAGATATCTGTTTGGAACATTTCCAAATTGGCAAAAACTCTTTGCCTGAGACACTTGTTAATAAACATAAATCCTCAAAGAAATATACCTGAAGCCAGCACAGATCTGGAGTAGTGTTGAGAAGCCTGAACACAGGTATTTAGTACCATATGAGATGCCTGAAAGTTTGCAAGACAACGGCATTGGAGCTGGCAGAACTGTCACAGAAGCTGCAGAATATCTGAAGTGGCCTAAAATGGTTCTAAACTCCTGTGTTTAGGTAGCAAAATGCCACCTCTGGAGTGTGAGTTGATCTTATATTGAGGCATCAGGCTGTAAGTATCTGTATATGAGCAAAGGTACTCAAAGCACTCCTGAAGGGGCAGCTGGAGATCAATTACAATAAGTACATTGGTAGATGGTGTCTTAATACGGCACGTCAACCGAATTTGTCTGAGCTCGCAGTACAGTGGATGAATATTCAGTCAGTGCAGCTAATGGGATTCAGAGGGACGGTGTAGCTCATCCCAACGTGGACGCCTACCTTTGATTGCCTGAATAGCTCCTTAGATCCCATTGACTCATAGTTGAGTCCTACCACCTTTACATCTTACTGGTGAAATGTGTTTCTGGTGCGAAACAGTGAACAGAGAATCTAGTTGTAACATCTCCGCAGTACAATCAAGTGCAATAATCAGTGAAAATAATAATTTACTAAACCACTAGTAAGATAATATCTCTTTTCAAAACAAAAAGAATAAATGCAGAAAATAAAATAATCAAGGTTTTTTTGATGGAAGTAATGGCTTTTTTGTGCTTTTTCCATGTATAAGTTGCTCCATTAAAAGAGGTCATTTTGGACTACAAATCATATCTTCTCTTTAGCTTTAGATCATTTCAGCCACGGCATCACCCCATAAGTAAATCAGCACTTTCTTTATATAGTATATAGAAGGTCATTTTAAGATGTCTTACAGTTTTTAGATTCTATGTCTCCACATGTTCAATGGAATTTAATATGCTGTTCTTTCTCTTTTCAGGTTGTATTGAATGTTTTCCGTGTTGTATAGTGGATATAACTAAGTTTCCAGGCAGAACTTGGTGGAATTTTAGAAAAACCTGCTACAGAATTGTTAAACATAGCTGGTTTGAAAATTTTATAATTTTTATGATAATATTGAGCAGCGCAGCACTGGTAAATTTAATTCAATTTGTCAAATTTTGAATTGATGGTTGTTAGTAAAGGAAAAGAATCATATTATTATTTATTTCTTCTACTCTCACATTCCTTTTCCCAGGGAGAGACAAGAGCATAATAAATGTATCCCTTAGGAGTTACAAGGCTTTTGTCCACTTGGATAAGATATTTAACTATCTGGAACCATATTCATCTGCGTAGTCCCATTCTTCATGGAACATAGTTCTTCACACACTTGTGTACTTAATTAGGAGGCTAAACCAGGGTCTGAAATTACTTAGGAAATCTTAAAAAAATAAAGCTTCTCCTAAATTTGTAAAGCAGACTAACTTCTCAGTAAAAACCTAGATTTAAAATCATCCAAACATTAAAATGATCAGAATCTAAAACTGAAGATGTCTGTAAACTGGTAGGTGATTTAATGTTTCATCACTACTCTGATTATGTCCCTTTCTACTGAAGCACAAAGGAAGTTTTATTTGATTTGAAACCATATTCACTATGTCTACTGAAAGTAATTTGTTAAATAAAACATTATTTAGCGCAGAAGGAGCATAACCAACTAGTGTGAAAGTGACCTATATGGTGGATGTCAGAATTTTCCAGATAAAATCTCTGTGCATTAATTTAGGTTGTCCACTGAACCATAGGTCTGAACTGTCTGCTTAAAAATGTCTGTGGCAAAATCTCCAAGGGAATTCCCTGGGAATCCCGAGGATTTCTCTGTACTCAGATGGAACCAAACTGAAGCAAGGAAGGAAACTGAGTTATTATTTAATGTACTGTAGGATCTGGCTGAGTTGAACACAAAACTGGTTGGTATCCAGATGCAAGATAACAGAACAATAATGATTTCTTTTCATCGAAGATGTATTGCAGTGGTCAGAACTTTCATTGAAAACTTTCAGATTTCAAAGATACTATTGTCCTCTTGCAAAAAGGGGCTTGCCCATTTTCTGTTTGTTTATAAAGTTATTTGCTGATACAGAATTTTCTGAATCAGCTGGAATGAAGGGTTACAATACCATCAGGCATGTCCATGGCTTTGAAGTATATTAAATGAGATGGTTATCATATAATACACGGAAAAATATGTGGTAAGTGCTCAGTGCTCAGAGAAAAGGAAGAATTAATGGTTAGAAATTTGGAAGAGCATCACTGCTAATGAATGGGTGATTTGAATAGTAGATGGAAATCAAGGAAGCCAAGGTTAAACTGTGAAAAAGACGATGCTAATTATTAAACTTGCTCAGAAAAAAGGTAGGAAATGGTAAATAGGTTTATGTACATGAATGACCGGAGTTCTCAGTTACCCATAGTCAAATTACTTGTCCTGTGGACAGTGACAGCCCTGCACTGTAGACATTTCTCCTAATTGTAGCACAACTGAATGACTGCCGCTTCAAAGACCACTTAGCTCCAGGAATAGTATTACTGCTTTCTTATGCTGCAGAGCAGGAATGCGTAACTCTTACCAGATTGTTGGTAACTATACATAGATGCATCTCTGCCTTGTGTTTTTTTCAGTGAGAATATAAAGCAGAAACACAGCAATGATTTTACAGGAGTTTATTGTTTCAGGTCTCATTTGAGCTAAGCACTTGGTTGTGCTCCAGCTCCCCCTTTATCTATGGCCTTTTAGGCTGGTTTATTATTATCAGCATGTCGTAAATACAGGGGAGCAAATCAGGTCTGCTGTAATGACGAAATAACCAGTGTCTCCCAGAGCACTGGAGATACATAGCAGAGTCACCCAGGTGTTTCTGCAAGAGATACATAATGATTTAATGTGACTGGTGATAACTTACAACTATTAAGGCCCACTGTATTTGAACTAATCCTTGCAAAACCATTGAGTAGTCTTTGCTACCATGCTCCCTTGAACCAGAGGTCTGTGGACCACCTGTGTCAGTCTCCCCTGTAACACAGCCTGCTATTTCTTTAGGGAGTGTTGACTGTTAATGAATTTATTAAACAAAAATAGAAGGATAAGAGATTCCACAGTCAGGTAAGGAGCTGTTAAGTGAAGAGCTGATGGAGATTGGAACTGGATATGGATTAAAGTTTTGACAGACTCTGTTTGGTTCCTGACCTTTGTCACAGACTACAGCCATGTTCCTTTGGGAAAATGAATTGATCTCTCTACCCTTCATTTTCTCTATAAAACAAAGATATTTGTGTTCCATCATCTCAAGGATGTGAGGTAGTGTATTCCTTTTGAGAGGGCAGACCCTTCAACTTCTCATTTCAACTTTTTTACTCATGGCAAGATAGACAGAAAGTTAGCAGCTGCAGAGGCAATGTCAGAGAAGGGGACATGAATTTGAATGAGGGTAGGAGAAAGAGAAGTTGTTAAATGCCCTGACGTGCGCTAGAGGCACACTGAGCTCTTGGGACAGCGTGAAAGAGAAGGAGACAAGAGGAGACTGAGTAATTTACATTAGGAATCATAAGGTCTGGGCGAAGCTATGGTACAGGGTGAGTTCTGATATAACTACATAAATAAAAGATTTTAAGTAATAAGCCCGGATTTGTTGGGGGAAACAGTGGTAGTGAAAATGGATGGATAGATCATTAGAAATGTTGGCACAAAAGAGAAAAGAAGTTGAGATGGAGCTATAAGGTAGAGGAGGAATGGATGAAAGCAAGAATCAAGACATTGCCAGAGGCTTGATGAGGAAATGATGTAAGATGTTAAAAGGAATTGGGAACAGGTAGGCAATATCAAAAACTTAAAATAGGTTAGCGAAGCGGCAGCTATATTAAACAGTAGTGAACAATGGCATGAAATACAGCAATCAATAAAACGTGTTCCTAAACCCTTACTGACATCAAAGTAGTGTCGAGATTTAGGTGAAAAAAATGTGAAATTCCAGGAATTAACAGTTCCAGATAAGGTATTAGTCATATTTTTTTCATATCTGTATTACAAAAGCCTGCAGGCTGACTAAAGATGAATCATTTGGAAGGTCTAAGTCTGAAAGACAGTGGTTAATGTGTTTAATTCAAGCTTTATTATGAAGGATTTTAGACGAACAACTTCAAAATTATCCACTAACTTGGGAAGACAGGATGTTTAATAGCCAGAATTGACCCTCATCAGATATTTTTTTGAAGAAGTGTTGAGCATAAAGAACTGGAAGTATGTGATTTTTCAACCAACCTGAAAATGAGATTGTACTTATTTTACAGTTTAATTTTTTACGCCCAAGTATAAAATTAAGTGGTGGTTGCCCATGATTTAATATGAAATGGCTATAATAAGCCAAACTGTGTACTATTGTGCAATTAAAAAAAAAAATCTGTAAAAACTACTGAACTGTTTTAAAACCAAATTTTGAAATTCCAGGCATTTGAAGATATTCACCTGCAGGAGAGAAAAACAGTGAAAAAGCTCCTAGAGTATGCTGATAAAATATTTACCTATGTTTTTTTTATGGAGATGCTTCTGAAATGGATAGCTTATGGTTGGCACAGTTATTTCACAAATGCCTGGTGTTGGCTTGACTTCATCATTGTATGTGTAAGTATTGTATTCAGCTTGTCTTACATTTTGAATTTTGATATGCTCTGTATAGAGAGCTACATGTAAAATCTGATGGTGAATAAACACAAGTTTCAACAAGGTAGCACTGTCACTGAGGAGAATGTTGGTTATAAAAACCTTTTCAAGTGCAGAAAGAGAGTGCAATTAGTGATCAGAAATAAAAATAAAATAAATTAATTAAGCCAGTAGAAAACTGTGAAGCTGCTGGCAGCTCTGACATTTAGAAACAGAAAAAAGTAGAGTTGCTTCCTTAAAGGAGAAGAAATTTAGACGGTAAAGTAATTGAAAGGTATTGTTGAAAAAATGGTTTACTATAGAGTTAAAGACGTAGGAAAATATGTTTGGCCTTACAACCAAGAAATCCTAGCAATGCTTTATATATCTATAAAGAGAAATGATGAAATCAACCATAGTGAGATGGAGGAAGTGCAGTGTTCAGTTCAGACTAAGTTAAATAATATAATCTTGCCATATAAAAATGGAATATTTTTGATTGTAATCAATACACTGGTAAGATACTGAAATTATTTTGTCCTTTTTTTTTTTGAAATTATTTTGAAATAAGGACATCTAAACAGCTGACTTCCAGTAATGTCAAAGTAGCTGTTTGATAGCCTCTGAATAGTTTAACACTGAAGGTGGAGGAGTACTAGGAAATGTCAACAGAAAAATCTAATATCATCACTATTTACAATGAATGTATAGCATGACTTCAGCATTTACAGTTGTGTAATATTAATAGTGATGCCATCCAAAACTGAGGAAAACCATGAAAATATCCAACAGCTAGACAATGAGGCAACAAACTCAAATAGGAAGGAAGAGGCAATAGGAAGAAAAATGGAAATCATGAATTGTTAGAAAGCACCCTAATTATTGAAACAATTTTGTGATGTTTTCAATTCATTTTCTCTCATGAAAATTTAAAGTGAAGACTGGATATCTTTTAAAAATATATTTTGTTTCCACATCACCATCTTAAGGTATGATATGAAATTAATGGAACTACTGTATACACTTCTGAGAATAACTGTGCAGAAAATGGGAATATTTTATTTGAATAACCCTTTCTGGCCTGTAGTGCACAAAATTACTATACTTACCAATTTGGTTGTTATACTAGCATTAAAAAAAATTATGTGAACTGTTTTTTAGAAAAAATAAAAAAAAGTTTCAAATTAGAATGAAATAATTCCATTGTTTTTAAAATATTAGAAGGCAATGAAGTAAAATTATATTACAATAACTTTGAATGCATATTTTCCTCATTTGACTTAATGGTCAATGATGCTGTAACATTCAGCCTATGATTATCTACTGACACAAATAAAATACATTTTTGTATACCCTGTAATGATCTTGGTTTCAATTCAATGAACACAGCTGTCATTTGTTTCCTGGGGACTAACTAGTGTTTCCCAAGACACATCACCTTGTTCCTCTGGGAGTGCCCTGAAATCTCTCAGGACTCTTAGAGCATTAAGGCCACTACGAGCTTTGTCAAGATTTGAAGGGATAAAGGTAAGGATGTTGGGGGTGGGTGTGTGTGTTTTGTAATAACTGCGTTTGAAGCTCTTGCAACAATTTCAACTTGAATCTCTATTTTGGGACATGATGGCATTAAGATGGTTCCGATTGCCAACTTACATATTATGGTTGTTATTTTGAAAGAATACCTAACACTTTCACAGAAATTTATAAATACAAGTGAAATAAGGAAATGGAATTATAATGTGCTACCACAATTAATTATTACATATATTAATGTGAACGCCAGAATATTTCTCCATGTTTCCATTTTCAGTGCAATTTGCAGAATAAACTAAGCAAGAATTTTTTTAGACTTATATTTTTCTGAAACCCATTCTTTCGTTTATCTTAGACATGGAAAAATTTCATCCAGCAATATTTGGCAAATTCTTCTGAACAAAAATTAATTTTCTTGGGAAAAAAGGAACAATTTTTAATTACTTGTCAATAGAAAAGAAGATATATATATATATAGTTATGTGTGCTGTGTGCAGTCAGTTGCCAGTGGTTATTGGGTGATGTTCATTTTGTTGTGGAGAGCAAACTCTTGTTCTCTTACAAAACACCTCCAAGATAAAAAGAGAGTTATTTATGATATTGTAGTAAATGCAGATGATATAACCCATTCCCCTATACCTGATTTTTAGATCTCATAGCTACTACAGACTAATAATCTTATGTATTTCTTTTACCCAAGGATAATTCTGGTTACAATCTCTTTTACTTCCTTCCTCAAAAAGGCAAGATAGATCCCACAGAATTACATGTTAAGACAAGTTTGATGTTGAGCTGAAGGCTGGCTTTACATTTGTCATCTGCTAGTTTTTATATGGATGAGAATCTGCAATACCTACAGAAGAAGAAAAAAATAAGTGGTTTTCTGGGAAGGTGTCCTATTGAACGTGAATAATTCTTTCTTTTCCTTCATTTTATTTAAGGTTGTTGTGAATGCACTCTTGGGAGCTATCCCCTCAATCTTGAACGTTTTACTCGTCTGTGTTGTCTTCTGGCTCCTATTTAACATTGCAGGAGTAAAATTTCTTGGAAAAAAATTTTCAAAATGCATACTCAAGAAAGGAAATATCAGTCTAATTGAAAACAGAGATAATTGTACTTTCTATAATGGAACATGGACAAATAGTGATATAAACTTTGATAATGTTGGGATGGGATACTTGGCTCTTCTCCAAGTGGTAAGTTCTTTAAAAACGTACTCAGTTTTCTTCAAAGAAATGTGTTGAGCAGCCCAATCATGGGATACTACTATGCTTCTGTGTATTTCACTGAAATTAGGGATTTTTTAGCTTCCATAAATATTTTTCTTATCTATAAGGTGCTCAGTTCTTCCTAAAGGACATTTTACCATATGCAACCTTGTATTAAAATTAGGCACTGTGTTTCATGGCTCTTCAATTTTGTTTCAATTTTGATTAACATATGGAGCCTGAAACACTCAGCATGTTACCACATTTAAAGTTATTCTCATTTTCTTTAGTAAAAGTGAAGAGTGGATGAGAAAGAAAAAGTATAATGCAGTTTATTTATATTGCTATATTTTCTTCTATTGTTTAAGTCATAAAATAGTGGGATGCTAATTTATTGATCTCCCTAAAGAGATGCCTAAAGGCATTTTTTAAAGTGGCTGTTATCCTTGTATCTTTTGTAGATAAAGTTCTTTGCCCGTATCCACCAAAGTGTCCTATGATTCTGCAGAGTTGCTAAATGTTGCAGGAAGGAATCATCTGCTGTTTTCTTAGAAATTGTTTTTATCCTTTTAGGATATATATACTATTTAAGCTGAAACATTTACTGCTTTTTCAAAAAGCAGAGAATTTACACAAATTTAAAGTTAACAAGAATTAACATTAAAAGACATTTCACAGGATTCATGGCAAGTTTTTCTTTTCAGGAAATACTTTTTTTTCCCTTTACTAAACTCCAGTGAATCATACTTCCAAGCAGATATTTAGAAGTGATGCACATTTTTTCATAGCACACTGCTCACTTTTCCACAACTCTTATCTCATTTATATTACTCTACCTAATTTGTAAAAATTTTATTTTAGTGAGAATAACCTTAATAATGCATTTCTTTCAGGCAACTTTTAAAGGTTGGATGGACATTATGTATGCAGCAGTGGATTCACGTAAGGTGTGTTGCTAAAGTGAGATTTTAGTTCTTTTCCCTTTGCTTCTTTCCTTTTCTATCCACACAATGCATTTTTCAGCTTTGTCTGCAATATCAAGTCAGAAATATAACTGGATGAGTGCATCATACGACGCAGTAAAACAATAATCCTTGGAGTGCCATATATCTGGTACTTAGACAAAAGAAAACTGGTCAAAATAGAGTGACACCAGACAAAAACCTATTTCAAGAATGCAGAGGGCAAGGTGTTGCAAGTTTTGGACAAGTCTGTTTTGGCGACAGAGTTCAGAAGGTCTTGGAGGGACTATGCCTCTGAAGTGTGTATAGTAGCATTAAAATGGCATGCATCTCTATCAGTTATTTCTGGAGGTTTTCTTCCCTGAATTTGACATCCTTACTATTTCTTCCCCATTTCCATGTGCTATTTCGTATTCTCTCAGTAGTAGAGTGTGTTTTAACTTTTCTATGTTTAATTTAATTTGTGTTTTCCTTATTCATTCAAGTGCTGTGCTTTTGAATGTAGTGAAATAACTGCTAATTAAAATTGTTCCTTGTAGGGCTGATTGTACTGAGCTGGATTTTTAAAACTGCTTCTTGGCTGGAATTTGAAGGGATGGCAGTTCACCATTATGTTTAGTCTCAGCTGTTTTTCTAATCTAGGCGTTCACAGCATCACTTCTGATTGATCTGTTTATCTATGACTGAAGAATTTACTAGAGCTGGATTTAGCTAAATATCGTTGTAATTATCTTTACAAACAATAACAAAACAGAACAAGACAATTGTTCTACTTGTACATCTAAATAAAGGTTTAAATAGGTAGGAATAATTTATCCCTCCTGGCAATAAAAGGATTTGTTCCTGTAAACTGGAAATGATAAAGCTGTGATTATCTGATTTTTCTGTTTTGATTTTTTTTAACAGATAGACGAACAGCCAAAGTTTGAAGCATTCTTAGCCATGTATATGTATTTTGTTATTTTCATTATTTTTGGATCTTTCTTCATGCTGAACCTTTTCATTGGAGTGGTTATCAGCAATTTTAATCAACAAAGGAAAAAGATAAGTATTACATGAGCTAATTCAGAGTCTCTCATAATCCAGATTTGATTAAGTGAATGTTAGTTTGACGTCTGCATGTCTAATATTTTCAGGGAACTATTTGACTGGAGAAATTTAAAATAATACATACCAAGTTTTGAAAACAGGAGTCCCCTTCTCCTCAAAGCTTTTAGTAATTTATCTGTACATTCTATTTTCGTACCAAATTCTGATTTTTTCTAAGTAGGAGGACAAGGAGGAAAGAGTGGGTAGTTTTAGAAAAGAGAAGCCAAAAAAAGTTACATTGACTTTTCTACAGGAGAGTGAAATTCTTTGCTTCTCCTTTGAAGATTTTCTCTGGAGAATAGAATAACCCTTTTTGCTCAGAGTAAACTACAGGAGGATTACAACTTCAGGGTTCATATTTGGAAGACAGAATCTCTACAGGAGCCATTTATTATTTCTGTAAGCTGATTTATACACCAAGTGTCAAAGAATTACTGCCCTTGGTGGTGATAGATGGCAATAAGGCCCACGAGAAATTCTTCTGCCCTCTACATTTGAACAGAGAAAGGATATGTAAGAGCTGAGGAACAATGGTCCAACTTCACTATAATAATTTCCTTTTATAACAAAGTCCCAGTTATAATAATCCCAACAGACAGAAGAAACACTGGCTAAGTAGCTTATGAGCCTGAACATTTGCTAGAAGTTTATGTGGACGTAACACTTTTTTCTTAGTCCATGCTGTCAGTGGGCATTTTTTTTCATTTTCATTTCTTTGCTGCTTTTTGGGGATTTTCACGGAGATTCCATATAGTAAAATTAAACTGATTTTTCAAAGGTTTTTTTTTACCAGAGTGATTCAAAGTGCAGATGCTGTACTGAGTATTGTTTTACATGTTTCTTGTACAAAATGCTAATCATTCAATGCTTTTATGATGAGTGGCTTCTCCTGAATTCTCAGATTCAAAGTGATTGCTAAGTAGTACAGGTGGTGTAGATGGTAATCAGATGAGCACCAGAAATTCAGTATCAGGAACCCCCCACAGAATTTGGTCCCAAAATGCTTGTTCATAACCCTCTCTTTACTTGCTAGCCCAGCAATATACTTCTGTTTCTACCTTTCCCAAAAATATAAATGGGAAGTATTTTACTTGTTGATGAGTCTTATGCCATTTTAAAAATATGAAAGAAATTTATAAAATTTCAGGAAGGCCCTCCCATCTGAGGAAAGTGACTTGGGAGCACTGTCGAGACTAGACTTTCATGATCAAATCCTAATCAACTTTTTGCAGTACTTCTTGTCAAAGAACAAGGGGAAAAGGAGAAATGGTGAAGACATTTGGTCTCTGTGCTCTCTGAGATGCCTCTTGTGACAGTTGTTACTGTTTTTTTGCATAAATTTGCTGCTGTTTATATAGTTGAGTGCATAAACTTCAGCTGATCAACAGTATTCTTTCCGTTTACTTAGGTGGAAGAGATCTGTTTTTGACTGAGGAACAGAAAAAGTATTATAATGCCCTAAAAAAACTTGGATCCAAGAAACCTCAGAAACCCATCCCAAGACCATTGGTAGGACCATCTGAAGTAGAATATGATAGAAGATATAAAGGTGGTGACTGTATTTAAACTTAGTAGCCAGGCATCTGGAATAAACTTCACTTTAGAGCCCATCATCTTCCTCATTCAATATAGTATTTACATTTTCCTCTCCATTTCTTAATTTAATCTGATGCAGTCTTTCTTTGTAGGTATTAATTAAGGAAATTTACAGCCTATTTATCACCTATTCAAATGTACAATCTATTTATAAAGGTTCATATTAAGTATTTGATATTCATACCATGACCTTGGTTGCTTTAGTTGCATGCTACTGCTCCTGCAACTAGATTGGATTTTTGCAGGTGAGAAGGAATAGTGAGTAGTGTATGCCCCATAGCCGTTACTTTTAAATAATCTTATGCTTTATTTCTTATAGTTTCTTAAATTTAATTCCAGGCCTGGCTTCACATAGTAACTATTCAGAATTTTCCTTGCTTATGACATTTTAATTAGAATAAGTATTTCTATTAAAAGAGAAATCACAATGTATTCTGAACGTTTTCCTGCTGTATTTTCTCTAAGGAAATGTGGTTGCATGATACCTGAAAATACTTAGCAAAATACTGTTTTCTTTGAAGGTCTAAACAAAACACCTAAAAGTGCTTCTAGAAGCTTATTGTTAAAGTTATATTCCCTTAAATTCTCTTTCTAAGCACAAATTACTGATTAATATTTGAATGTAGCCTGGATCTTCACAGTAGCATTTGATGCCAAAAAACCTTGGAATGAGGAAAACTGCTAAGAGACTTTGAGTACTTTTAGCAGCAAGCTATTTATTATCTGCGCAGGGGAGGAGGTGGTTTGCACCACAGAAACTCGCTCTGAAGCACAGGTGCGAAACAGGCTAATTTATACATTTGACATATGTGATTGCAACATCTCTTCATACATTATGCATGTAATTACAACATCACATTGCATATTAATGATAGGCGGAGTCTAAGCAGAATCCTCTCTTGGCATCAGTTTTGAGGGGGTCATTCCGGCCTTCGGCCCCGCTCAGGTAGCCTTCCTCAGAGTTGAACCTTTCAACTTTCTTTTATAAGTGACCCTGCCAGGATCTTTTATATAAATCTTGGCTTGTTACCATTTTCTTCTATTGGTGTGTCTAACTTTACCTGATTTATGATTTCTAGTACCTGGTACAGCAGTTTCCAACAATGGCTTAGGCCTGCGTACAGTGAGCAAGAACAGGCGATTCAGCACTACACGCTGTGTTTCCTCCCAAGCTGAGCAATTTTGCAAGGCAGAACGGGGCTTTTACAGACCTGAGACTCTTCTCAGGTGGATCTTAAGGTTTTTAGGCCTTATTCCTTTTCACATTAAGCAGTTCTTCTCTTTCTCTCCACAGAACATGTTCCAAGGATTACTGTTTGATATAATATCGCACAAAGCATTTGACATTACCATTGTGACTCTCATCTGTCTAAATATGGTCGTTATGATGGCAGAAAATAATGAGAATAACATCAAGGATGTTCTTAAAAAAATCAACTTCTTTTTTGTGGTGGTGTTTACTGGGGAATGTGTCATAAAAATACTAGCCTTAAGACATTACTTCTTCACCAGCGCCTGGAACATATTTGATTTAGCTGTTGTGGTCCTTTCACTAGTTAGTAAGTATCAGTTGTTATTAGATAGGTAATGTGTTTTACCAATACAAAACCAAATTGCAGTATGAAGTAACCACTTACATATAGCTGATAAATAAATTCCAGATCCATTGCACTTATTCAAACCATATGCTAAGTGATTCCTTAGATGTATTTTTGTTTTCCCTTATGTCTTTGCAGAGTACTAAAATGGATAGTTTTCAATTGTTTTTTAAAGTATGAGTTTTTATTGAGTAATTAACAGAATAGGAATTTAATGCAGTAACATCTTTTCTAAGTTATTGTACTTAAACTCTTTTGTTAATGTTTTTATGCTTTCAATTTACATGTAATCACATTAAGTGTTGTTTTCACAGTAAAAGTCAATTCAGTTTAAAAAAACATTTATATGAAAAATGAGAAAGATTTATTTCATTTTCCAGGAATTTCTTTTAAGAAGGCAGATCCCGAGGGCTGATTTAGAAAGCTAAGGAAAAATTTGATTGCTCAGCACCGTTCTAATTCTGGGTCACCATTTGTGACGGTGAAAAGTCTTATTAAAACTGGCTTGGTTTTGTTTTGCTTTTCAAATGAGACTAGTTGCTTATAGTTTCCTCTGCAAAGGGTCACATATAGCTTGAATTTCTTGTACAGCTTATTAAGTCTGTGCTTCCTACTCAGGCTCAGTTTATATCATAGAATAAAGAAAAACTGATCTGAGTTCTCTGCTTCATCCCTAAGCACAGCACCCCTTTGCTATCCCATGCAACCCAGGAAAATGCTGACTTCTTAAGCCTTCTGTTTGTAATAATTTACATTACTCTGATAGTAAGATCATAGAAGGAGGTGCAATGGAGGATGAGTACTGAAAGACAGTTTTCCTTTATTTTCTTCTTGCTCTTCTCTGATCTCATTCAAGTACCAAGCATTAATGAAAAGCTCACACTTAGCAGGTGGCTTAGGCCTGCAGGAGAACCAGTGTTCAGACAGCAGCTAGGAGGCAAGCCCCATAGCTTCCAGCACAGGAGCTGAATGGATTTAAAAGGATTTTTTAACTACTTAGCAATGCGTAATTTCACCCCCTGAATTTGAGAAATCTGGGAGAATGCAATTTCCAAACCACACATATTTGTGATACCTCTTTATAAAGTTATTACAATTTATCTTTCTTTGCGTAAGCTCTTTTGTAAGTAATTAATGGTAATGTTTTTGTTGAAAATGATGTAATATGATCAATGTTACTTTCAACACCTAAAGCATAGAATGTAACAAAAGGGACACAAATAGGGAATTTCACTTGACAACATTTTGTTTTCTTTTTCATTTCAAAGGTATTGGACTTTCTGAAGGCTTTCAAGCCATGTTCTCTCCTACACTTTTGAGAATTTTTCGTTTGGTGCGAATTGGCCGAATCCTGAGATTAATTCGAAAAGCTAGAGGAATTCGAACTCTTCTTTTTGCATTACTGATGTCTCTTCCTGCACTGTTCAACATTGGTCTTTTGCTTTTTCTGGTTATGTTCATTTATGCCATCGTGGGCATGACAAACTTTGCCTGTGTTGGCTGGGAAGGTGGGATTGATAACCTTTTCAACTTTCAAACCTTCGATAGTAGCATTCTCTGTCTCTTCCAAATTACAACGTCAGCTGGCTGGGATGGTCTCCTGCTCCCTATGTTAAAAGGATCTAATTCATGTGCTCCCAACTTAAATTTAACAGCTGAACAGAAAGAAAATTGCACAAATAAGGGGGTTGGTATTATATTTTTTGTAAGCTATGTCATTATATCATTTCTCATTGTTGTAAATATGTACATAGCTGTCATTTTAGAGAACTTCAGTGTTGCCACTGAAGAAAGCACAGATCCTCTTTGTGAGGATGACTTTGATATGTTTTATGAGACCTGGGGAAAATTTGATCCTGAGGCAACACAGTTTATTGAATATTCTGCTCTTTCAGACTTTGCAGATGCTCTGGCAGAACCCTTACGCATTCCAAAGCCTAATAAAATTCAGCTTATATCTCTGGACATCCCTATAGTTACTGGAGATAAGATCCACTGCTTGGATATCTTGCTTGCTTTCACTAAAAGGGTCTTGGGAGAATCTGGAAATTTGGATGGTCTTGAATTACACATGGAAGAAAAATTTATAGCTGCCAATTCATCTAACATTTCTTACAAGCCAATTACTACTACCCTTAAAAGAAAACAGGAGGAGGTATCGGCTCTTGTTATTCAAAGGGCTTTCAGGAGGTATTTAATGCAGCGTTCTTTTAAAAATAAATCTTTCTTACACCGTCATAAACATTATAACAGTGCTGTCTTTGAAGAAGAAACACGTGAGAAGGAAAGTCTTATTGCATCAATGCTTAATGATAATAATGGTAGGAAGCTGGATAAATCACGAACTACCTCTTCCATATCTCTCCCTTTATTTTATGATGGCATTGCTGAAAGAGGTAGCAATAAAGCGGATACATAATGTTGCCCCAATCTGCAGCATTTTTGATTAAATCAATATCGGTTGTTTTCAGATGGACAAAATATTTTGATCCCAGAGCATAATGCTCTAAATTAGAATAATGATGGGAGCCTTTCAGTATTCTGGTCGTTCAGTTTTGCAAATACTCCTTAGAACAATTAAGATTTGAACAACTATGTCATAAATCTTAAAGGAAAATCAAACCGTGGATTTTATTTTCCTCAGCTACTGGAGTAGGGGAGTTAATTTTTACATCTGTCATTTTTTGTATCACTTAGTATTTCTGTGTTTACAGAAGAAATCTGTACAAGGTTGTTGTAACTGTAATATGATTTACAAGCACACAAAGCTGTAGAACAATGTATATCTCTTTAGAGATAAAGCCTAGTTTGAAAAATTGGTTATTGTAGCAAAATTAAATAATTACTGCATTTTCTGTAAAAGAGCTCACTCAAAATTTGTGAGTATAATCAGCCACTAATTTCTATGTTGTTTGGGACCACCTTCCTCTTAGTGCCTTTGGATGGGTTTGTTTATGCTTATGGATTTTTGAGATGTCTTTACACTTGCACCTACATGGTTTTAACATATCATCAGGTGTCTGTGCTGGAAAGTTGGGTATAAATTGCTCTTTGTATCATTCAGTGTATGAAAATTGTGATACTAATAGTTACTGATATGAAGGGATGTTACACAAGAGGTATTCTTTCCAGAAAATGTTAAGAATTATTGTACATAGAATTTCATCACTATACTTCATCTAAATGTCAGATAAATTATTACTTAGTAATATGAAAAGGAGTTCATGGTATATCTTACAAGGCTATCTTTATTAAAGTTAGAGTAAGTATTTATTTCATAGGTTGTGAAAAAAACCCCTTGTATGAACAATGTGTATTAATATTGCTTTTGCTGGGTTTTTTTGCAGCTTAGATTGGTCAGATGTTGTAGCCTCAGAACTACTAATGAACTAGGACTATTTTAGACTTTTCAATAAAGAGTTCATCTGCTTAACACATTTTTGTCTGTTTTGTAAGAGGTATCTTCAGTCTCAGATTCTTCAATAAAGCGTTCATCTGCTTAACACATTTTTGTCTGTTTTGTAAGAGGTATCTTCAGTCTCAGATTCTTCAGTAGAGTTCATCTGCTTAACACATTTTTGTCTGTTTTGTAAGAGGTATCTTCAGGGGTAGAACCACAGTAATGTAATTTTCCAAAAATAGCTACCTATTAGCACAAGAAAACCAAAAATATTTTACTTCTTACAGGGAATCATTTTCAGGCCAGGAGTAGTAGGGACAATAAGGTAATTCATTTTTACTGTCATTCCCTGTGTTAAATACTATTAAAATATGACAGATACAGTCAAATCTAAGCTACTTTTAGCAGAAATCAAGGTACATGGAAGCCACGAGTTAATGAGTTTGGATACAGTATGGTTTGAACTAGCTTCATTGCTTCCAGAACCAGCTTCTGTTCAGAAAAAAGTTGACGAGGATAACTCAGAAACCTGCCCCTGGTGCCAGCAGCACTGGGAAGCGGGGTGCAGAGGTACTTGGTGGATCAGCTTGAGATCTGCTTCTGTCCCGCCTGGCTTGCTTGTGCCCTGCCCTGCAGAGTGATGCTTTTGAGGTGAAACTATTTCTTTTGTTCAGTGTAAGCTGGAATGAGCCGAGGGCTTTTGTTCAATAATCAGACACCATTAGATGGCAGCATTTACTGCATTTTAGAATATGGCCAGTCAAGTGAAACACGTCAAACTTGTACACTTCAGCATGGAGGTATTACATTAATTGTAAATAACGTAGAAAATAACATCATAACTGGCTTCTTTTTCTGTCCTGGCCTCTCCAGCTGGCCGCAGTCCTCAGCAGGCGTGTGTTCGCTGGCTGTTCTGATTTTTACATGTGACAGATTGATGGAATTAATAAATGTGGAAAACCCACCTATGTTCTCCTGTGTGCTTGGATCTTCCAGAGGGGTAGTTTCAAGCATTTCTCTATAGCACTGTAGCAGGAAATGTTTGCAAGGAAAGAGGTAAAAGTGCTTTGTTCTTGCATGTTGGAAAATGAGGAAACACTGCAAAAGCCATATTTGGGAAATGAGAGAATCTTAATGATGAAAGAATGAATTTTAAACACTAATAATAGCTAACAAAATGCCATTTTTTTTTTTTAATTAATCTGATGTTTAAGATTTAAAATTATGTTGTTTGAGTGCAACAGAAGGTGCTGCGCCCTGGTCCATAATTAGAATTACTTCAAAGGTGAACAGAAAGGTGTTAGGTTGATGGTTGGACTCTATGATCTTAAGGGTTTTTTCCAACTTAGATGGTTCTATGATTCTATTACTTTATTCCCATGTAGGGGCAGCAGTTTTGGACAAAATCATACCTGGCATGAACACATCCTTAGTGATTATTTTACCTCAGAAACATACAAAAGCCTGAATTCACCACAGTACAAATTTAAAAGCCTGGATGGATTTTTAATATTGCTTCAGCATTAATAAACGAGACTTAGCACGCTGTCGCAGGGTTGAAAGGAGAATGGTTATACCCAGCTTGTTGGTGCTAGGATTGCCCCAAAGCCAATTCAGCTGCTGAAGCAACATAGAGTTTCTTGAAGAAGACTGTATGTGGTGATGAGTTAATTGCAGTGAACAGGTGGGAGTTTTTGACATTCTTATATCTGGAACTGTGAATTTCTCCAGGCAAAACTGCTTGTGTGAACTTCATGAAAAGCAGTCAGGCATACTTGGAACACAGTGGAGGAATGTTCCTTTCTGTTTATGAAGTTTGATACTTAAATCAGAGAATAGCAAAAACAAAGGCGTTTTGGATCCCTCCAGTTAGGAAACACTGTGCAGGTAAAGCTACTAGTGAATTCCTGCAGACCAGCAGTGTGATACATAGCAAGGTTGCCTCCTTGGTGGGGATGCAGAGCTCCATTATTATATTTCCATTTATCACTTTCCTGGTTAGAAACAGTTAGCAACTGACCGCTGATAATTAAGAGTTTTCTCCTGCTTTTGTGATAGCCCTATATCCCTGACAACACGCTCCATAAAGGTTTTGTGGCAACTGTCCTTTTACTTTCTGGAGCTCTTCAGTTACTGCTAACCTTGTAATGTTTGTGCTATCTATAGTGTTCTTCAGGACTCCAAGATGCCCTGTATTTAATTTATTCCAAAAGAATTGTACTGGAGAGAATATCATCATGACATCTTTCCCTGAAACCTACCAAAGGTTATTGTGCTTGGCAAGTCTGTCCTCTGCAATGTCACTTCCCGAAGCCATCAGGGAGGTAAACATTCTGTCTCAGCTTGAGAAATCCCTCCAACTTACGTTATGCAAGAAGACACACCAAAATAACTTTTTTCTAGCTCATATTTAGAGTGAATGTTCCCATAAGAACAGCACACCCAACTGCAGCATCTTTAGGCAGGGGTCAGGATTATGACCAGAAGTGATGGAGGTCTATCAAATAGTGAAACTGAACCTAGACCAATTTTTTCAATATTTATGAAAAAAGTTACAAAGATGGAGGAATTGTGTTTAAAGACTATTGTTAACTACCACCAGCTAATAGCAAGTCTGACTTAGACTTGCTTCATCAGACTTTATCAGTTTACTTTCTGGCATTTCTCTGTCTCACCAGTCAAGGAAAGGTTCTGCCAGTTGCTTCACAGAGCTGAACAATAAAAAGGGCCTGGCATGTGCAGAGCTGCCCATCTCTTCTGCTCTCCAGATCATGGACTGCCTTCCATCTGAACAGACCCTATCCCAGAGTATCTGCTGACCAGTAGCACCATTCCAGATACTGATCCCCTTCTGCTTTGGAGCTGCCTTGGAGATACCTTGGAGAACTGAACAGATATATTGTAGTCACTGAGACCTAATCCAGCAAGCACATTGCTGTCTTGGCAGGTGGGATCACTGTGTTTTGGGCAGGTCTCACGCCAGTGAGCCTTCTCTGTGGTTTCTCAGCCTTCTTCCCTTTTCTCATTTAACATCAGTGTAACTTACTGTCTGCTAGGGCTGTGCAGTGGAAGCCCATGCAATGGCTGCCTGTGCAAGCCAAAACTTACGTGTGTGTTAACTAACTCGCTCTTACATGTAGATAATGGTGTGGAAGGAAGAACTATTTGACATTCGACCATCTCTCCCTTCTCTTTTTTCTCATACCTGAGCAAATCAGATGGCTTCTTCATTTATTCCTACATTTGGATAACTGTCTTCAGTTTTAGTAGCTGAATTCACAAATTCTTAGTTATTAATATTTTTTAGTAACATTATAAACAAATCATTTCCCACCTTGTGTTTTATCAGCACCAAGAGTGATACAGAAACATAAGGAAAATAAGAATGCAGCATCAGTAATCCCATTAGCCAATTCACTTACCACAGTATCTCATCACAGGTGCAAGATAAAGGTAAGAAAAATGACAGAATGTGACAACTAACCAAATACTGGTGTAATGATCCTTCCCCTTTGGTATCTCTAAGTGTCATCCACTTCTAGCAAGAGTAGGATAGCCTGAAATGAGAGATTAGAAGAACAAGAAATGGTTCAACTAAAAGGTTAGGTTGACTGTTTGGAAAAAGATGGTGCAAAAGAAACCTTGAACATGAAATAGTAGTTCAGAAAAAGAGAATGGAAATTTATGGGGAGAAGAGATGAACTTTGGATGAGAAAGAGCTATCTGGTATATTGAATACACACTTCAGGGGTCACTGGCAATCTAGGAAGGCTGAAAAGAACATCTGTTATGCTTTCCTGGCCCACATTAACAAACAGAAGATTTTAGGTCCAGAAGTGAAAGCTATATAATGAAAGAAAAAAAAAAAAAAGATTTCACTGGTATCTTAGAGGTCTATATTGCTAAGAAATACATAAGCATGTCCCAGCAAATTGTTTGATCAATCTACACTGGAAGAAAAAAATGTCCAGTATTTCTGATACTTTGAACAGAAGGAAAATTCCTACTTCATCCTCAGTCTGGCAACAAAGTGGTCTGAGTTTTGCTTTGAATGGGCACATTCTGTCCCAGTTTATCTCAGGTTTTACTAATTCAACCACAGCTTTCCAGTGCTCTGCTACCAAGTGGTAGTCATAAATGATGAAGAATCGAATTCCACGTCTGTTGCAAATTAATGCAACTGGAGTATTGTCTGGTTTGGGGTTCCTCAGAACAAGAGACCTATTGGAGCAAGTGCAGTGGAGGGGCAGCACGATGCTGGATCACAAGATATATGAGCAAAAGCTGAAAGATTGGTTTGTTCAATCTGAAGAAAAAAAGGTGAAAGTGTGGATCTTACTTTTGGCTTCAACTACCTAATGGGTAGTTGTCGAGAAGTGAGAGCCAAACTCAGCTGTACACAGTGATACAGATAGTAGTCAATAGGCACAAGTTCCGACAGGGGAAATTCTGATTAAATATTAGGGAAAAAATCCACAGTGAGGGTGGATAAACTTTGGAACATTTTGAGAAGAGATGTTTTGGCATCTCTGTCCTTGGAGAAATTCAGAACTTGACTAGAAAGACACTGACCAGCCTCATCTACCTCCAGACTTGAATCTACCTTTGCAGGTCTATCTGCCTTGAGTTGGGCTAGTTGAACTTCAGAGATCCCTTCCAATCTAAATTACTCTATGATGCCATGACAGCAGCCACACAATTTTCAAACTTAAATATTATGGCTGAACAGGACTTACCCACATCACATTCCTCAACAGCCATATGTATTATCTGGGAGTCTGAGTCTATACTGATCAGTATTATACTGGGCATGCAGTTCTAGACTGTCTGTACGATAAGGTGACAAATGAGTGCAAATTAACAAGAGATTTCTTACCAATCCACCTCTGGAATCAAATGATGACTCCTCTGTAACTTCTCCAACTTCATGTCAGATGTCTTTCTGAGAGTTTCTTTGGTACCCCCATCCATTAATAATATTGGGATAAAGATACTGAGTGGTTTCAGAGCTGAATGTGGTGGCACAAGTTTAGGCTTTTTTCTCTGCCAAGTCCAGAGAAAATATGTGAAGGCATCAACTTAGTAAGTGGTTTTATTGATCTATAGAAAGATTTGAAAGAGCAATAGAGATGTTTTGGCAACCCCTCAGGAAAATATAGCTGTTTGGGCAAATCTGTTGCAGTTATCTGCTTTGTGGTTCCATGGAGCTAACGCGAGACAGGCCAAGCGGATCTTAATACTAGTCATTAGCGTAATGCAGAGCTGCTAGAGTTCTGGACAGATTGAGGGCAATGCAGTTTCCTCTTCTCTCCAAGTTCCAGGGAAGATGGACTTATGCAGGAACATTCAAAGGTTAGAGGTTCCTAGGTTAGACTTAGGGCAACAGCCACCCTTCTTTGCTAACCAAACATTGAGTAGAATTTGTCCCTGAAGACAAATTAGTCACTGGAAAGATCAAGTATCATGTAAATTTTCTTTTATATAGTAATACTTTTCTTGAAGAGAGTAGAACTGGAGATAGTATTTTAATAATGATTGTACTATGCTACCAGTCTTAGCATTCTCTGCAGAATTTATCAGCAAAGAGTTCATACCACTACTTCGATTATCTATACCTTTGTGTGGCTATGGCTGGAGTAACAACACAGATATAATGAGGCAAAGAGCAAGTCGTCCTTTTATTCTTCACCTGGTATGCTTTTTGCTGCTTCTACTCGTGAAGCTTGTACCTGCTGCAGCCAGAAATGCATGTTTGTGTTAGAAGACAGATACTGCAATATCTGGACACAAAAATTCACCAAAATACATCAATACTGCCTTCTCCACTCCCACCCCTCCTTCTGAACAGCACCTATAGAAAATCTCTCCTCCTTTTCAATAAAATCACAGTAACTTTTAGCCTAAATAGCAGCAGTAAGATCCCACCACAGCACCTTCAGACAATGGCACTCACTTTCTCCCTACATGTATGTAGCGCCCACCACTCATTTCTCAGGCTCTCTGACATCCCATTCAATAGAATCCTTCCACTTATGTCCATTGTGTCCACCCTCCTTACCTTCAGCTTCCTCCTATAAATTGTTTTGTCTGCCAGCTGTGCAAAAGGTAGAATATCTGATATCTGCGAGAACATAAAATATAATGGGTTACAGTTAAGGTCTCCTGCTTTCCCATGAGTAGGGGGCTCATCCCTTTAAAGAACAGCCAATAATCCAAATGACAAGCACCCAAAACATCCAGATAGGAAAGAGAGAGTATTAATGTATGAGCATGGATAAAGTCAGTGCAAGCCTCACTTTCTGATACACCTGGGAACCCACCAACAGAATACAAAGTCATAGGAAAAGGGGTTTGTTCATTCTGCTGCTCATGTGACTAGTTGGCATCTATTTGAGAATCTCTAAATGTTTATGCTGTATGTTCTGATCAGTTTACAGCCTGCAGTGTCAGCCTTAAACTCGTAAATGTTTAAACTGCTTAAGCTGGTTTTCTGCTTCAGCTGAATACCATATTAAATAAAAGAGAAGTTGTTTTTTACAATCAAAATGTATCTCAGTGTTACTTTGTTTCATTATGTTGTATTGTTTCATTATGTGTGTGGTGACATGCATAGATATACCTGGCTGCCAAAAAAGAATCTTTTGTTAAAACTGATAATTGCCCAACTCAGTTTTCTACATTTACCCCATTTTCAGTCCAGGGCAAAGGTGTTTGCTCCCTGTATAAGTAAGTAAAACCCTACGATGAGAAGGGCTCAGAGGAGATGGGCAAGGGTGATGTGCCCAGGAGGCGCAGGGAATGAGGTAGGGTGAGACTGACCATAAGCTGTTGCAGAGAAAGCCAGCTTCAACATAAAAGGGGCTGGAAGGTAGCCTTTGTTTTAGATAAACAGCCATCAACAGTTGAGTGGATCAGCTGGTGATGGAAGTGTTTCCCCCTGAGTACATTAAAAGGGAAGGTCTTCTTGAGCCAGTAAGAGGAGCAGGGGGGTGGTGTGTATCTGGCTCAGCTCAACTGAGAGTATAAAACCAGAACAGGTACAAAAGAATTTCAAAGAGAGAAATGAAACTGAGGTGCTTCTGCCAGCAAACTTCTTCACAGTGACTGAGGACACCCAGCATCATGGTGGCAAATGTCCTAGAGAGGGTAACAGAGATCCTGCTGGTATTGTGATTGAACTGTTTGTTGCAATTGCTGAATTTTGCTAAGTGTAACCTTACATTTGTATTGCAATTTCAGCATATTAGGTATCAATCTGCTAAATTGAAAATCCCATATAATGTCAAATACCTTCAGATCAGTAGATTTTTATATTAAAGTTCACACCTTCCATGAGTGGAAGATCTAAAAGAATCTGGTCAGAGAGTATTGGACTCTGCCACCCAGGCATGGCTGTTGTTTCTGCAATTATCCAGTCAGGAATATAAATGAGCAAATATTTAGAGAAGGGCTTTTCTAGTTGTTAAAGATGGGGCAATTGGAGAAAAAAAAAATTACAATTTTAGAACCTGTTTGCTCATCTTGATGTTTATAGAGACAGTGACAACAGCCATCTTAAGGTTATGAATTTTGTATGTTTATCTATGTATACAGAAACAGGTATTTTAATTGCAGGGCAATTAAATTAACTTCATAATGTTTCATAGCATGCCATGAATAATATACAAGTAAAGTGAAATCTATCTCCAGAGTTCCTGATTTGATGATGCTAATTAGTGGATTTGAATCCTACCTCCAGCTGTAGTAAAGGAGAAAACCATGGGCCTCTTTGGCAGAGGCTTATCATTTCCAAGTGCCACATCATAGCCCCACACATGCTGTCCAACAAGCCATTTCTCACAGGGAAAATGCAATGGCTGAAACCTGGCTTCCTGGCCACTGCTTAAACAGTGCCCGTGTTTCATAGATTTAAAAAAAGAGGATCACTGTAAATGCCTGTGGAATAATAAGCCACTTCCTCACAAGACACTTTCTGGCTTTCTGAAGGCAATTTTATAAACCTCCTTCTCCACATAACCAAATGTCCTTCCATCCCTCTTGTAAAGCTTTCATCTTATTCCATCTCTTTATGGTGTTGCAGAGCATAAAGGTGTTTGCTGGGTTTATAATGCTGCTGGCCTCTTGCTAGGGCCAGTCCTACTCAATGCAAAGTTGAATGCCCAAGTCCTTTACCACAGCAGAGGGAAAAGTCTGTGGCTGGCCTCAGACTCCAGGAAGAGAGGTAAATCCTCAGAAATGCTGTAAGATAAGATCTGCCCTTGCCAGACTCTTGGCAATGGGATGATAAGGGGTATGTGTGCCTCGATCAATACAAAAAGACAGTCCTATGGTTCCCCAACATTGTAAGTGAAGAGTGGAAGCATACTTGTGTATTCCCATAAATCCCAACAGTTTTAAGATTCTGGGTGTAATCAAACCCAGCTATTAATACCATCCCTTCAGCTTTTGTTTGAATTTCAAGCCAAAGAGTGTTTACAGGCCCAACATCCCCCAAATAAAATATTTTAACATACCAAAGTAATGGTTGCTATAAAGCCTTTTAATTTTGTGTGAAAAATGTTGGATTTTGCTACCTTAAAGAGTATCCCTACCCTGTGCACCAGGTCTGGTATTATGAACTGATGGTACAGTTTGCAGAGGAAAAGATACTTTATGTCAAAAGTCAACCTCCCTCACTGGAAAAAGAAAATTAACCCCGTTTCAGTAACTAAAATGCTGTATGAAACTTGTAGATAAATACAAGCACTTCCTTTCTTTTCCCTCTCACTTTTCTCACCTTTTTTCCTTTTCAATGTTAATTTCTTTATATTTTATGTGTTGCAAGAAACTGCATGATAAAAACGTTCTGGTTGAGCTATGAGAATTAAACCAGCCTCTAAACATCTTGTGCTGTAGGTGTTTCATGTCCGGTACCTAGAAAATGTTTTTATTCTTTTAAATTAATGAAATTAACTTATTTCATTTATATATATGAAATGAAAGTATATTCATTAAGAATAAAAGTGCTTATAAAATAACATAAAAGTGTGGCCCCACCTACAGGGCATTTCATTTATTCAGGAAAAACCCACCATATTTAAGCTTTTATATATGTAAATATGCTTGTGTGTTCATGTTATGTTACAACAGGACCCAACTACAGCATACAAATTGCTTGATTTTTCTCTTTTGGAGGCTAATGAAGCTCAAGTGTTGCAAGAAATATGAAGATGACTAATCCAGGCGAGGCACTGGTGTTATTTTAGATTAGTGCTTCCTCTGGCCTTTATATTATTCTGACACAAAAATGCTTGTGGCTGACAAAGTGCAGATGCTTAGAACAACACATTGCAATAGCAGAAGATCCCTTTGACCTTCCCATCGTGTGTGTTCCTGTTTCCACAAATCCAAAGCTCTAGTTTTAGCTTGAAAAGTTGAGGGCAAATTGAGTAATGAAACAAATCCTAGATTTTGTCCATTCTGTTTGTTGAATTTGATACTTTTAAAGCATGTCTTCTGAGAGGCAATTTCAGACACTTCTCTTAACGTCGTCCAATTATGCATTGGCTGCAGCTCACTGTATCTATCAAAGTGTCACAGATGCTTTCAGGTAGGCAATATACTGCTTTTTCAGACCCAAGAGAGGGGAAAAATCAGGCACCCCAGAGTCTTCTCCTTAAGTAGGTGTTGAGCGAATTAGCCCCATTACAATTCAACATGCATTAGTCCATTAAAGAGCTGGAGGAAGATTCCTTTGTGTAAATGACCAAATGGCTTCACTGTGTATTTGTATTAGTCATTTCCCGTTGTTCTTTAAAGAAAGTTCTTGATACCTGATGCTTGAAAGGTCTTAATTTCCACACAGGCATAACTTAAAAAAATAATAACAATAATAAAAATATATATAATATGACAGAAAGCATCCTCTTTATATATAAATATATATTTAAAAAGGTAATTAAATATTTTTTTATTATCATCAAATTACATTACTTTTTGGCTCAAAGAACACAAGATTTTCTCAATTTGCAAATACCCATATATTTATCCTATGATTAATGTGGCTCCTTGTACACAAAACTTCTCTTCCTTCCCCAAGTCATTGCTGCTGCTGTTCCCAGGACAGATTTAACGGGAGATCATGCAAAAGAGCAGGTATCTGAGCCCTCAGTCAGAGGGCTGGGGCAGCCCACTGGGAATGAACACGCTTAATTCAAATCAGCAGGATTAGGGCTCTTCAACTGGCTACTAGTTACTTCAGCTGGCTACTGGGTTGGAAAGCCTTGTGGTAGTGAATGGATGCCATGACCATGAAGACTGCCTCTTCTCACACTCCTTCTGTTACATATGAATTTTAAAGATCAACTGAAAATGTACAAAAATTGGGGAAAAAAATACTGCATGCTCAGTTCTCTTTTACCACAGACTTCCAGAGCCAGCAAAGCCATTGCCAGGAATCCAAAAATATGAGGTGGAGATGCTGAAGAAAGACCTCACAGAGCTATGTAGTAGGTGCAGAATTATTTTATCAAGATTTCAAAGGAAACAGTGAAAATTCCTGCAGAAACCTGTTGAAGATAGCAGGCTGTGATGGGCTCCTCTATTCCAGATCAGGTGGAAAGAATCGAGAATGTAGTTCAGAGTGCAGAAGCTGGTGCAACGACTGGGGGTTGTTGGGTTAGATCTTCTCTTACAACTGTTTCGCACATAGAAGAGGACCTCATTTCCCAAGCTTATTTGACACTCTTTTTCAGCTATTCCAATCTGATGAATAATACAGTCTCTACATCACCATACTCTGCCAAACAGATGCTTTAGTCAGTTGTCTTAGTATGTATTAAATAGCTTATCCACTTGTGCTCTGCATATAGGTCCTTACAACTGGCTGCTCCTGAAGGCTAAAGTGTATCCACAGCAACCTGGACCTTCATTCCAGGGTGTAATATCTTTAACTAACTGAAATTGCCTCTGATTTACACCAGATAATCAGGTTTTTGTGCTTTGCTTCTTCATAAAAAAATAGAGATATAATGGATAAAATAAATTTCTTAAAGAGTAAATATCCTGTGTCTGATACAGCTAGGCAAATCTCTAGATATGCTTAATGCTGCTTGATGAAATAGTATTAGGAATATTAATTTTCTAACTTGATTTACTTCACTACCTTAATTCTCTTAGTATTATTTTGATAGACCACTGAGGAGAGAGAAAAGAGCAATCCATATTTTTCCATTTGAGTAGATGATAAGCAAATTTTCCTGATTGAAATGTGCATCAGACCATTTAGAAAGCTAAAGAGTACTGTATGTAACAGAATGATTTTAATACATACTTACAAAGAAAGCAATTTCCTGTTACTCTGTAATACCAATTATCCATTGAAAAGAGTCTGAATTTTACATCACAATGATTTTTTAAAAAAATATAATTTCATTCTCTGATAAAGGGAAATGAGATTCCTTTATACTAGGTCTTTATTTTGACAAAAACGCCAATTAACTACTTTATACCATTTAGACTTCACTATTATGTGAATCAGAAAATGGCTTCAGCTATTCTTTTAAAATAAAGCAGCAATGTAATATATTATAAAAGCTATTCTAATCTCTGTGCAGTAAAAGGCCTTCATAAATCACTAAAAGCTCTCTGCAGCATCATTTCCTTGGTTTCAGACTGGGCTATGAACCCTACGTATAATAATACTCATCCCATAAACAGCAATTTACAAGGGTTTCCCCTCTTGACCAGAAGATCTCAGTCTCCGTTGTATTATAAAAGTGTTACAAAAAACCAAACAATCAATGACACATCCCTAAATGGAAATTTTCTGATATAAATCTCATCATGGTCATTTCTTTATCAAAAGAGAAAGCATAAAGAGGGTAAAATGGTCCTTAATTTATCTGTTTAAAACTGTATCAGTTTTTTTCATTTATTTTTCATATTTATACAAATTAACCAAAATTGTTATACTGAAGTAATATAGTCACAGAAGTTACAACATAATTTTTTTCAGTCTGTTTTGGTTGGCATTAGAAATCACAGTACTCGCAATCGAAAAGCTATCATTTATTGTTTTAGTCATAGGTACACTGCTCAGAGTATGTAAGGTTTCTTTTGATTAATGAGTATATAATTCTGCATTGCATATCTGAAATCTGTCAAAGAGTGTTAACGCTGAAATATTGTTAGGAACAGAGAAGAAAAGGTATCACAACACTGACATTTTTCCTTTCCCAGATGAATAATTCAGGTCTATTTTACACGTTAGATAGTAATGCTTTCTGTTTGGTTTTCCTCTCCTTTCCCTGACATTGTGCAGCTGAAATGGTTCAGGGGGGTGCGTCTTTATGAAATGGAAACCTGGGGGCAGTCACAAAACGGACACCCACACTGTATCCTTAAAAGAAGACGATCGTGAAATGCAAAAGGAATTCACAGTTAAGATTTCCAAATCGTACTGAACTTTTCAGAAAGGACCAGAAAATAATCTTTACTAAATCTGGTGGTGGTGTGAGATCCCAGACATATTAAAAATTGATTGCACTTGTGCAATTCATGAGCTTTCTCCCAATTAAAGCTGCCATTGTATTCACTATTGTGTCCCTGTTACTATAGCAATGAAATCGGTATAAAAACCTGGATAGATACTGACTGATTGCTACACCTGATATATAATTTTTCACAATCTACATTCCATTCATTATTTCTTAAATTGCTATGAAGCAGCATAATTTACCATAACGGATAGGTAAGAACACACATACCAATTACAACATCATCAGGAAACACACAAAAATAAGTTGGAGATTATTTTAAAAGGAACTAAGAAATGAAATTGGTTTGTACTAGTTTTAAGTAACCATTCCCTACCTTAAAGTTACTGCTACACTGTGGGGGGTGAAACTGAAGGGCAATTTGAATCTCACTTTAAGCTGACTATTCAGCTTTATTGTAGATTAAACTACTTTACATTTAATGAATATTCTTCTTTTCTAATAGCAAACATACATCACATGAATACATTTCGCTTGTCTTTAAGTATTAATTTTTCTCAAGTTCAAATATCCATTAACATCAAATATTTGCCTACTCCCATTAAGCCATTTCTGTATCATTTGCAAATTGCTCGGCTTCTTAAATACCTCTGTACATTTTCCTTCTAAACACCTTGATTTTTTTAAAGACTATTTCTGTATGTTTTCTTTACAAGTGGGTAATGGTGTTTGGTTCGTCTTCTTCATTTAGCAAGGCTGAAATTTTGTCGCAGCAGCATTTACATTTCTACTTTTTAAAGTATCTTTTACTTTGAGGTTTATTTCCCTCCAGATGCTCTCATCAACTTGAATTTGCTGAGGTTGGAGATCTTTCTCTTTTCCTACTGGTGGAGGAGAGGGGGCTTAAAGAGCCTTGCTGGGAGTTCAGTGGGCAAAATGAGGATTTAAATTCGGACAGGGGAGCAAAAGTCAATGCCAAAGGTGCCTCACCCTTCCCTGTCCAGCAGGGAATCTCTACTTTCTCCCCATACTTTTAAAAGGAGGTGGGACATGTCTGGATTCCTGTTTATACTCAGGGGAGATTTCATCAGCGTGGTCAACAGAGCCTAGATAACTGCTTCTCTCACTGTTAAATAAACATGCATTTTGTTCAGCTATTGCAATTAGGCATTTCCGCAGTCTCCAGGGATTTGCTGCCCTTTGCAGGCTCTGCAGGGAGCTGTGACCCTTCCCAGCATGGATGATGTGAGGCACCTCCTTTCCCAAGCAGTCACGGGGTAAAACTCATTGACTGCTACAGCTGATTTGGTTATCTCTTCATCATGGGTCATCAAAGGGCTTGGATAACTCTGTACGCCACCGCCACCGAGGGATGTATTTTGAATGCAACCTGGAGGAGAAAGTGCCCTTTGAAAACACCCTGGGATATTCATAATTACTGAGAGCTAAGCTTATCTCTGATTCAGCCTGGGCCAAAGCTGACAAGTAACTTGCCCATCTCAAGGTTAGTACCATGACCTGGGAAAGTCAGAGATAGACATGAGATGCCATTCCTGCTTTCCCATTCCACCCATAGATGACTATCGCAGCACAGGCAAAGCTAGCAGGTTGCAACAAGGCTTCACTTTGTCAGGTTCTACTGTCTATGCTGATCCACCAGACCACATTGCTCCTTGTGTCTGCTACATCAGGGTTTTTCCTCCTCCATCCAGGCTCTCTTCCCCTACTCCTCAGAGCTATTTAACCACCTTGCAGGAACAGCTACAGCTGCACATCATCTGTGCCAATCAACCCACTGTCTTTGTTCACCCTTAGATGACAGAAATTCCTTCTTGCCTCTAGAAACTGCAGGCTATCTTTCCCCCAAAGCAGAGGAGAAAAGCAAATAGGGACGAAGGCAAGACTAGCCACTGTGTCAAGTCTGCTTTTTGTCTATAACTTTGGGTGAAATGCGAGTAAATTAGCACTGGAGATGGATATGAAAGTTATCTATGTAGGTGATGTTAGAGACACTTTATAGTGGCATTCTTAAAAGTGATTAGAAGCTTACATCATATTGATCGCAATGTCATTCAGGCACTGAAAATCCTATTGGACATCCATATATTTCTTTGGGAGGCATAGATATATTTTAAAATCTATATTTATTATTTGTCTGTTCCCTCCACATGAATGCAAGGTGCAGATGTTTATACAAAGGAGGCGAACTTTACCCATCTTCACGGGTAGGTAAGCAAAGCTTCAGACAGCTCAAACTTCATAAAATTAATGGGTTTAAAGCTATGTAAGACAGATAGCTTGCAGGGAACAAGAGATAATATGAACGAGCTTGTGTCATGAAGTCTGAGATTCGTGTGACTGATCCGACCATGCTACTTACTGTAGGTGATGTATTTAAAAGTGTTTAAAGTGTGATAGTGGTGACCATTGTGAAGTCAGATGGATTAATAAATCTCTTCTCTGTTTTAACCTGCCATGAGGCTTCCTAATTTCATTTGTGAATAGTCCTTCTGATCATTAGAGATGTGCTTTTTCCCATGACATGAAACCTTCTGAGCAGTGCCCTGTCCAAAGCATCCAAGACATAATTTAATTTCCTACATCAACACTGTCATTAAATTCAGAGCCCAGTGAACTAAAGCTTTTGCCAAAAGATGACAATGTTCCACCAGTGCATTAAAGCTAGAGACCTGGTGTACCATCATGACTCCTTTCCCCAATTTCTTACAGTCCTACATACTTTGAAAGAAGGTAACTTTAAAGATAGAGGGAGATTGGCAATCAATCAACCCAAATTCCACAGAAAATAAAACATCATTTGTCTCAGTATATTGCAAGACTATTTTCTTGAAGGTGTCTCTTCTACCTCATCCAAAACTGCTAAGAACGAAATACAGATGGGGTAACCAATTGTTATATTGATCCTGACTGTATTTAGCATAGGGAAGGATCCAGCACCCAGATCTTCTGGGTCTAGACAGTGTTCGTATCTTTAACGCATTCTCATGCTGCAGAGGTACCATCTCATATTCGATCCAGGGGTCGCTTGGCTTTCCTTCCTTTGATTCATCCCATTTTACCTAGGTGAAATATTAGATGTCCTGAAAGCAAAGTGTTATTTGAAATGAATGTGTCAGCCTTAGCTTCTCTCTCCAGTGTCTGGTGATTAAATTTTCCTGTTGTGCAGCCAATGCTTAATGCAAAGAAGATGTCTTCCTTCTGCCTTGAAATTTCCACCGGCTGAGTAATTCAGAAATACTGCACTCAGGAGCCTTTGGATCAGACTGTAAGCGAGGTCATGCTCTGTCCCTAAACAAAACCACACGGAGAAACGGGTACAGTCAGTAAGAGAAATCTTGGTTCTCCTGCAGGAGTGGCAGGAACCTCCAAAGTTGCACAGGTCCCTCCTCGGAGGGGAGGACTTTTGTTTTACTTCCCTGTTATTGAAGAATAAGAAAATTTAGTTTTACGGACAGAAGTTTACTGTGCCTTTTAGCTTCAGGGCCAGAGGATGAGCCCTGTCCCTCTTTTCTAGCAGAGCAGGCATAGCTGCAAAGATAAAGTCTCTCTCCTGTCCTACCCAACAGCGGCTTCAGCCGTGGAGCAGTTGCAGGTTCCAGCAGTGAGTGAACTCTTCCAGGTTCCTCACCTGCTCCTTGCATATATCATCATCTGTATATCATTAATCTGAATCATAAAGATGTGCTGGCATTTAATTTATATATATGTGCGTATATACATACACACATATATGTACAAGTATACGCACACAGATCCAGAGAGGTAACAGTCATCAGTTTTCCTGCCTTCTACCCAGCTTCAGTCATAGTCTTTCAGTTTAGTTTATAGATTCAGCATCGCACATTTTCTGACTTTACTAAAGCAGAGCACTGAAGTGGAAATATTCAAATAAAATATAAAGGCCTTTTATAAAAATACTGTCACTGTACAGACAGCTCTCACTGTGAGGCTGACAGACACATTTCCCCCACCTTTCCCATCTACTTTGCTCTGCTTCACTCCCGATTTTCTGTGAGACACTCAGAAATCCAGAGATGGAACAACACCTTAAAGAAATACTCAGCTCGGAGCCTCCCCAGCTTTGCTTACTGAGGTTACAGCCTTTCCCGTGAGACCTTGTATAATCACATCAGTTAGTCTGATGGCTAAATAGACGCCTCCCTCCGCACCCCCCATGTACAAATAACACAGTTCCTGAAGGAAGAGTATTGCCAGAGTGGCGAGGGATTGCTGAAAGGGGACATAGGGATGGTAAAGGCAGTGAGGAGCTTTTTCCAACTATTACTTGGGGGATAACTGGGCTGAGATATGTTTGTCTTGCATAGAAAGAAGTGACTCCTTGAACCTTCCTTTGAGCAGGATGGAAAATAATGTAAGTCCTGTGGTTTGCTGCACTTTCTCTTCTTAGAAAAAAGGTGGTTTGTGGTAGGGTCTCCTGCAGGATTCAGTGACCTTTTATTTGCCTGAAAGACTTTAAAGGACCTGAGCAGAAACTTTTTTTCTGGGTGAGTGGCGTGTAAAAGAAAATGAAAGTGGGGAGGAGTGAGTATTTATTCTCTCCTGTGCAATATGCTTGCACAGGGGTTTCCCCTATGTTTCTGACTTGTTATTTTGCTGAGATGAGTTAACTAGGGTCAAAAATAACACATAGAAGAGTGAGTAGGTATATAAGGAAGGTTTTCTTCTATGCATAAAAGTGGCAGAGATATATTTTATATACAAATCTCAGATTCTTTAGTTATAATACTTATTTCAAAGTAAAGAGAAAAATTTCAGTAACATTAGGTTTTGTAACATTAGTCTCTCTTACATAGGTTTATGCTTAGTAACATTGTTCTGATACTAACATTTATTTTTTGAGACTTAAGAAGAATGGATCTTATTTTAAATGAATGTGGTTTTTGTTTAAAAAGGCTTAATTGAATTTTTTTTAATTCTGGAATATGCTGGGCTGTGTTTGCTGAATGCTTTTATCGAGATAAACTGGAGCAGATAAACTAATACATGAATATTGATGGGGAAGCAAATTAACAAATTATGCAATCAGAAGAACATACAATTTGCTGTTAGGTGGTGAATTCGCAATAGAAAAGAAGGCAGTCTTTTAAAACTCACAGAAATGGTCTGTTTGCTTTGATGAAGCAGAAGATATTAAACATTTCAGGTTTGCATTTGAAGCAGATGCAAAAGGTTTTATCTGCTCGGAGTGGTTTATGTGTGTTCAGTTCACCACAGAGACAACAGGTAAGCCTCTTGAGAAATGATTTTAAGTGGAATAGAGCTGTACGATATAGGAAAGTGCTTTATTAGGTTGATAGGGATGATAAACTTGTGGACGTAATCAGTACAGAGACCTCAGAGAACCAGGTGCTCTGGAGGTTCATCCCATGGTACCAGTACTGTTCCTTTGTCATCTTTCATAAGTTTTGATTTTTTGTTGTACTACATCTTGATTTTCTTTCTAATTATTTGACTTAACCTGAGGCTATTTTCCATACCAATGGAGAAAAGTTCTTTGAAATTTGGATTTCTTTCTGTAGGATGAGAAGGGCAAATCATAAAGTTAATCATGAAAAGTGAGGAGCCTAATAATGACACGAGGTGTGCAAGTGGGTTGTTCAGAACTGGCTTCTGTTTAGATACATTTTAATTTATTTAGAAAAATGTTTCTGTGTAGAAAAATGTTGCAAACAAAAGACCATGTAATTTGAAAATTTTGTATAACTTGTGGAATCCCTGAACTTCTGGCAATCAAAATTTAAATTGTATATTCAAGAGGGGTTTGTTTTGCAAACTGATGTGAAAAGTTTTCTCACTCTTTTATTAACAGGAGGGGTGTTTTTTTCCAGATTTTATTTCATGGACCACTTCTGTTATGATCTTGGGGAGAAACATTTCTTTTATATTGTATCTGAAGTTTTGTCCTCTAAAGCATATATTCAGCTGCTAAAAGACCTTTCTGTATCAAAATGTACATGATAAAACCAATCTTCAGAACTACAAAACAGCAAATCTGTGATACTTTTAGTGCATTTAGTATTTTCTGTTAATGGTATCAGTCCAAAATCCGATCTCTGTATTTCACTGACTTTCTATAGCTTTTGCTAGTTGCAATCAAGTCATATTAATATGAGCTAAAAGTTTATAGAGCCATTAATCACATTAACCACATTTGAAACACTGCTTGCATGTGACAAGAAAAAAATCTGACATATCAGCAGTATGGCCTTTAGAGCCCTAAATCTGAATTGCAAAAAAACCAAGTTACCATTTATTAATGTCACATGAATACAGTTGCAGCAACTCTTACATAGGTGCCCTTAGCCTCTGGCTGGCTGCAGACAGTGAGAGCTTCGTTCTCATTCCTTCAGGCTGAAGACAGTTCAGATCCCCACTGTTTGCTGCAAAGCTTGAATATCCATAAACTCTGGCAGGCGGTTCAGTACAGCATTATAGAAAATATGTGGTTAAAAATCACAACTTGCCCCTCTCCTGGCTGCTCAATGTAACCTGCAGCACATGCTCCTTCCTTCCATGGCTGTCCCTTTGGCAGGCCCCAGCCTGCCAAGCTCGGTGAAATGGATGAATTTCCTTTCCTCCTCCTTTTCCTCCTCCTCTTCCTTTCTTCATGGGGTTGAAGAATGAGAAACTCATGCTGTCCACCCCTGCTTCTTAAATCTGTCCCCAGACCAGCTGATATTTCATGGTATGGCACTTCAAAATTGAGATATGTTCCATTTCACTTGGGCTTTCTAAGCACACGTAATATTCAGGTTAGGAGAGGGATGAGTCTCTTCTCTGCTTTGTAAAACTGCACACCTGAGCTTTAATGCCCTGTCATCTGTGCCCAGAAACCAGTCAATCTTCTCGGTAACAGCATGGGAAGGACATTATTATCTTAGTCTCTATGCAGTTGTCACCATATAAGACCACAGTGTGGAGGATCAATGGACCTGGCTCTCAGCACACTTCAGTCACAGGCACGTGCTGTTTGGTGAGCACATTGCTTCCCTGTACTGCAGCTCCAGCCATGCCGTGCATGGTCCTGGGCTGTGGGGTTTCCTGGGGTCTTCTCCACACCCTGGGTTCCTCAGAGGTTGGAGAGATGGTCTGGCATCCTGGTGTTGAGTCATGGTGTTTCCCACCAGTCTTTCATTGTCTTCTGCCCCCACTGTCCTTCGTTATGGGCATGGGTAGGGGATGCCTCGCTGATGTACTCACATCAAACTGTGCTGTCATTGTCCCGTTTACTGTTGGCCTTCACAACCTTATTCTGGCCACTTCTGAACACTTTTGCACTTCTTGACGACCAGCAGTTTGCTTTCCATGGTTTGGCTTCTTCCCTGGGCACATCAAAGCTACCAGTTAAAGTTCATGGGCTTATGCTAATAACTATGCTGATTATACCTAACTCACCCTAACTCCTAAAGCCATGCACTAGCCTATGGTCATTAAAAGCTTTTCAGCTCTTTTCTCTCAGATTCATGTGGTGCCACAGAGTATCTTAACTTCCTCAGTGCTTGCAACTGGCCATATGACAACTTGTCAATTGACTTGCTCAAGCACTTACCGAAAGTGATCTCTGCACAGATTTAAATTATTTATGATAGCAAAGTAGCTGAAAATTAGTCCACCCTTACCATGGAAAAGAAAATGTGACTTAACACTTCACTAATTGCTAAGAAGTCTTGTCCTGTAAGTACCCATCAAGAAAGGAATGTAATATAAGGCAAGCCTAGAATTTTTATGTGTTCACGGTCTGTTGGTTACTAATGATGTTTGCCCGGTCCTACCACTGACTATGGAATAACTAATCTCTGGAAGTTCAGCACCTGTCCATCAGTTGGGGCAGCAAAAAGAGAAAGTCAAATGGGTGCACAGTTCACTTTATCTCATCTCATTTGAGATATCTCAGGTCATCAACTGAAGTCAGCTGGCACCCTGAGATGTGATTCGTTTCATTCTGAAAGAGTGTCTCAGCAGGCAGTTGGAGAGCTGGTGGAGATGGAGCTGTCTAACTCAGATGTCCGCAGTGTGGTGAGATGAATCCCACCAAAAGGGGCTTCTGGATGAATGCTAACAAGCTTTATCATGTCTTTTTAAATCATTTTGTGGATATCCACACTGTTTGCTACCTTCATTCCCCAGTGCTGGGAACTGTAAACTGTAAAGCCAGATGAAAAGAGTGGAATTCATCTCATGCTAAGTTTTATAGGCAATGGAAAAAATCAGTTGCATTTTGCAGAACTCTTCATGCATCTTAATCTATATGTTTCCTTAGCATTAGCTGGTCTGTGCCCTCTGTGGTGTTGATTGAAAAGGAGGTATAGGGTAGCTAGATCAGTTGTTGCCATCTTTCATTCGGACATCATGCTGGGAGACTCAGGGACTGGAGCTCTTGGCCAGGTTGTCTGGAGAAGGTAAAAAAATTCTGGGGTTGCACCTGGAATATTCAAAGGATGGTGCCACATCTCAGTTCAGGTAAGGTGTAATGTTCTAAAGGTGGGAAACTAATGGGCAAACATGCCGATCATTGTCTCTTTTGGCAACCTGAATGGAGCTACGCTGGATGGTGGTGCTCAAACCTGTGAGATGTTTCTTGTAGGCTGCTCTAAACAGGTAAACTAAATGGGCTGAAGTAGGAATAATATTTGTTTTCCTTATATAGAGGCATAGGGCAAGTGTGTGTGTGTGTGTCTTTTGCTTTTCAAATTAATGCAATATTTTTATTTCTTTTCTGTTATAGTGGTGCTTGGTGGGAAGATAAGAGGCAAGGGGCATAAACTGAAAGAACAAGGCGTCCAAATGGATTGAGACAGTCAAGTATTGGAACATATTGCTCAGAGAAGTTGTGCAGTCTCTGTCCTTGGAGATTTGCCTGGATAAAGCCCCGATCTTATGACTGACCCGACCCATTTTGAGGAGCAGGTTAAACTAGAGACGTCCTGAGTTCCCTTCCAACCTGAATTATTCTATGATTAAAAAATTGCATTGTTAATATAAAAAAGATATTATCATACATGTTTTAAAGACCATTAAGACAATGTCACTTTGGTTTGATTAAATCATCTGCCTCAAAATATAGAAAAGTTTTTAAGGAAAGAATAGACCAGTTCTACAGAAGCTTTGAACTGCTGTTAACTCAGTCATTCCTTATTCAGTGCTAGAAAAATTCGTCTTACCTGCTGGCAATTTAGTTATAGAAAGATGCAACACACCCACAGTAACTTTGGGTGGTGCAGTTGGCATGGCTTTCCAAGATCCATATTGCTGTTCTTGGCTCCTGAAAGAGTTACTGGAGATACAAACAGCTGGATCAGTCCTGAGTCCCTAATTTTGCTTCTCCAGGCACTGGATGTTATCACTGTGTAAGATGCAAAAGTGTACAAAATCAACTGCACTGAAGACAACTAAAAAAATTTAGTTGTTCAAATAGGACAAAGCTTTTCAAATACCATCTTCAAGTAACTGTTCTTCCAGTTACTTAAAAGAGAATTTCTGTGCATATTATTAAAGCATTTTTGAACCAAAGGGACAGACAAGAATTGCAATCGTCCAAGCTAAAGAAAAAAAAAAAGTAATAAGGTAATTCTGGCCAGTCTGATTACTAATTACCTTGGTGGTGCTGATCACAGTAATTGTCAACTATTACTTTAGTTGACTTTTCAAATAAAAACTAAACAGTTGAATTGTCAACTATTACTTTAGTTTTCACCTCTTTCCGTAATAGATCATGAACCCAGGAAATCAAATAATGGAGAACAACTTTTATTCATTGAGTGAGGATTGAATTGGGATGATTAGAATAGCAAGAAAAGGAGAGAAGACATCTTTGACAATAAGCTTGTTTCCTAGTTTGTCAAAATGAATATTCCTAAGGAGGAAAACACGTTTGGAAGAAATCAGCCTCACTTCAGAAAGCTATCTAGCTAGACATTTTGGGTTTTGAGAAATAATTCATAGGAAATACCTTTGACAGCTAAAAGAACAAATCATAACTTTTTTTTTGTTTTATTATTATTATTTTTCAGTCATGTTGATTTCATTAAGCATTCTCTGCTCTTCAGTCAAAGGAAAACTTTTCATTTTAAAGAGACATTAAATGTCACACTATTTTGTAGGTATTTCAAGTCTTAAGAAAAGGCTAGAATGGTACTTTGCTGCATCTGTGACATCAAGGGCAAAAAGGACTTTGCATTAACACTTTTTACTTCTTTTAGTCAAATTGCTAAGTCTATCCTCGGTCATATAAAAACCTAAATACATCTCAGCTGTACTTTGTATGTTATCTTCCCTGAGACTATAAGTAACAGAAATTATTTTAGGAATATTTTTAAGATGCTTGAATAAATCAGGAATATTTTTTCTGCATTACTCCATTTTTAATAATAATTAGATCTTACTCAGGACTAGGCTGAGTAGCTCAGAAATGCCAGTGAATGGAAACTGTAGTTTAGCCCTGTGCTCCATGGCTTGCAGCTGCTGTCAATGGAAATTTTGCTACTGACTTGTGAGACAGCAAGCACAAGACTTCATTTCCTTAATGTTTTTCTTAATGTATTTCTTAATGTTTGTTCACCTGTGGAGAAATTTATAAAACCACCAGGAAAGATTCTCCTGCCTGGTCTCCAGCTCTGCCGGCAACACGCAGATTCTCCGTGCCCTCATGCTGCCTTCCATTTCCCCATCCTTTGCTTTAGCTGGCAACATCTTATCTTCCTAGGTGTTGATTAGCCTTCTAATAGTCTTCAGGAAGAATAGTGTAACCAAAGTTTCTTTTCTGGGATTTGAAAGATGATTTAATGTAAGATAAGAAAAAACCACAAAGAAATTTGCAACAAACCCAGAATTTTAATGGTGAAATTTTGAGACCAGGTAGACTTTTATGGAAGTGCTGTGTGGAGGGATGGGTATGTCTGGATGATTTGGCACAAAGTAGAATAAAGTAATTATTGTATTCCCTCCGTGCATTGCGCAGAAATCGTGTCATTTCATGCATCATTCACAGCTCTCATTACTGATACCACAACATCTAAATTACCCTGAGCATCAACAAAACAAACGCCACTCTGGCTAGCTGAAGACCTGAAAACTTGCGAGTAATGTTATAGTTTTCATGTTTGCTACGATACTATGTACAGCTTCCAGACTCTTAGCTTGATCTTGAAAAGCATAAAATAATGAGTATTCTTGACTGAATGTCCTATTTCTCTTCCAGAAATGTTGCTATTTCGTGCTGGAAGCAAAGGTTAATTTTCACATTTATAATTTTGTGTGCTTATTTAATGGGAGAGGGGCAGGCAGACTGCAAAAATGAAAAGATTTCACTGCAGTTAGTTTGTCACTGGCCTCCAGTTGTTCTTACAACGATGGTTTCCTACAGTTCAGGAGAGTGAGGAAAAGCTGAAATCATGTTTTCTGGGGAGAAATGAAATGGTGTTGCATGGCAGGGGAAGATACAGGGAGTCAGCACACAAGTGGTAAAACTATTTTCAGCAAAACAAAGCCTCTTGATTCAGACTTTGTGTTTTCCTGGGATGTTGCATATTGTACCTGGAAAGGAAAAGTGCAAGAACAGGTCACTTGGCAGTTGTTCAGCGAGGACAGCTTAAACTTTCCAAGATTAATTACTGACTGCTAGTTATGAAGTCAGCTTTGAAGGACACACTGAAGTGGTGGTGAAATTTTCTGGGTGGAAAGACCTAGATGAGTGCCTCTAATGTGATCTTCTTCCATGCAGACCCAGCAGTGACCCATCCTGGGTAAAGTCCTCGAACAGATGGGATCATTTCACAGTTTGCAGGTGGGACTGCACTGGCTCAGTAGCTCTGTGAATCTGTGATGAATGATCAGTGTCTTCCTAGAGGTCATAACCAAAGACAATATTTTAGAGAAATCTCCTTATAGAGCTTTTGAGTGAGTTTAGCACAAGGGTGCAGGTCTGGATCATCTTACTCTGTGTATCGTTCTCATTTTTTTCACTGTCAACGTACATGCATTTCATGGGCTTGCTTTGAAGCCTTTCACAGTGCTAAAGTAGAAGATTGAAAGAAGGATGAATTCACTGCACTGCCAAAGTATGGACTCAGGTAGCATTTAGTTGAATGGATCGTATCCAAGACCTGACCAAAATTCTCTATTAAATAATGCAAAGTATTTTGCTAGTATGATGTCACTTTTGTTCTTCGGAAAATTGGGCATAAAACATAAACTTTGTGCTTGACAGTTGTCAGATCAAGCATTTCTGTCCAACATGTCGGTCAGTAAAGACTCTATGGGTCACAAACCTCCTGACACCTGGATGCTGCTTGTTCCTGTGCTGACACCACCAGGGTGGGTTAACCATCTGAGCAGCTACATCTTCATTAGTTAATTTAATACTTGGTCCTTCTGTTGCAGACACAGCTTCCACACATTTGATATTGTTCTGGTTTGATGGGCTTTACTGTCCCATTTCCAAACACTGGGTTAAACTAGTACCTTAGTTTTTATCTGAACAACAGCTCAAGAGCATTTAAGGTAACAGGTATGTTAAATGAGGTGATCTAAGGAGACTTTTAAGTATATAAAGATCTGCCCAAAATCTATCAGATACCCATAATTTTAGAAAAATTCTGAACAGGCATCTCACTGAAAAAGGTATTGACCCTATCTTTTTTTTTTTTTTCTTTTTAGAAGCTGATGGTTCAGAGAGTTTGTGTTATTAGCCATGCATGGGCAATGGGTTTAATGTTCATAACTTACCTGTTATGGAGCTACTGTGCTTCCTTTCTACTTATTTCTATTATTTGTACAGAATTAGTGACAGGAAGAGAAGAATGAAAAATGGCTGAGTTCTTACTACCTGGTACGAACAACTTCCGTAAGTTCACTAACGAATCCTTGGCCGCTATCAAAAAGAGAATCGCTGCCAAGAGGAATAGTCGAAGAGTTACTATAGACCAGAAACCTGAGGAGAAACCACGCCCTCAACTTGACCTAAAAGCTTTCCAGAAGTTACCAGCTCTTTATGGGAGTCCTCCTTCAGAGCTCATTGGGGAACCACTGGAGGATCTTGACCCATACTACAAAGATCGTAAGGTTAGAACCAACCAAGATGCTTGGATTTTAATTTGTTTTATTGTGTTCCTAAGAAGAGTTTATGTGGATGATCCATCAAACAATTTTGCTTATATCCCTTTGGAAAAACTATCATCCTTTTCTAGGTTATAATAATGCTTGCAGTTGGCACAGCTGAATGACATGCTGTAATCTTCTTAAAGAAAGCTTAATTTTGAATTATAGGAATTAAATTAAATGAACTTGATTAACATTTGAATCAGAATGGAAGCAGAAGAAACTGGATAAAGGAAGAGAAAGCAGTTTTGAGTCAGATCTACAAGAAATGAGAGTAAAATTGTAGACTTTCTTAAATTCCATAGTTTGAAGCGATGTGGTCCTCTCCATCTCAATGCTTATGCTCCACTTAGATGTGCAAAAAATTATCACCTAAGTGTAAAAATTATTTTAAAACATTTGCTGATGAATCCTTAAAACCTACTTAGTCAAGCTCCATATTCTAGTCATAAAGTATTGAAGAATATGATTTTCAATAAAGAACAGAGAAATGGGAACAAATCCCTGGAATTTATGCTTATTGCATGAGAAACGGCTAATACTTTGAACTAAATTGTACAGTCTTAGAGCTACAGGATGACTATCAACAGCAGCAAATAATGATAAAGGCTGCAATTCTTCGCTCCACCTCTGTATGCCTTGGCTCAATGAGAGGCACAATTTATTTTAAGAGAGCAGCCATAAGCAAGATTAGTTGTATGCACAACTGTTTGCAAGTCCTAAGGTTTACAAAAGAAGTTCACGCTGAGGACTTCTTTTGCAGGTTGACAGTTAATGGGCATTAACTCTTTCATCAGGTTATGATGAAAGGATAGCAAAGTATTGCAAAAAAGTCTTCCCGTTTAAAGAAATTACTAAAGTTCAAATCAAGCTCTTGCTCATCACTGATACAACAGGATATAGTACAAAAACATGATCTGTGTTCGACTTCCTGAAAAACTTACTTCATGTTTCTTTCTTATTTTTAAAGACTTTCATGGTGCTAAACAAACAGAAAACAATCTTCAGATTTACTGCTACACGTGCCTTATGGATCCTCAGTCCTTTCCATCCAATCCGAAGAGCAGCGATTAAAATTTTAGTACATTCATATCCTTTTGTTGGCTTCATTAACTCTTTTTGATTACAAAACCCTAAGTAATCCTGTGCTTTTGTATTTTAGAGCATTGAATGAATCTAACCTTTCCCTTACTCCAGATTACTTGTAGTTATGAATTACCTTAGAAATTATTATTGTCTAGGTGCTCTTGTGCTACTTTTAGAAATAAATAGATTTGTGTTGTATTGAAGCCTGATATTCTACAGGTTTGTGTTTCGAGAATGATCTCTGATGTTGGTTTAGTGATGTCTCACAAACAAGTATCTCATGCCGAAACCTTTCTTGGTGAAAAGACTAATAAGATCACTGTTCTCTTTCTCATCTGCTGTTTACCCAAACTATAGGAATTAAATTCAGCTCATGTGCCAAAGCCGATCAACCATTGGCCAAGTTTAAAGAAAAAAAGGCTGAGGTAGGCAGGCACACATATGAAAATATGTAGAAAGAAAAATTATGCAAACTTGCTTCTTTAAGGAACTAGATTAAAAATATATATATCTTCGGTATATGAAAGTGAAAATTTCCAAGCATGCTGTTGCCGGGAGTGCCTTTGGAATAGAAAGGCAATGTAAATCCCCCCTCATATCTCAATATTAGTGGATGGGAATCACTGGTGTATTGCTCCAGTTTGGCAATGGGGAACGAGGCCAGAACAGTAATGCTGTTGCTCAGGGCTGAATCAGGCCCAAAGTAGTGTCTGCTCTATCCCCTGTGTGGATTTTAGGGTTCCAGCCATCTCCTGGCTGTGTGGTGCTGGGTTATCTGCAATGGTTCCAAAGTTGCCATTGTAGCAGGGTACAGACATCCCTGGGAGTGGTACCCCTCATCTGGGGCTTTCCCTGGGCAGCAGGTTGTCTGGTGTTGGCATTTCAACACTAGTGGTCCAGCTGCTGGGTTTGTGAGAGTTTGACCATGCCTAGAGCTAAAGCCAGGAAATTTTTTATGGTGATGGAGAGGATGGATGATGGAAAGGTTAGATGTCTTTCCCATGCACATCTACCTTATGGATTGCCAGAACGTGTGGTATGGCCCAAGGCATGAGATTCTGCTCCAGATCCGGGCACTTAAGCTTAGGTGTCTACGTATGAGCTAGGTGCCAGGTTCCTGCTCACACCCTATAGTCAACAGGTCCCAGAGAGCAGCTGGGCAGCCCCAAGAGTTGGCTAAACATGGGCATCTAGAGACCTTGGAGACACCTGCAAGAATCCTTGCAGACTTCACGCCGTTCCTTCAGCAGAGCACAGTTCTGCCCATTTAGAGTCAAGTCCAGGCTTCACCTGTGTGACCTTGGGCAAATTTTAAACTTTTATGCTACAAAGTGCAACTAAAAATGCATCCTTCCTCCAGCTCTTTGAGTGGTTGAGGATGCTTTTACCAAGTTTGCAATGCTTAGAGCAGCAGATCTCTAGCCCGTACAGAAGTCCAGGTGGCATGAATAACAATGGTAGTGTGTTGTCATCTGCTGTGACTCAAAATCAGCGAACACATGTGCATGCTGTTCTTACATGTGCTTTAAGATCAAAACCAGTTACTACGTCTATGGCTGATAGAATATTTAGTTACATTTCTGAATCAATGTCATATTCTTTGCCTTCACTCCTGTGACTTACATTATTCACTTTGTTTATCATGTGCACTATTATAACTAATTGTGCATTCATGGCTGTGACTGAGTCCTCTAAGGCTTCTCAATCTCCTTCATGGAACAAGTATATTGAGTAAGTATCTGTGGGTATGCATGTTTTTTAATTCTGTAGTTATATTGAATTATTGAGACTTGCTACCTTTACTCAAAATAGTTTATGGGAGTTTTAGAGGGAAAGTTGCTTGTGTTGGGACTTCATTTTTATTTGCTTTGGGGGAGTATTTTTGTCTTTAAACTCAGTCTCTACAATAACTGTGGTGTTATAGGAGACAGTAAGTGCAGATTAAGTAGTTTGGCTGTTGTACTACCTTCCTGTCTGTCCTACTGCTCCAGTTTGCTATCCCACTTTCTGAAGTTACTCAGTAATTATTTGCTCTTTTTCCAGACACATTTCCCATTCTTACTGATGCTGATGAAGCACATCAAGAGTTGCTGTCTTTGAAAATTCTTTTTAATAATACTGAAATGCTGAGTTTTGCTCTAATAAAACATTCTGTCAGAAGCTCCTGGCCTGCAGGATGCTGTTAGAACGTAAAGCTCTTATCTTCAGCGCTGCTAACACTTGCAATGTTATATCACAATAAATCCATGCCTTTGTAGTCACACTTAAGCCGGATAATCCCATGGTTTTATTTTTTTAAAAAGGAATATTTCAGCTCTCACTTTTTCAGTTTGGCACAAATATGTTCGAATACGAGCTCTGATAATTCTAACACCTAATGCAAAGGAAAAGATTCCAAAATACTTATTTTTAAATACAGGTCTAAAATTGTTTCTGGCTATCTCATGTTACATGACAGTGAAACAGCTGGGAATGGCAAATCCTCATGCAAGCAGGAACAAGACTTGTGCATGGTATTAATATACACGCCTCCAGAAGATGCTCAGATACTTCCCTACCTATGAGAGCATTAAAGGTTAGATAAGAGTTGTGTCTGCCATTGGCATCAAGACTACTATTGAAGTGCATTGCAACAGTAACTTCAGAACACTTCTTTCCAAACGAAAAGGGAAGCACTACATCCATATAAATTCTCACTGCATTTGCTGACTACCAAATGAATGCCTTTTGAATTCTGTAGGGAGATCGCTGCCTTGTTGAAATGATAAGTGCACTCAGTAAGTCCAGAAGAGCTTTTACTGATAATTTTCCATTAATAAGAATAATTGCCATATTAAATTGAAAATCCTGTACTCTTGTATTTCTCTAAGTGTTTTAAACATCCTGCACAGAAATGGATGCTGCGTGCCCAAAGTAATACACAACACGTCACACGTTCACTTGGCCACTTGAAACCAGAGGAAGATACTAGTTTTGATCTTTGTTTTAGCAAGTAGCTAGGAGGTCTGTGTTTCTTAAATTACAGGGATGTACATGAAAGAGTTTGAAAAAGAATTGCTGAAGGCCAAAAACCCACGTCACTGGCATGCATGTTAATAGCTGGGTCCAGACTGCTGTCAACTACTGTCTCAAACTCCATGTGAGTCAGGTACTGATGGAACACGTGGAACCACCAGCAGTCTGCCCGGTGCTTCTCTGCAGCATTGGCTTGGTTTGCTGGCCCAGACAGTAAATAGTCTGCCTGTGTCTCATCTGTTAATTGCTAATACTGCTGTTTTCCTCTCTGGCACTTTTCTCCCTTCCTTAGATTTACTTTCACTGGCATTTACACTTTTGAATCATTGATAAAAATATTGGCCAGAGGGTTCTGTCTAAATGAATTCACTTTCCTTCGAGATCCCTGGAACTGGTTGGATTTCAGTGTTATCGTTATGGCGTAAGTGGGAACATATAAAATATGGATTACCTGCGCTCGCGCTCTGTATTTGAAGTTCTTGCTGTGGTGCAAAAAGCTGTCTGCAGTACAACCTGTGGGTCCTAACCGCATCTGAAATGACCTAGGGCATTGACTCCTTCTTTTGTTACTCACTGTGTAACAGTGGTTTAGTCTTCCCAGAAGGGAATGGAGTTGTGCAGGGCAAGATGTAGTCAGCGGTGAGTGCATGGGAACGGATGCATTGCAAGCAGTGAAAAGGAATAGCCGGGCTGTCAAGCATGGGCATACTGATCCCGTGAATGAAAGTGTGAGTCTGGAAATAAAGCGATGTGTAGAGGCACCAGGACAGTGGATTAAATTTGGGATCTTTTTCTCAAAAAAATGACAGTTTGAGCTTCAGTCTGCAGTAATTAGAAAGCTTTTATGCTGGTTAAGAGCAGCTACAGAAGGGAGATTGGACCAGTTCAGCCAATATTTCAGCCTGAAATGCATAATTTTGAGTCTTTGTTTATATTTTAAATGCATGATATTTTAAGATGCTGACACCAAAGCAGCTGTGCACAAGCCAAGAGCTACCTCATAAGGAAACTCTAATAATCAAGAAATGTGTTTCTATTTTTTAAGTCTTCAGACAAATCCTTGATATGTAGTTCATTAATACTTACAATATGCTCAGACAATTAAAAATGACCACTGTAAAATAATTGCCCTGTTTACACTGTTCAACCACTTGACGTATCATGCTCTGACTTTACAGGTACGTGGGAGCGTTTAGTAAGTTGGGGAGCATGTCAGTCCTTCGGACTTTCAGGGTTCTGAGAGCTTTAAAAACCATTTCAGTAGTCCCAGGTAAGAAATCCTATTTGCTGAATATTTTCTGCTACTCACAACTGACTCTTTGCTCTGATCAAAATGTTGGCTTTTGCCTTTTCTTTTTTTCCTTTTTATTTTTCTGTGTCTTTCACTGATTGCAGATACAGCAATCTGTGTGGACACAAAGAGTGTCTCAGTTCAATTGGCCAAGCCAGAATAAATCAAGTGTTAGAAACAATCTTGTATTTAATTTATTTTCATTATGCTTATAAAGATTTTGTTAACACTTTAAAATGTCAGTTCTACAAAATGTTCTTATAGCTGGTCTATGTGTTATGGTTCAACGTAAACATCTCTGGTGACTGAATGGACCTAACTATTAATCATCTTCAATCACCTCTGAGAAAACAGTTTCCTTTTCACTTTTCCCTTAGTTATAAAGTCAGTGGATTATTTCTTATGATGAAATATAAATTAAGAACCAATGGGTTGCCTCCCTCTTTCTGGCCTTTTTGATAGTATTTGTAATTGTTTCCAGTTTATTCACAGATTACCAGTGTTGAAAATTTAATTTGAATTATGCATATTACTTTTTATTGGATAAGAAAATCTAGACTATCTCTGGTTCCTGATCCTTGCTTACATAATTCACAAGGATTAAAGGAACATCTGGAAATTGTAGGGTCAATCAAATGAGGAAAAATAATATTTTGCTCATATTAATCGCTCTCTCATACAAACTATACATGCATCACGAGTGTATTTGCCACATGTTATTCAGGAATGTTGGCACTTCGGTTATTACAGATTGTTTAACAGTAATCGAGTATGATATATGAATCTCAGCATCATAAGTGTATTTGCCACATATTATCCAGTACTTGTGGCACTTTGATTATTACACATTGTTTAATCTAATCAAGTATGATATATGAATCTCAGTTTTTCATCCCGTTTTCCCTTTGTATATTGTCTCCCTAGGACTCAAGATCATTGTAGGGGCACTTATCCAGTCTGTTAAGAAACTTGCCAATGTGATGATCCTGACTGTTTTCTGCCTGAGTGTCTTTGCCCTCATAGGCCTCCAGCTTTTTAAGGGCAATCTAAGAAATAAGTGTGTTACAAACTCTACAGAGCACAATATAATACCATATCTCCTTAACAAAACATGGGAATCCTATGAAGCATTTTCTAACGATACAGGTAATTTTTCACCTTAATTCATTTTTAGGTGATAGTATAGACACCTATGCCTGCATGTATAACCACTGCTGTAAATGATATTGATGTTTTGATGATTAATATTTTGAGGAGTTACTACCTGATAATAGCCTTCAGATTGCCAGAGCAGCTTACAGACATCCAGGAATGCACCCCTTCACTATAGGAAATAGCACTCCCAAATTTTCCAGTAACATCCAGCTCTGTTTCCCAGAATGATATGACAGTAACTGAAATCCACATTAGCTCATTCTCTGCGTAATTCCCCAAGTTCACCTTTTACTACATGCTGAAGAGTCCTTACATCTTCGTTTTACTGCCCAGTGAATTACTCTTCCAAACATCTTCACTTTGCTGCCCAGTGAACTGCTCTCTGGCTTGAAACAAAGGAATTTGTTTAGAAGTCAAAGTTACTTTCTTCTTCATATCATGTGTATCTTATTTTATGTCTTATATAAGATATATACAATATACATCTTTCATGTATATATCTTGACTGAGGCTGGTGATGGAAGCATAGAGCAGAGATCTGAAAATGCACCAAAGCATTCTCAGAGAAACAGCAATTATAAGGTGCAATTCAGGAAGGAAAAGCCTTGTGCTAAAGGAGAAGCATCAATATACATGAAAAAATACACTCAAATGTCTGCGCCAGAAAAAAACCCCAAGCTTCATCGCTGAAGACAATCCCCAGCAGCGAGCTCCGACACAGCAGTGGTTATGCAGGGAGAAAAGCATTCTCCAAGGGGAAGTGCTGAAATCCGTAAAAATGCCACACAGGGTTGCTGTTCGTATACACTCTGCGTGGAAGATTTGTGCAGACAGGATTCCTTCATTAACTTCATGTTACAGGGGAAGAAAGTCTTTGTATAAAATATTTTTGAAGAAAAAAGTTTTGCAAGAAACTCCTGTACCTACAGAAAACCCCACACATAAGAACAAAGTCATTTACGTATATAGAAAGTTGTAAAAATCATAATTGAAAGCAAACTTCAAGGGAAACCAGGCAGTGACTAGAACACTACACAAGAGACCATGGATGTCATAAACTTTGGCTAAAAATAATAATTTTCTGTGCTGAAGAAACAGGAAACAAAAATCTACTTCTTTTTTTTTTTTTAAATGAAGAAAATTACAGCTGTATAAAGGCAATGGCCTGGAGAAAGCAGGGCTCAAGAAACTGAAAGTCTATGTTGCTTCACAAGCTTTCTCTTGTTCGCATCTTATGCCATACATCTTGTGTGCAGGGTGATTTGCAATGACGGTAGAAGGAATAGGAGGGTCCAGACAGGTTTAATGAAAGCTAGATGAGTTTCCTACAGGATTTAGGACTTGTAGCACTGTAATTCCACTTTCCTATTAAATGATCTTTTGGTATACCTTTTTATGGGCTGCTTTGGTCCTGATTTTGTGGGAAGTTCCCACCTCCAACATGGAGAACTATATGTTATTATGACTCTCTAAATCTCAGTCACTGAACCTTCTTGCAAAGACTTTTTGTCAGCTGGCAGTAGCAGAGCTGAACAAAATTTGGGTGGAAAGTAGCCCAGATAGTGACTCATTCCTTTCTGGTGTATTTATGTGGCATGATACAGCTGATACTAAAGATTCCCGTTGGCTCTGAATCGTGCTGACACACCTGATGAGCACAGCTGAGGTTTGAGAAGCACCAGGAAGACATGAAACCTCCTTTGAAATAATAAACCCAAATCTTCATGGGGCTAATTAGGCATTAGCACTAAAGCTGTTACTTTCCGTCTTTGGCATCAAAGTAACTAATGCCAAGAGAATTAGGGGAAGAGGTCAACAAGGGCACAGCTCCAGCATCCTAGTGGAGAAACCTGTATTTCTCAGCTAAGCAGGGTTAGGACCTGCCATTTGGCTCAGCAGAGCAGTGCCACACCACGGTGTATAACCACACAGCCAAATACTCGATCTCCCTCCTCAAAACAGGGTGGGTTTTTTATTGCTCATTGGAAACAGAGCTGGTCTATGCTACCCTAAAAGATATTTGTAAGCTGTCCTGGAGAGGGTTAATTGCTACAGGCCAAAACTGTGCTAAAGTTTGTGCTAGAGATTACCAAACCTGTAGGGACTGTGCTTGAGCCTGTGCCCTCCAGCTCTTCATTTCCTTTATACAGATATGGCCAAAGTGATAGTGTTTTTAAAAATTCTGTTTTAAGGAGTGCCTTCAGTCTCAAACATGTGCATACACACATGCATGTTTACAGAAGAGGACAGGGTGTCTTGCAAACTGGTGCAGCTACTGTGAGCATGGGAAACCTGTCTGTGTGTGTGCACGTACACTTACAGGTCACTGATTACTCATTGCTACTCATATTAAACGATAGAGGATTCAAGCTAGAAAGTGCTTTGTTTTAATTTTTTCCTCCCCCTTTTTTATAGCATACTTTGCTAAGAAAGAAGGCACCTCAGATATTTTGCTATGTGGTTCTGGTGCTGGGTAAGTGCACTTAAGAATATTTCTTCTTTGGAAGTTTTCTCTGCGTCAGTGCTTTTAAATTTGCTCGGTTGTACGAGACAAAAGCAGAAATTCCAAGCTTTCCTTGAGTACAGAAACAGGAACACAACAAAATATAGTAAATGGTCAGATAGTTCAATACTTGTAGGGAATGAAGCATGAACCTGCAGCTGGCTTATTCACGTCTAAATTCCTCTGAGCCTTTCCAGAAGAGCTGTCTTTCTCTTCCCCAGAGGTACAGGAGAGAACTGAAAACATAAAAGATCTCAGGTACAGCACAGGACAAACATGGTCCTCTGTGAAGGTTCACGCGTGTTAAACTGGAAAAACAAAAGATGGATTTTGGAGGGTGGATTTGGGCAAGGAGGGAGATGTGGCTGCTTGGGGCAGGGGATGAGGACTGGTGATGAGGGACTTGTCCTGGGTAGGTGGTCTGCTCCAGCCTGTCTTCTTCCTTTGCTGTTGGGTTGTGGGTGCTGCTTTTTTTATCCCACTTTCTGTAGCAAATACTACCTGGAGTAGAAAACTGGTTTGGAATCTAATGAAATTCAGAGCTGCATAATCAGAACTCTCACATAAGCTGAAGTTTTCCTTGAAATTTGCACAGTTAAAAGAGCTCCACTTTTTATTATTACTTCTAGGACCTGCCCTCCAAACTATACATGCTTGAAAATTGGGCCAAATCCTGATTACGGTTTCACTAGTTTTGATACGTTTGGCTGGGCTTTTCTTTCCTTGTTCCGCCTGATGACCCAGGACTACTGGGAGCGTCTGTACCAGCAGGTACCAGCTTTCTGCATCGTTCAGAACTGGCCTTCTAGGGAGAGCAATAGCCGAAGCAGAAAAAATGTAGAGAGGACAAGAAACCTCAAATTAAAGCAATAGCTGCAATTCAGCAAGCCTGCATCCTCCCTTCCCCCATCCCACATTTCCTAGGATGACTCCTAGGAAAGGGATGCTGAAGTGCAACAGACCTGCCACTCTGCTGGTTTAGGGACTTAAAAAAAATATGAAAAGGGTCCTGTATTGTACTTCAAAAATATAACGATGCCTAATCAGTCATCCTCATGGGATATACGATCAGTGATTCACAGATGATAGTATAGGAAGAGGGAGAAAGACAGGGAAGAAGGGTGAAGGAAGGTACATTTCCCTTTAAGCTTCCTAAAGCATTGTGTCTAGGAAGCTGAATGCTTCTAAAGAATTTCAGAGACACATTGAAAGCCTATTTGGTATTTATTATGGTGACTTTTATCTGTGGGGTGTGTTGCTTACAGACCCTCAGAGCTTCTGGGAAGGTGTATATATTCTTCTTCATGCTGGTCATCTTTCTGGGCTCATTTTATCTAGTCAACTTGATTTTGGCTGTAGTAACAATGGCATATGAAGACCAGAACAAGGCCACCATTGCTGAAACAGAGGCAAAGGAAAGGAAATTTCGGGAAGCCATGGAATTATTACAGAAAGAGCAGGAGGTATGTAAATTATTTTCTTGAAAGCATTAGTCTCAGTGTTCTGTCGCCTGTCACATAAGAAAGACCATCACTCCTTGTGTGCAGCTATATATAGGAGAATCATAGAATCACAGAAGCATTTAGGTTGGAAAAGACCTTTGAGATCAAGTCAAACCATTAACCCAGGACTGCCAAGTCCATCACTAAACATGTTGCTAAACACCGCATCTATGTGGCTTTTAAACACCTCCATGGATGGTTGTTCCATCACCTCCCTGGGCAGCCTGTGCCAATGCTTGACCACCCTTTCAGTGAAGACATTTTTCCAAATATCTAATGCAGACCTCCCCTGCCATAACCTGAGGCTGTTTCCTCTTGTCCTGTCACTTCTTTTCTGGGAGAAGAGACCAACCCCCACCTGCCTACAACCTCCTTTCAGTTAGTTGTAGAGTAATCGTAGTAGTCACTCACAGGAACAGGAGAAAGTGACAACTTGATTCCCAGTGATTCCTAGAGCTACAGCACCAATTCCTTGTTTGGTTGTGTATTGTTCCTGTGAAACAATGACTTTTGTTGTGGATAATGAGCATTAAAGGCTTCTGTTACTGTAAGAAAAATAATGTTTTAAAATCTGGAAAATGTAAAATTCCATCAGCTAGCAGCTTCCAAAAGAGAATGTAGTTGGTTTTTTTAATTATTATTATTTTTTCTTCTATTTTATCATTGCAGGCTGCTGACCAGAGTAATATGCAGTAATTCGGGTGATCAACTGCATTAACATCTGAGCCAAAACATATTGTAGTTCAGCTAAAAGTCTCTTGTTAATTTAAATGGCTTAGAAGCTTCTGGAACAAAATACTCCTGTGTTTTGAAAACATGGTCCTAAAATCAGTACAGGAAGGAAAGTCAGCCACAGTGTAAATACATTCCCAAGGATGCCCAATGAAAAAAAGAGAATTTTAATACTGTTTGAGCATTTATTTGGGGAAAAAGATATATCCTACAGCATTATTTTCAAACTGAGTATTTTTATAGTAAGCAAATCTGCCGTTTGGAGGAAAAGGAGTTATAATGTGATTATTTTTCCCCTGGCAGGCCCAATACATGCGATCATGTAACATACTGCAAATAGAAAATTGTTCAGTGCTCCATATGTTGGGGAAATTCTCTCCTCTTTCTTTTAGTGTTATCACACATTGGAAGATTTTTAATGAGTCTTGTGAAACAGAAATTGTTAAGAGGAAATAACACAGAGCACAGAAGTGTTTTCTTTCTGCTTATATTCAAAGTACCAGCAAAAACAGAGTCCATGCTTTTGTTTTAATTTCAGTCATTGGCTATTAAAGGAATTGATATCCTGTCGGTTAGCTCCTTTGGAGCCTCTTCTCTGTCTACCAAAGAAATGAAAGAAAGAAGCAACAGGAAAAAGAGAAATAAGTCCTTGGGGATAGAAGACGATGAAGAAGAAGAAGTCCCCAAGTCACAGCCCACAGACAGTCAACGAAAGTTGGTAATCTATTATCTGAATCTGAAATCCTTACAGCTTTTCCAATTTTAATACTAAAAGAATTTGCTTGAAAGCACACACCAAATCCTATTACAAACACTGATCACTCTCAAGTCTTTAAAATAAACAACCTTTTAGGATGAGGAAGAATTATATGTAAAAATTAATTTGAAAAGGAAATATTATAAATGAAGGATGGAAGGAAAGTTATAACAGTTAAACTACATTTTCTGTGACACTGAGAAATAGAAAAAAGTGAATTACTATCAGATTTAACTATTTACGCCTGATTCTCTGTTAAAAATGTCTTACTTAAAATATAAATATATATATAATACATATATATATATATATGAATATATATAAAGCTTAGCACAAAACCAGCTGCTACAGCTGCTAGGATTTTATTATCTGCCTTTTAAAATCTAGGTGTAAACCTTCCTGAAAAATCTAAATCAAGTAAGAGTTTTGGACTTGAGGTGTTTGATAGGAGATGTTACAAAACTCCACAAACAGTCATTGCTTCCTAAAATTTTCTCTACCATATTATACCAATCTCTCTTTATTCCTTTTCCTGGGATTTTAGTCTTTCCGTGACCTGGTGTACAGTCCCAACGCAAATCAGGCGAAATGCAGACCTAGCCATGGGAGCGTGTTCAATTTCCAAATACCTGCTTTAGAAGTTGATTCCAGAATGGATTTGGGTGATGAGGAAACCCACAGTGCTGGGGAACACGAAGCCCAGTGTCGGTCACTGCCAGTCACGCAGATGGGAAGACGCTCCAGCGTGCAAAGTCAACTGAGCCACGGCTCGCACCCCGCTACCCCCAGCTGCCTGCAGAGCAGCAAGTGGGCTAACACGGAGGACTGCAATGGGGTGATTGCGGTGATGGGAGGAGGGAGCAGCAGGGTGCACAGTCTAGAGCCCGTGTCTTCTGAAGGAGTAATGCTACCGCCTGTAATGGAAGACCCAGGAAAGGGGGATCTGGTAAGGAAGATATCTTTTTAAATACATACTTCTTCATGGTTTCTCTGTAAGTGGCAGGTTCTTCTTAAGAGTTTCAGTGTAGTGGCAAACAGTGGTGTGAAATGAAGTATAGTGAGGTGGGGAGTTCATAAGTTGTCACTAGGGAGTGTTTTTTAATACTCTGATGAGTTCCTGAAAGCTAGACTTCAGCATTCCTGTTATAAACCCTATTTTTCTGCTTTTCACGAGTTTTACTAGCATAGTTTGGAAGGTTCCTATGCTGGAATTAGAAATTACCAGAGAGCCTTTTTATCCCACACCCTGGTCCAAGGAGGATATTTTGAACAGTACCTGCCATTTCTTTCTCCTTCGCAGCACCTTTAGCATCAGGCAGAGCCTTTGTCTGTAAGTTCCCCAAATGGGTAGAGATGCTTTTCTGCCAGTTTATCCCTCACCTCTCCCCTTTTCCATTAGTCTCTGGAATATTTCCTAGGCTTATTTCCCCTCGCACACTTATTTCCAAGGTTTGTGCTTGCCCTGTTGCCGTTATGCGCTTGCAGGATCCACTTACCGCAACATTATTGCTGAAGAGTAGGACCCTCATTCTCAGCATCTATTACATCTTGTAAAAAGGTACATTTATTTGGCTGCGTGTCATTGTTCCTATTAACTTTCGCAGTTACCCATCATCACATCCTACTTCATTTTATTCCCGTGGTATCTCCCTAATCATGTTTACTTCTTTAAGCAGCCAGCTGTAAATGATGAGAGCGGCATGATGCATTTGCCTCCTCATCTGTCAGTGGAGTACTTTAACGAGGCACTTCAGAGACAAAGGGCAGCAAGTGCAGTCAGCATCATTACCAGTGTCTTGGAGGGTAAGTGGTTCCTCATTATGCTTATTTCAGTCCTGAGGTAATGCTACCATGAAAGACCAAAATGTTAATACATTTCTTAAAAGTTAACAGAGGTTTGTAGGTGTGTAGCTAGGATTTCATTGTTAATGTGGCTCTTTTTTAAAAAAAAAAAAAAAAAAAAAAAGAAAAGTCTTATCACATGGTCTTTAGGCACTGGAATGCATCCTTTGCCTATTGTAAGATCTTGTTTTGTAGGGAGCTGGTGGAAGGCATCTCTCTAGCAGCTGAGGTGCAGGACTGGGATGCTGTTTTCTCATCCTGACCCTGTGGCTTGAGATATGTCACTGGCAGAGGCATAGGCATGCAGAATCCAGCAACAAGATCACACAAGCAAAGCCAGTTGTGACAATTCCTAGTCTCCGAGTACTTAACCTCACTATTTTATTCCTTTAATTTACCTTTCCATGTGAATTTTTTTTAGAGGGTGTTTTATTGCTGACAGTTATTTTGATAACTGATAGTTTTGTTGCAGATCTTGCTGAAGAATTTCTGCCTAAGTTGTTCAGGATGAGGAAAACCTGTTTCGTTTTAGTTTGTCCCTGTTGAAGAGCTTTACCACCAGTTCTTGGGCCACAAGTATGGGATTTAGCATCAGGGTACCATTGTGGCAGGGAGGTCCCTTTTCTTAAATATATATATTAAAAAAAATAATAAAAATTCTTGGGTGGATCACAATTGCAACACATCGAGTGGAGCCTCACTTTGTGGTGTAATTCATCTAAGACCTGAGTTGGTTGCACATCTTCAGCTGTGAACTGGGATGGAACAGGACTCATAGCTGTAAGTGGCTGTGGATTAACCTGAGAACAGGCATCGGAACGGGGAACAGAAGGGGTATTTGCTGGGACCTGAGCACCAGTTCTGCTGGATCCAGGCTGGATACGTAAAGAAGAAGCTATTTGATCTAAAAGAACCGAAGACAAGAGCTAAACCTGGAGTGGAGTTGAGCAGAGGTGATCCCACTGGAATAAGTAGTGTAGGTTGGAATCTGAGGCTTGAGCCTGGAGGAGGAGAAATGAAAACTAAACAATGGGAAGAAATAAGAACAGGTCCAACTATGAAAAGGATGTGAGCCAAATCCAGCTCATTTATCTCTGAAAATATCTCAGGTCCTGAAAACTAGATTACTAATGATTCCTACTGTGCTTGTATTTAGCTGTAAGTAAGGTCCAGTTTGTCAATTAATTTGCACAGGATTTCAGCAGGGTCAAGAGTATCTTGGAGGACTCATTAATACCAATGTTGAAGAACGAGAAGCTATGGAATTTATATTTGACCAAAAGAATGTAAATGACAAAAAGCCAGAACAGCTTCTATCCCATGTTTTACTTACAGAACACGGAGAGGTGTGGCAACTTGCAGCAGCTGGGAAACGATAGGCATGGCCTTTCCTAGGGCCACATTTCAGGCACCTGAAATTGGATTTGCCTCACCTACAATCAGAATTCCCGTGGCTGTCAATGACCCTCTAGGCTCTCTTGAGACTCACAGGAGACAACAAAGATGTTGGGTGTGATGCAGCCAGTGTCCCAGACATCTCCATAAGGATAAGGTGAAAAGCACCTTAGATGTTATATTGGCCTACAAGAGCGTGAGAAGCTGCGGCGTGGCCTCTATTATAAATATCTGCATTTAGTTAGGTGACTGTAGTACATGGCTGAGTCTAGGGGAAATAAAACCTGATGCAAAGGCTTTTGAAGTAAATTCACATGAATGTGTTTTGAATCCAGTTTTCTCTGAATTTTGTCTTTGTGTCTATTAGCTGATGTAGGGACTCTGTGAATGGTAGAAAGTGCAGGGAAGCCTTGGGGCTTTGTGTGAGATGTTTCCATTTTCTTTGGTCTTTTGAATACCTGAAGTTGTTATTTCACCTTCTTGCTCAGTGATAACCGTCTAATTATAGTGGGATTTTCTTTTGCATTTAGAACTTGAAGAATCTCAGCGGAGATGTCCACCATGCCTGAATGATTTTGCTTTAAAGTATCTAATTTGGGACTGTTGTCCGCTTTGGTTGAGAATCAAGAAAAAAGTGGCTGCTTTCATAAAGGATCCTTTTATTGATCTCACTATCACTGTTTGCATTGTGATGAACACTTTGTTCATGGCGCTGGAGCACAACAATATGTCAGATAATTTTAAATCGATGCTTAATGTAGGCAACTTGGTAAGCAAATTCTCAGCTATGTGACATTTTATACCAAGAATTGATTGATGGATGTTTTCACTTGAGACATAAATAACAACTGTAAAACTTAAAGATTAGTATACTCTGCACTTGTAAGCTCTAAATCCTGAATATGGACAAGTCCCAGATTTTATTGATAGGCTTCTAACACATTCCTGAGAAGGCAGAAACCAATCCTCTCATTTTAATTGAAAGTGCATTAAAAGTTCATAAAAATGGGGTTTGTTGACCTGTCCCTGAGTTTTATTTGTGGGAACATGATCTAAAGATAAGATAAATCCATGGCTACTATTAGGCTGATACTACTGTTTCTTTGTCACAGGTTTTTACAGGAATCTTCACTGCAGAAATGATCTTAAAAATCATCGCTCTAGATCCCTATCATTATTTTCAGCAGCCCTGGAATATTTTTGACAGTATAATTGTCACACTGAGTTTAATTGAACTGAGTTTACCCAAACACAGAGGCAAGAAAGAAAGGCGAAAAGGAGGAACCCTGTCAGTTTTACGATCCTTCAGGCTGGTAATGGCTTATGCTTACTCAGTTGTATAAAACTTCATGTTGTGAATATAATAGAGAATACTTCTATTGTTTGCGGTTGGGATGCAGGATTTTTTTTTTTTTTAATATATTTTTTCCCCTCATCTTGGCACTAGGAATAGGAAATACACTCTTAAATTCCTTGTGACTACATATGGAGTTTAATGGCATATATATTTCTTTTGAATGTACTAAGAAATATTCAGAGGAAAAAATATTCCAGAGTAGACATGTTATGAAGCTGGTGCCAAAGATTAAAAAGTAACACAGGAAACAGGAGAAAAAGTGTCAGAGTGCAAATACAGAAAAAACCCAATACTTAGAAGACATGAAATGACATTTAGGTATTCATATAGTATACTGTGGACTGATTTAGCTTTCTTTACTAAAAGATAGACTCCTTTTATAGTAATATAGCAGCTGATCTCCCAGCTTTGGTCCTTTGCGTTACATGTAAGTTACATACCATAATCTACATCAAGTGCGTTGTACAGATACCCACCTGTGGGGACCAAACGCTTACCAGGACCTTAAGCTGCCCTGGTTCTTGATGAGGTGGTTAATTTAGGTTTGCAATGCTGACCAGTCGAAAAAAAGAGAATTATTACCTACAAATATTCTTTAAAAAGTATTAGGGTCACTGTGGCACAAATATTACATTGCTGGAATAGTTCAGAATATCTGTAAAATGTTTTTTGCAGGATCTGAATGGTGCAAAGATGGGTTATCTCTACTGATGTCTAACACTATGTTTTATGTTGCTACACAGCTGAGGGTCTTCAAACTGGCAAAGTCCTGGCCAACTTTAAACACTCTAATTAAAATAATTGGTAACTCCCTGGGAGCACTGAGTAACCTGACCCTCGTCCTGGCAATCATCGTTTTCATTTTTGCTATAGTAGGGGTGCAACTTTTTGGGAGAAGCTATGGGGAGAACAGCCTTAAAATACACAAAGATGGCAAGCCACGCTGGCACATGATGGACTTTTTCCACTCATTCCTCGTCATTTTCCGAATTCTGTGTGGAGAATGGATCGAGACCATGTGGGACTGCATGGTGGTTGCTGAACAGCCACTGTGCCTGCTTGTTTTTCTGCTGGTCATGGTGATAGGAAATTTAGTGGTGAGTTTTCCAGTGTTTTCTACTCTTTGTCCTGTCCATGGTAGAATCTACTTAATTGCCATTTTGTCAACAGAAGGTAGTTTCCCTAAACACAGGTGGAAAAGTTACCTGTGTGTGTTACAGTCAGCAAAAGCCTCTTCTGCCTCTCCCTTTGAGCTGCTGTCCATATTTTTTCATTTTGTGTGCTTTTCACACAGCATCACTTGACCTTTTCATGTGGCAATGTGACAAGGAATATCTTTGCAGTAAATATGATACAGGAAACTATGTTTCTTCACATCTAGGGATTTGGATATAAATAATCAGTAAGGCTTATGGCTTACCTGCTGGAATTAATGGAGCTAAGTGCTTAAGTGCCGGTGGAAATCAATGTTTTTAAATTTTTTTTTTTTGTTAAGATCTCGTGCAAGTATTGAATTCTTCATCAGCAAATGGCATAATCTACACTCCTACCACTGAAATCAGGATTTTCTTTAATCACCTCTAAGGACATTTACACCCAAGTGCTAGATGCTGCTGTGGTGTACCCTACACAGCCTCGCACACCCGTGCTGGGGTGGAAGGGACTGATTGCCTTCCTGGTCCTGTTCTGTGATTTCTTAATGCCCAAATAGTAAAATTTCTTTTTTTCTTTACTAGCTTTGTTTCTCATGCCATTCTTAGTATCATTCATATACCAATCTTCCTGTAACTTGAGAAACTGCTGAAGAGAATTAATTTTAGGCAGCCCTTTATGGGAAATATCTGTTCTGTGGCTGAATCCCAACCCCCCGGGTTTAAAGTCCCATCTGTTCTACACCACAATGATTGATTTCAGCATGAAATGTTGTGAGTGGTACTCATATCATAGAACGTTAACTGTCAAACAATTAAGTGTTTAGCCTATGCTCCTTGTCTAGGCTTTATTAGCAAAGGAAATAGGTATCTGAGAGTGAGATCTATTCCAGTCTAAGGTCAATACCTAAGACAGATGGGATGAATTGGCCTCCAGAGGACTAATGCTCTCCACTGCCTGTGGTCCCTGGATGACTCGGGGGTGCTATCTGCCCAGTTCTGACACAATAAAAATTAAGACACCTGGATCCCAAACTGAAGCACTAGGAAAAAAATTAAATCTTCCCTTAAAAAAAAAAACAAACAACAAAAACAAAAAAAAAAGGGGGGGGGAAGAAAGCGAGGTTTATAAATTCTTCTGTTTAAATGTACTCAAAAGCAGGGAGGAAACTTCTCTTTGAACTTCTCTTGACTTTGATTTTTGTGACAGTATTGCAGCTTTGATGGAATTGCTGGGCCTGAATCTGATCACACAGGATTTTGGAAGTAGATCTGCAAAGGCCTGATTTAATTCCATTTGGAAGTAGGAAGAGACATTATTACACGGACAAGCCATAACCATGATCTTGGTTACTATTATAAACAATAGGAAATTATTTTGGCCAAATAATGCATTTGGCATGCACAGATCTGGTTTAGCTACTGTTGTAGGTAACCCTTTGGGGGCAGGTTGAATTTTCTGAGGGAGACATTCACTTTATTGAGCGCTGTGTTGTCAGTCATAGTCCTTTCATTATTACCTTGTTTCGGTTTGCTCGGTAAGACTGAACGTTGAGAGCGTCTCTGCTCTCCAAAGTTAGAATTCAGATTCCTGAAGGTTGCTTTCCTGACTTTTACTTCTATTGTTATTCCAATAACTTTCAGGTTCTCAACCTTTTCATTGCGCTACTGCTGAATTCCTTCAGTACTGATTGTCTCCAGACAGCAGAGGATGACAGAGAGATGAACAATCTTCGGATTGCCTTTGCTCGGATCCACAAAGGATTTCAGTTTATGAAGAGCGTGACACGGGACACCTGCTGTGGAAAGCTGATGCGTGTAAAGAGAGTGCACAGGAAGAAAATCAAACTGCCTGCACAGAAGCCACTTGGGTTTAAGTGTGAAGAAAAGAAAAATTGTAAAGAGAATTACAATAATGAATGGGTTGAGAAATATGGGGACAAATGCTCAGGTCTTGAAGATTTTGTTACCAGTCCCGATGTATTTGTTTGTGTCCCTATTGCTGAGGCAGAGGATACGAGTGAGGGTTTTGAAGATGATGATAAACTGAGCACATTTACAGACACAGAATACAGCAAACAGGTAATTAATTTCTTTCTTTGTGTTGGAACAGTAGAATCATATCTATATATTGAGGGATGCATGCATGATAGAAGACTGTCTCTAGCAGAACAGGGCGGCATATGTTGATATGTTTCTAGAGAGCTGCCAAATTTTGAACTAGAACCAAAAGTATGAATGTTTAGAGCAAGGGTAAGTTATCACTTGGAGCCTTTCAAAATCAAGACTCTTTCATGGTCTTAAAAGAAAGACCAAAAATTGTTGGGCTCACTGCAGGAAATCCTAACTGACATGGTATGTTACACACAAGTAATTACATAGTCCATAGATTGTCCATAGATAATTGTGGCAGTCCTTGGTGAACTTGGAATTTTTATGTAAAAATTTATGTCGATAATGCCAACTTTTGGCATTATTTACATAACAGACCAAAAATGTATGTTCTGCATAAAGAACATTATCATGGACTAATGACACAGATGTATAGCTCTGGCCCATTCTTTACATTGGCCCTTGCTGTGTGTAATATGTAATAATGAGAAGAAGCTAGAAAGATTAAGTATGGAGTGGCCCTATTAAGGTCATGTTTCTTATGTGATAACATATATTATCCTACTTCTTTACATTCTCTGAATTTTTCTGTTTTATTTGAACCCTAGGAGATTGATGTCCTGGTCTCAAGATTTCCCACCTTAAGTTTCCATCTTAATTCTTGTGCAAAAATTCTCACTTAACTTTTGACTTTGTCAACTATTCCTTGGTTTGCTATGTGCCTGTTGGGGAAAGCTTCTTTTTCTCTATCCTTAGGTAAAACCAGACACTCAAAATTATCACATCTTATGACTTCTGTCTGGACACTCCCACTTCAAATGAAATGCATGTCTTATCTGCCTTTCCCTTCCAACTTGTCTGCCCCCTAAAAAGGGAAAAGAAACCCCTTCTAATGCATGGATTATTTTCAGGATGAAAATCACCTGAGGCAAAGGGGAGAAAGAGGGAAGAATTCAGGCAGCTGGAGTAAAGGATCAGGATTTTCCTCTGAAGAGTTCAGTGTGCTTTACCTAGGAAAGGATAGGAAGGTTGAACCGTCAACACCGGAACAAAAAGAGGTAACTTTTTTTTTTCTATGGCATTGACTTTCCAGTAGTGGTCAAGCATGGATGCGTTCCTGTTCAAGGATTTGCTGGAGTTCAGTGGCAGCAGCAGCTCTGCCTGGTTAATGATGGAGCCAGAATGCTGTGAGTGAAATCAAAGCCGCGCTAGGTTTCTAGGTATTGATTTTCAAGAAAAATGTATGTATAGGAAAGAGTGTTTAGAAATAGAAAAACTACAAAATCATTTGATTCAAATAAATAATTTATAAAATTCTCTCTGCTACTTTCTGTTTGTTGAAATCTGAGTCCACAAAAAAAAAAAGAGAGGAGGAAGAAGGGGGGGAAAAAAAGGCGTTAAAAGAGAGAGATGCTTCCAAGTGGGAAATTCCAGCAAGTCTGCCTGTGTCCTAAGTATCTTAGTTTCAAGAAATGTAATACTTTAAATGAGTTTCTCACTATGACATTAAAGACAGTACTTGCTATTTAAAAATATTTTTGGAATAAATTTGAATAAAGGATACTTTGAAGAAAGTAACAAATAGCAATATGCTCGAACGAGCATAGGGTAAGTAATTTGTAACAAACTGCTTGCTCACCATACATTATATATGGTGTAATTGGATAGCAAAAAGCTTTGTAAGTGGAGAATATATGATATAATTCTAATTTCTACTCCATAAATGCAATCACTGGTGTTCGGTTCCTCACACAATAGTAGACATATTATCTGGTTCTCCTGTTTGAATGCATCCTTCTATGATTTCATGTGTTTAATCCAATTCATGGTTTATCCTGCTTTGAGGACTACATATATATACATATATTTATAAGGAATTCAAAACCTCTCCAGTTTACCGGCTTATTAGGCAGTTACATCTGGTTTGCATAGATAGATATCGTAATTGGATAGCTTTGGCCCCTGTTTGGATGGATCTATTGGTACTTCTAAGCTCATATACTTCTAAAATCACAAAGTTTGTTCCCTTACCAACACTACTTGCAGTATTAGTACATAGCCAAGTTTTAATTTTGAGTTTTACTTGTTCATAGATTAATTTATTTGGAGCTGAATGTAGAAAGAATCAATACCTGATCTTATTTTGTTCGGTAGTTTGACAGTGTCAGCTCTTCTGAAGGCAGCACAGTGGATCTGACAAATCCTGAAGATCTTTTGAGGCAGATTCCAGAGTTTGCTGAAGACAGCAAGACTCCGGAAAAATGTTTTCCAGAAGGTAAGGCTCTCATAGTTTCACCACTATGGAGGGTCAAAATCTAACTTTTTTCTCTAGTGATGCTCAGCTAATAGGGGCAGATTATTTTCAGTTAACTTCAGTTATCTGGAAATTGGGTAAACAGTCCAAGTCATTGTCCCTCTCTAGTTAACAGAGAGATGTGACAGCTGAAAAATAACCCCCCTTCCTCTTAAAGCTAATTTCTAATATGCTGAAAAATAACGCCCCTTCCTCTTAAAGCTAATTCCAAGACTGGGACCCAGGCAGTGGCATAGACCCAATCCCCAAAAATGAGGCTATTATAGTGAAGTGAGATGAATTTCACTCTGTTGGAAAGAGTCCAAGTCACTTTTAGGTGTTTAACATAAGAGAAGGGGCTGTGTCAGGTCTCACCTGACAACGGCCACAGGAACAAGGCACTTGGCACATCAGATTTATTAATGCTTTGCAACAGGTTAAATGTTTATTTGCCGAATAGCATTTCATGAATGATCTCTGTAAAAAAACTAAGGAGTGAAGTAAGCAGAGAGAAGCTGCTAGGATGAAGCTGAATTTCTGTAGGGTGATAATCTGGGAATCCCTTTTCAAATCCTCATACAACATCTATCTTTACAAGTTGTTAGGGGATGTGTTCAGTGCTTTTACGAATTCTTCCTACCCTCACACCTGTAACAACGTGTCATTCTCATAAGATGCAAAGAAATAGCTCTTGACACTTTCCCCCAAATAACCATCACTACTGAAGGCCAGTGATAATTGCTGCACTCTCAGCTTTCCTCCTCCACCTTCCTCCTCCTCCAGTCCCAAAGGCAGAGCCTTTCTCTCATCACTGCCTTCCCATTCAGGGACTCCTGGAGATCTTATCTGATGAGAACACGGATAAATCAAATCTGGCTGTAATTACTCCTGTCTCTTAATTGCCCTGTTCTATGGAGCCGGGGCCTTTCCCCACCCCCCCTCCCTGTTTGTGGGTTTTTTCCTCCCCCCTCCCCCCCACCCCCCCCCCCACCCCCCCCGGCCTTGGGTCAATAAAACCTCTAATGCACAGTTTTATAACTGAATGAAAAACAGAGAAGCATGCAGAAATTATTTCAAGCTAGAAAGGTGTTGTACCTGAATGCAAAGTATTCTCTGTGGAGTAACAATATATGTTTTGCTATTGTTAAACACAATAAGTCCTGAAAGAGATCCACCATCTCTCTGATGTCTCCAGACAAGTAGGCAAATGTTGAATTAATAGTACAGATGCCAGATTTCTGAGCTACATTTTCTTTTCTAAACTACTTTATCAATGGCATTTTTTGCCATTACAGCTGTTAGAAAAAAAGAAATATATATATGTATGTATTTTTTTTTTCCTTTTTCTTTCTCTACTACAGAAAAGAAATGTGACATTTCTGGTTTTGTGGTCTGTAGTCCTAGGCTGGAGTGTGCCTGCTGTGGCCAAACCGTTAGAGAGATCGACTGAAGGCACGGCAAAGCAAAAAAAATAATAATAAAAATAACACAGATAGTCCCTGTCTTATGCGAATGCCATTACTGCCTCATCTTGAGTCCCAGATCCACGTTACTGGGGAAACTGGGATTACTGAAAGAAAAATGATCAGAATTTTCCACATATACAATAGAATATTTATATATATATATATGATACTATATAGAGTTATGTATATATGATACTAATATGTGTATAAGATATCAGTATATATATATATGACACATTCATATTTTTTTCCCTGCTTGGAAATGACAGAAACCTTCTAACTTACACTTTTTTGTGTCATAATGAAAACAGGAATTAGCATAGACCCCATACCAAGGAAAATGGTAGCCAAAGTGAGTTAATTCTTGGCAAAAATAATAATTAATCAAACCCAGGATTTTGTAACGAGGTGGTTGGGAAACATGAGGTGGCTCTGGCATCGTTGTCTGTTACAAGAAATAATGTGGTGAGCCTGAAAGGAGGGTCTCCCTTTATGGAACCAATGTGTCAGCTAGAATATGACATATTCTTTCAGGTTATATCATATATAATCAGCCACTCCACACATCCAGAAGCAAATAATTAAATGAATTGACCTTGCAAGGTAAGGTATAATGCTGCAATATTGAAGACAACTGTTTACCTTCTCTGTCTCCAAGCCTCGTTGTTCTGGGGTATCCCGTCACTGCTTTGCAAGCAGCGTGCAGAAACTGAGAAAGGCTTTTGTGACATGCTTCCCCTGGCCCCGAATTTTTGTGTGCACAAACAGGAGCTCAGTGAGAGTGTCCACTGCCTCAGAAATATCTTGAAACAATGGAAAGCTGTCCAAAGGGGCTCCACCTATTTTATATGTATACATATATATATATATATGAGTTAAGGCAAACAAAATTATGTTTCCTATTTTCTCATGGCAAAACATGAAAAACAACCAACAATGATGCAGTCAATGTGACCGTTGACTTTTCCCTGCCCCCAGTTGTTTCTTAAGCAACCCTTCACCTGCATGCACGTTCCTTCCATGCATTCATCGCTGTCTCTCACTTTCAGGTTGTGTTCGATACTTTCATTGTTATGTGGGCAGTGCCATAAAGTTTGGAGGAGAAACATGGTGGAATCTGAGAAGTACCTGCTACCAGATTGTTGAACACTCCTGGTTTGAATCCTTTATCATATTCATGATTCTTCTGAGCAGTGGAGCCCTGGTTAGTGTAGCAGTTTCATGTATTCCTTTAGAAGCACTTTTAGCTTTAATTTGCACACAGATAAGTTGTTTTGGTTTTTGTTTTTGGTTTTTGGTTTTTTTTTTTCAGAAGACACAGCAAATATCTTTTAACTCAGAAGAAAAACAGAAGCAGCTTCACATAGCAGTCATTTATTCATTATTATAATTATTGCAGATCTATTATTCATATTATTAAAACTTACAAGAGATCATGACCAAAGCTAAAAACACATAAATCTCAGAAGCTGTCCTGTTCTGGCTATATACTGGATTTTTCTCAGGATGTTATTTCACAGATATGAAATATAAAGGAACTTTTATATCATTGCAACAAATAAATGACTCTTAATGCTTGGAAAAAATAGTACTTAGTTCTCTTCAATGTATAATCTTCTTGAAAAAAATTTCTAAAAATATATACTTTCCTCCTAGGATTCCAGTGTGCATGATGTGTGTGTTTTCACAGGGCTGTACTATAGAGAGAAAAAGAAAGAGAAGGGACAGGGAGAATTACATGTTTATCAGCTGACACAGATTTGAGTAGAAGATTGCATTCAGATCTGTGTGAAAACATAATGAATGACAAAGGGGTCTTAAAGATCTGGACTTTCATTTTATAAAGCTCATCTCTGATTTTTGCCATTTATCTGTATATTATGATTTCAGACCTTCGAAGACATTTATATAAACGAGAGAAGAAGCATTAAAATTATGTTGGCATTTCTTGACAAAATGTTCACTTTCATCTTTGTCCTGGAGATGCTCCTGAAATGGGTGGCTTATGGCTTTAAGAAGTATTTCACCAATGCCTGGTGCTGGCTGGACTTCCTCATCGTAGGCGTAAGTTCTGCCTTTGGTGTTCCTACGCGGGTCGTGACACAGGATGTAGTAGCAGAGTTGCACATTATTTTCTGGATGCAAAGTTAGGACAGTAGTACTCTTACCTTGTTTAATGATGGTTTCAGGATATTGCACTATGGGCACTGAAAATATGGGGAGATGTAGGTTTGGGGTTTTTTTAAGCAGGATTAAAGGAAATGGATGTTCAGGACTTTGCTAATACTTTCTTTTATCTTCCCATTCAGGTCTCTTTAGTAAACCTCTTGGGCAGTTCATTTGACCCCATAAAATCTCTCAGGACTCTCCGAGCTCTGAGACCCTTAAGAGCATTGTCACGATTTGAGGGAATGAGGGTAAGAGTGAATATAAATTACAGCCTGTCAGTACTAATAGGCTCATAACAAGTTCATAACTCATAACTGTGTCTTTATGCAGCTCCCATGTCTATCCCAAGTTCAGTTTAGGACCTATAAAATGAATTTTTAAAAGGCACCTTTGCTGTGCTCCTCTGTTCTTGGCTGCTCCTTATATACTTTCCTCAAGTGATCAATCCTAAGTACCATTGAAACTAGAACTAGACTAAGCAGGCATTTGTTTCATTGCTGCTCAGTCATTCTAGTGTTCCTGTATTACTGAGATAGCCAAAAATAAAATAGACAATAAGAACTGTGAGCACAATTCTCCTTTTTGCAGTCTCATAGCAAGCTAATTCAGAGGAAAGAATCGCCTGCCTTCTGCATGCTTTTTACTGGATTGATTTACAAAAACTTTACATTGTTAAGAGATACTTCACTCAAATTATTGTTCCCAATAGACTTACTCTTTCAAAAGGCAGGAGTGACTGTAGAATATTTGCTGCCTTTTCCCACCAAAGGAGCAGCTAGAACAATGTGAAGCTGCTGAGCGTTATTTACATTTAATTACAGATCTACCATTATGGAAATGCAGAGGAAGATTCCCTCAGCCATATGCAAAGCACATCTGTACCCTGCATTGTGGAACAGTGCGATACCCACAGTGGTATTTGAACAAAAGTCTGGTCTACAGAATATACTCCGGCATGCAAAAACAGGCGATAGAAATACATATGGCATCACTAACACACGCTTGCATGGGCATGCAGTCTTAGTGGCACTGAGATGTAGATTGCTTTTGGATATCTTCTGGAAGCAAGACTGAAAGCTCTCTGGCTGTACTCTTGTCACCATGAAGGCAGAGAGAAATTGCATTAAATCAATAAACAGAATGTATCCAAATCTCTGTGTCTGGAGTTAATTTTGGAACAAGTCCTATCATACTTTCTCTCTTGCTATGCAGAATGTGTGTGACACAGTCTCCAAAAACCTTCCAAAAAGTTTTTTTAATTTTTCTTCTGGTCCATCAAGTTCTTCTTTGCTACCTGATGGCTGAGTTCACTGCCTTCACTGTGAGACTCGGAGATCTATTCTCATCATTTCCTTACACTGCCCCATTTTATGAGTTGATCTGTTGGTTCCCAGTATGCACTTAAATCCTAGGTAGACATTTTCTGTGATTGTACAGCATCTAGCACAAAAGAAGTACCTACCTCATGGTTAAACAATCACAATCCACTGAACATAACAGATCTCGCAAAATACTAGCGGAGAGTTGTTACTGGTTCTTTTAAAAACTACTTTCTGTGGTCTTAATATACAGCGCTCTGCACTGGTGCTTATGGATAAATACTTCAGAAATTTTATTTTATAAAAGTTTGAAACAAAGAAAACATCCCCCACTCCAAACTCAAGGGAATGCCATCAAAAGAGGATGGAATCACATTGTACTATGCTCATGTGGTTGTGGCTCACAGCAGCCCAAAAAGTATCAACTGTTCTTTGAAAAGCTGAAGTGATACCGTGGGCCTTTGAATTGTTGCTCAAGGTATCCCTGCCAGCTGTGATTTGTGTTTACATGGAAAACAGGTTTCTGTTTGCTGAGGTGACAAAGTGACTGCTTAATGCACTGAGGAGATACTTGCACCCATCTTTGTTTAAGTGTATTTTTCCTCTCCCATTTCATCCAAGGTGGTGGTTAATGCTCTCGTGGGAGCCATCCCTTCCATCATGAATGTTCTGCTTGTCTGCCTCATCTTCTGGCTTATCTTTAGCATCATGGGAGTGAACCTGTTTGCTGGGAAGTTTGGGAAATGTGTCAATCTGACAGAAGAATATTCAGAATTAAATACTTCAATCAATGACATAACAGACTGTAAAATGAATAACAACACAGGAAAAATATTCTGGGTCAATGTCAAAGTCAACTTTGATAACGTTGGTTCTGGCTACCTGGCTCTTCTTCAGGTGGTAAGTGTGGCTTGCCTTCACTAGCCGGCACCACGTCAGACGGGCTCAACCTCCTGCGAGCTCCTAACTCATCTCCGTGGGTGATGGAAAGCAGCTTGCCTTTCCTTTGTAGCTGGCTGTTCAAACAGCAGTGCTGTTTGTGCCCACAAATGGAAAAAGGGGCACAAGTTAGACCCCACTGTGATTTTCCAGGTGTTAAAGTCAGCATCTGGTGAACAAGTGCTTTTTCAGCCTCCAGCAGGTTCATGAGCCTGAGAGCTGGAGTCAATCTCAGAAGGAAATCTGAGGCAAATACTGACCTAATCTGCCAAAATGCAGATTTCTTCTGTCAGGGGGATTGTAAGGCCTTTAGTAGACCATGCTAAAGAAGATTTGCTCTGTCAGCACCCTAGGGCATGTTCTGTCCCACCCTAGCAAGCTTTCGCATCCTGATAAGGCTGAGAATGCCACACAGACAACAGGGACAAGTTTTCCTAAAGTCAGAGCTTGGTGCTTTGTGTGTGTGACCATACCAAAGGCTCTTACTGCAGTCAGTGTCATTTGGATGTTGCAAATTATGTGAAGACTTTTACCCTGAAAGTTGAACACGTTTTCCATAACCTCTCATTCTAGGCAACATTCAAAGGGTGGATGGAGATCATGTATGCTGCAGTAGATTCACGAGAGGTCAGTTGCTATATTCAAACCATATTTTTCGTTAGTGCTACTACATTCTGCAAAAGTGTTATGATTTTTGCACTTTTATGTCTGCTGTTTGTCTGTGCTAGATCTTTCCAGTAATTATTTTTATCAGCTGATGTGAGCATTTCATCTGTGTATGTATACTATAAGCATACTCATAGTATTCTAAAGTCAAAGTATCCTGTTGTAATGGAGAGGGGTTCAACTCCAGATCCACCCACGTAAATGCAGTTACCTATAGTGTAAGGTCTCCATGTGGGTTCACCTCCAAGTGCCCTCTGTGGTTAATGGAAATCTAGTCCATGTGCTCAGAGGGATCTAGGGAGTGTTTCAGCTTACCCGGCATATCTATATTGTTCAGCAGAGCGCCTCTTTACACTGAGTGGACTCTACAAATAACTGGATGTCCATTAGCAGGGGAGTTGAGAGTTCCCACTCACATGGTGGTGCCTGCCTTCACATATCATCTTTTATGAAACTCAAGCCTGGAGTAAACCTGAATGCATTATAGAAACATAGTTTCAAGTCCACTTCAAAACACAAAACCAAACTTCATCAAGAATTAAGCTATTGTGGCTAAGCAACCATTTAAAATACTTTTGTCAGGCATGGCTAGCACTACTTTGCCTACTCTTTATATTGTCAGTAGTGTTTGCTGTCTTATCAGAAGTATCATCCAATGTTATACAGAACAAAGTGGTATGTCTTTGGAGGAAATGAGTTTTGAAATGAAGAGGCTATCTTAATTTAATCATGAGTCCAAAAGTATCAAATAATTTAAAAAGTAACCACATATGAAAATGGAGCTTTTTTTGTGTTTCAATGGGGCTTTTTTCTTTCAACTTGAAAAACTATTTTTCTCGTTCTGGTTTTATTTTCATCCATAATAGCCATAGAAGAAGTTTTTTGCTAAGATGAAAAAAACATATCTAGGCCAAGATTTTTAATGACAAGAGCTTGGAATTAGACTTCTAAATAATTTTCTTGATTTTTCAAGTGCTGAGCAATTTACGGCTCCTATTCTTATTGGAAGGAGCTGAACTGATGCTTCTGAAATACTTGTGAAAATCATGTCAAGAATGTCCACTTCAGTTACTGTTTCTATTGACGTTAGTAAGGGCTCAATAAATTGCAAATGGTAGGATTTTAAGTGAGGTTTGAAAAGAAAAAACCCACAACAATCAGCTTTTGTGGGGGAAGAAAAAAAAAGAAATTTAAAGTAAAAATAAACCTCATTCACCGTTACAGACTAAGTTTCTCTCTACAGGTTTTTCAGTCCAAATATATTCAATATCAGCACGAATTAAATTATTCTGTTCTGCAATTATTTAGCCAGAAACTACACAAACAAACATTGTAAAAATAATACAATTTACAAGTTTTCATAATACAAACACTTTGTAGTCCTATTATTTTGAGCCATATTTTCTGGCTGGTTATCTCTCAGGTGGTGTGCTTGGTGTATAATTTTGTAAGGTTCAGGTTTAATTTCAAAAGGGATAGGAGTCAGCATCTGAGCAGTAATGTCACTGTGAGGTCCTAGGATTCTGTTGCATCTAGTAGTCACAGTATGAACGTTACTTTCTTCCACCATTTCATTCCCTTTCCAAAAGCATTGTGTACATATAATATTTTGTGTTATGCAGTATTGGTAATTTTAACCTATACCAATTTTGTCTGAATTAGCAATAGAACTGTAAATCTTATTTCCTCCTGGATTCAATTTGTGAGAGGATCTGCAATATGAAGATTATTCTGAATTGGGTCCACGTTGTTAATGGTCATTGTTTATGTTGCTTCTCATTCCTGTAGAAAAATGAGCAGCCGCAAATGGAGCACAATCTATTTATGTATCTCTATTTTGTGATCTTCATCATCTTTGGATCTTTCTTTACCCTGAATCTCTTTGTTGGTGTTATTATTGACAACTTCAACCAACAAAAGAAAAAGATAAGTATATTGGTTGTGCTCCCAGGCACCTACTATATATACAGCAATCCTCTCTGTGGAGGTCCTTGCTATGCATAGTCTGAAACTTCCCTTGGCATTTACAAGAACATCAGTAATTAAGTTAGCAGAAGTAACACCCAGGGTGAGTAGTTTCTTTCTCCTTTCTTTTCCCCTGTGACCTGAACACCTAGCTCTTTCCCAGCGTTTTGAAGGCGATGACATGTTCCCAGCAGCCCCTTAAAATTTTGCTCCCTTTTGAGAACTGAACAGGACTGGAGACTCACTATTTAGAAAGTGGTCTGGTGTATTTTGGATATTCAAAAAGACCTGGATGTGGGAATCCAGGACTGTCCAGGTTTTCAGTAAGTCTTTTGTCTTCGTGCTTTCTGAGCTAGCTAGGTTTCACCCCAGGACTTCTCTGTGAATGGAAGGTTTGTGCCACTGTGATTTTTTGGATACGGTTACACATTATGAAAAGGGCTAGTACCAGCAAGATGTGACAAAGGAAGAAATGTTAGTTTCCAGCATTTTAGACTTTGTAACTACAATAGCGCAGCTTTCCCACCAAATAATAGTGAAATTTCTTTGTATACTTAGGTGGGGAAGATATCTTTATGACGGAAGAACAGAAAAAATATTACAATGCAATGAAAAAGTTGGGATCCAAGAAACCTCAAAAACCCATTCCAAGACCACTGGTAAGACTGAATTCTTCAAAATGAAAATGCTTTGCAAAATTCACTGAAAAGCACATGTATATATATATTGCCTATAAATTATTTGTATTGTCTTTACATTGATACTCAGTGGTCTAAAGTCATTTCCATACCCCAAAGTTGCACTGAAAGTTTTTGCAGCTTAAATATTTATTAAGTTATCTGCATAAATGTTATTGGGTTTTATATTCACCTTGGAACTGATTAAACTTCAGAGCAGGAAGGGATTTTAAGTGTCATTTTTATATTCTGCCTTTCTTAAATTTCTCTGAGTTTACTATAGCTGACTGACTTTGTAACTCAAAAATTGGGACTATTGAAAATACATATGGATGAATACTCCCAACTAATGCCAGATGTAATTTTTCCCTCTAGAACAGATACCAAGGGTTCCTTTTTGACATTGTAACACGCCAAGCCTTTGATGTTGTCGTCATGATTCTCATCTGCCTTAACATGATCACCATGATGGTGGAAACCTATGAACAAAGTGAAACGAAGACTCAGATCCTTAACAAAATAAATATACTCTTTGTTGCCATCTTTACTGCAGAATGTGTGCTGAAACTGGTGGCTCTGAGGCAGTACTATTTCTCAAATGCCTGGAACATATTTGATTTAGTTGTTGTGATAATGTCACTTATTGGTAAGTACAATTGGTTTGACAAACCAATTATTATTCTTTTCAGAAAAAAAAATAGCTAAAATGTATCAACTGCAAATGGATGTTGAAATGGAACTCATAATACTGTAAAGCCTTGAGGAAAAAGTACTAAAAAGCCCATCGTGAGTATATTAATATGAAATAAGTATATTCTTTTAATAAAAGCATAAGAAAATAAAAGGCAGTTGCCTTATGTGAAACCTTTCATAATGGTTCTTCAGATTGTTTTTTCCTAGTCTGAAAGGCAGAATGAATAACCCATCATACCAGCACCACTTTTTGTGACAGTTTCCATTGTTACAGGTTTAGTGCCAACTAAGAAATCTTCGATCAGATAAAAACTGCTGGGTTTTGTCACCTGTGTTTGTAACAGAAAATTGAAATATATAGAGAATATGAAGTCTGGAATTAGATTACAGACTACAGAATTCAGTTTCTGGAAACTGAGGCATAGCTGGCTGAAAATAACGGTTCACACTGTGTAACAGGATAGAAAAGAACACAGGTATATTAGCTTTTATTTGGAGGGGTTGCAATTGAAGAATGGAGTAAAGAGCTTTTCTGCCAATTTAAACTTTCTGCCAATTTAACTATTCCTAGGGCCAGTACCGCCAAAATAGCAGATGGCATTTAGGGGAAGAAAAATATTGTATTTCTTTAGTATTATGTTTTGGGTAAGATTCCAGTAAGAATATAGTTCTTCCTTGAGAAATTAAATTCCTGGAATGAAAGTCCAAAAAAATGTATCCAAAACACCTAAACCTAGAAAAGCCAAAGCTTTTTGAGTGCTACTAGGTCTGTCATTTTTTTCATGTAAGCTAAAGATAAAATAACATCCATGTTTAGCTATGCCTCTGAATGAACTATAAAGCCATTGTAGGGTGGCATGCACAACTTCTGTTTTCATTGGGTTTGCTCAGATGTATCTTGACTATATTACCTAAATGTTGACTAAGACATTGTTATTGTATCTTGTATTCTTAGTTTGGCTTTGTGATGTCAGTATTTGAAGTCAAATTTAGAAAGTAAACACATAACCTACACCTGCTGAAGCAGTCATGCAACCAGTGTCAAAGAAAACCATCAGTCAACCAGTGTCAGCTGGTGGGGGTATTTCAAGTTGCGCATGGAAAGGTGCTTGCCATCCTCAGTGCAGCGGTGCTGTCTTCTGGGGGCTGAGGAACGCAGTTCATAACTGCTGATTTCTACAGCTATTTTTTTCAACTCTAACATCTATTAAAGGTTGTTCTTCTAGGGTCTTAGCACACATTTATGAGATATTTTTCAACTGTACAGCTATTATCATTTCATCCTACTTACTAGTTAAGCAGAAATGTGATATTCTAACCACTTGTTATCCTTTCCATTTTAGCCTTACTGCTTTCTGGCATTGGTAAAGCACTTGAACATTTCTTACCGCCTACACTCTTCAGGGTCATTCGCTTGGCTCGGATTGGGCGAATACTGAGACTCATCCGGGCTGCCAAAGGAATTCGTACCCTGCTTTTTGCCTTAATGATGTCCCTACCTGCTTTGTTCAACATTGGCCTCTTGCTTTTTCTGGTCATGTTCATTTATGCCATTTTTGGCATGGCTAACTTTGCCTATGTGAAGATGGAAGATGGCATTGATGATATTTTCAACTTCCAAACCTTTCCTAATAGCATGCTCTGTCTCTTCCAAATCACCACATCAGCTGGCTGGGATGGTCTTCTCAGTCCTATTTTAAACACTGGGCCACCGTTCTGTGATCCAGACGTACACGGTACTATAGGTGAATGTGGTAAACCTGCCATAGGTATTATTTATTTTGTAAGTTATATCATTATATCATTTCTCATAGTTGTAAATATGTATATAGCTGTTATTCTGGAGAACTTCAATGCTGCTACTGAAGAAAGTGCAGAGCCCTTAGGGGAAGATGACTTTGACATCTTTTATGAAATCTGGGAGAAGTTTGATCCTGAGGCAACTCAGTTTATAACTTTCTCTGCCCTTTCAGACTTTGCAGATGCTCTGGCTGAACCTTTACGTGTACCAAAACCAAACAAAGTTGAACTCATAGCAATGGACCTGCCTATGGTCAGTGGAGACAGGATCCACTGCTTGGATATTTTGTTTGCTTTTACCAAAAGAGTGTTAGGAGATTCTGGGGAGCTGGATACTCTAAAAGTGCAAATGGAGGAGAAGTTCATGGCTGCCAATCCGTCAAAAAAATCCTACGAGCCGATCTCTACTACACTCAGACACAGACAAGAGGAAGCATCTGCCACTGTCATCCAGCGTGCCTACAGGAGTCATTTGCTCCTGCGCTCCATAAAGCAAGCTTCTTACCTGTATCATCACAGAACTTGCAGTACTGACACTCTTGGAAGTGCTGCTCCAGAAAAAGAAGGACTTATTGCATCTATGATGGGTGAAAACTATGGTAGGAGTCCTGACAAGTCTGAAACGTCCTCAGCATCCTTTCCTCCATCATATGACAGTGTCACAAGAGCCAGTAGTGGCAATCTCATGGTTGAGAATGGAGAAATTACAGGTAATCAACAATCTCCAAACATTAAGTAGTTCATCAGTGACAATGTTGTTAAGAATATTTTTAAATGTTCACAGAAGCTGATATTGTAAATACATGTCAGCTGCGGCAGCCTCCCTATTAAACAGTCTGTTGATCGTGATCAGGTAACTCTGGTAGCTGCTAAATTGTAGCCTTTGGCTCTATGTACAGCTTTGTCTAATATTTACATGAGCAGAGAAAGGTTTTGGATCTGTTTGATCAAGGGCACCCCACTGCAAAGCAGGTCCCACAGTACCTGAGTGCTGCGGCATATTTGCAGCACTGATGGGTAATGTCTGCTGACATCACCCCCCGTGCAAGAAGCAAAGAAAAACCCAAGCACCACCAGATCTCCTGGAGAACAGAAAAAGGGATGTCGTGTTACATTGCTGAAGGGAAAGGAGCTAAAATTTACCCTTAGTCCATTCCTACTTGATACTCTTAATATAAAACTGTTAAACAAATGGCTGCTGATTTTTATTTTGTTTTTAATGTTTGGGGACTGATGCACCACAAACATAGCCACTGCATGATCCACAGATATGCCACAGTGTAGTGGACTTCTTTCAGTATGATCGATTTACAGAATAGGTCATGGCATGTATGCTATTGTAGTTGTGATACTGCAGCTTAATGAAATAAATACAACTCTTCGTATTACAGAAGTTGTACTCAGCTGAGTAAAACCTTGCTTTGTATTTTGTCTGTGAGGATTATGTTTTTTTAACCTGTTTCCTCTGGCAGCAAGGTGAAGGCAGCCGTGCTGTGTGTCTATCAGTCACTCCGTAACAAATTGTGCTTGTTACATACTTTCCTCAAACTTTACAGAATGCTCAAATTTCATGCTCGAGTTCATGCTGCCAGTGTGGTAGAGAAGAGGGACAAAATTAAGCATTTCTAGTGGGGGGAAACTGTCGCCATCACTTCAACCACTCCCTTAGACATCACAAACCCAGGCTGGGGAGCACCCCATGGGCCCCATCTGGACTGCCTTTGGTCATGGTGGTGAGCATCATCCGTGGCCATGGAGTGAAGCCTTGACATAAGGTAGATGTGTCCCATTGGTGGTAGGAGCCTTTCCCTCTTATGCTTGTACTTCTCTGATGGGAGGACCAGTTTTCTCTTGCTTGCAAAGAAAAGAAATCAAAATACGACTAATGTAGACAATTAGGAAATCTGTGTTGAAGCATTTCGCTGTGGGGTTAACATAAGACTAAGGATGTAATCATAAATTCTAATTCTCTTGAAACTGTGTGTGCACATGGTCTGTCGTGATCCTCACTGCATTTTCCTTGTAAAGTTCTTTATCTTCATGTCCTTAGTAGCTTGGGCTTCTCAAAAAACCACATGCCCAAACTGCACCGTCTTTTGTCTTTTGTGCATGTACTTTGGAGATACTTCCAGCTGATGCACTTCACTGTCCAATGGCTGTTGTGTTATCCTTTGTCATGCACTAGGCATAGTCATAAATTAACCTTGACACTTTAATTTCTCATTTAAACTTCAAACACATTACACACAAGCTAGCATAAGATGCTTTTTATTTTTCTTAGTTGCAAGGTTGTGGCTGTGTACTCGCTCTTGGATTTGGCAGGTTCTGGCAAGGCTTGGGTGAGCTTTTCCCTCCACACTGATTTCAGCCAGAAAGGACACTGGGTTTTGCGACTGAGTGGGACCTGGTGTACACTTTGCTTGCAACCTGCAGCAAGTTGCCTACTCTCTTCAACACCCCTTCTCTACGGTGGCAATTATATGTCCTGTCTTGTGTCACTTTCTTCTTCTCCTGTCTTTATCACCTCTTCAGATTGTGAGCATTTTGGACAGAAATTCTCTTTTACTATGAATGGTAAATTACACCTAACAATGAGACTGTTTTCAGTTAATACTCTCTGAACACTGATTGCAAATAAATAATATTTATAGTACTTTTTTATTTTCTCCATAGTATTCCCTTAGCTTCTCCTAGCCATTCCTGGCATCATAACATCTTTAGTTTTGACTAATAGTCCCTCAGATTTTAAGGTAGGTACAGTGAATCTGCATTATACCAGAGAAGTCAACAGCTCTGTGCCATTGGAACCCAGGGGCCTCTATCCCTTCATAATAAAAAAAATAAAATTAACAATTACAAAATAATTTTAAAAATTAAATGGGTTTAGTTGTCTAAAATGATTGTTAAGCCACTTGCCCAGTTTGTGACCCACCACAGTTCAGGAGCGGACCACATGGTACTTGTGAGATGGTGTTTCCCAGCTCCAGCCTGTTCAATATCTGCTTCCCATGGCATGTGGGGTCCACGGAGAAAGCAGGAATGAGCCACATACACCATTACCATCGATTTGGGTGTGCACAGAACAGTCCTGACATCGCATCCACTCATGAGTTTATGCATTTAAACACATCGGTACCCAAAGGTAGTGCAACTTGTCTTGGCCCGTGTGTATGCCAGGAAGGGGCATTTTTGATAGTAAGACTAGTTTCTGGACAGTCAGCTGCATACAAGCCTCACTGAATTCCAGCTGTCTGGGAAGGCCACGCTGGAGCTGAGTCACAGCTCCACCAGTGTAGGAAATCGGATGCAAAAGATCTTTTGGTACCCTAAGCGAATTGTTTATTAGTGCAAGAAATGACAAGTACCCCTCTAGGGTGAATTTTACCTTTCTGCAGAAACACTTCTGAGTAAAGGTGATATCGTTTTGAGGAAGGCAAGTCTCTTGCCATGTTCTTTAATCCTTCTGCTTCTCCTCTGAACTCTCTCAATTTTGGATCCTAGTGATGTCCATACTAAAATCCCGGTTTCTTGTGATGGCCATATGGCATACTGTCTTGATTCCAGTTGGATTGCTGTCCTTTTTGGTCATACTGAAGACTTTTTCACATGCTTGCTCCCTTTTAGCTGCTTTTTGTAAAATTTTTAAAAAGGTTATTAACAGAGGCAATGAAAACATGAGGTCTGAGAGCTTTTCCCTTTGACAGTCCATGAGAAACACCAGCTTGATGGTTCTGTCTGTTCCTTTGATAGTGACGTAGGACAACAAATACGCCAATGAAGGGCATGAGAATACCAGAACGACTGTAACTCTCTGTAGTGGGCTTGACTTCACTACCTAAAGCACACACATTTTTCACAGGTAATCAAAGTAAAGTAATGGAAAGACCATGAATATTTGTACCCCAGTCAAAAGAGTTTGTTTTTTTTTTTTTAAAGAAAGGACTACTGGGAACTAAACAAAAAAAAAGCTACATTCTTCAGCAAAATTGAGGATCTGTAGCCAAGCTAGACTGACTTTACCATTAGAGACTGTCATTAATCATGGGACAATGTGGCTGATTTGTTTCAGTATTTCTCAGGTTTGGGGCAAATCAATGATACTGCATGGCATGAAACTTCTTGCACTTGAAATAAAAGAGAATTTTTTTCCTCCCATCCCTTTGCAGTTCAACAGTTGTGAGCTAAAACTGGATCAAGTGCAGAGAAACAGTATAACTAGTGTATAACAATCTATGTTATGGAAAGATATATAACAATCTATGTTATGGAAATATATGTAACAATCTATGTTACGAAAGAAGATTCAAGTTTCGTTTGTTCAGCCTAGAAATAACAGTTGAGAGGATAAATCATAAATCTTAGTAAATAAGGCACATGGGAAAATATGGGAGAGGGAGCACTGTGTTTAAAAGAAAGACAAACAAAAAAGTCAGGGAAAAAATTACCCTGAAAATTAGAAGTGGCTTCTATTCTTTAGAGGATGGAGTCATGAAGTTGCTTTGCAGCAGGAGCAGAGGACCCAGTCCAACCCCAAGGTGAATAGTTCCACAGTTCTTCAAGAGATTATGTGCCTTGGCACTTTCAAGGGGATCTGTGACCCCTTGGCTCCTACCCAAAACTCTCTGAATTGAATACAATTAAGACCGGGATCTACAACAGGACGGTGAAACTTGTTGAATGCTTCCTCCTAGTGGTTTTAGCTCAAAATGACATGTTCGAAGTGAAAAAAAACCAAACAAAAAACAAACCACAGTTGTAGCCTCTATCTCAACTATAGAGATTGAAACCTAAAGAGATAAATAACTGGCTTATAAAGGAGTATTATCAGCAAGCAGGGAGCTTAGAGGGCGTGGGAGGAAGAATTATGCTAAAAGAAAGTCACATTTTAAAGGTCAGAAAGTTAAATGAGTAAGAATTTCCAGTGTAAAAGAGAATCAGATCATGAATGGGAAGCTGAAATAAATAACTCATATATACAAGAAAGAATAATAACAAATAAATAAGATGTGGAATGGGCTTAAAATGGGGCACGGATGAGGTTTTGGACAGCTTTAGGGTTAAAGATTATCTATACATGTATGATAAAGGTTAGGTAAACAGTCTCCTTCATTTTCAGTGAAGATGCTGTTCAATATGGGATTGTATTTTCCTTGGCTAACAAGAAGTGTTTGAATGGAAATGTGAGTGCAACCATGGAAGAACCTAGAAGGGAATTAAAGCCTTTTTGGCTTTAATCATTGAGAATGGGCACATGAAACTGCAGATTTGTCAGTAAGGATTTTGAGAGAATCTGTCAAATCAGGACAGGTAGCAGGAGTGAAAAAAAATCCACAAAATCCAACCCAAATGTAATACTTAATTTGAAAAAGATGTAACAAGCAACTCAAGCAATCAGAGACTTGCTAATCTGAACTGAGCGTGTTGCAGGGCCATGGGACACATTTTAAAGGGGAAATAATGAAAGACTTGAAGCAAAGTGAAAAATTGAATGAAATAGGTTTGAAATCTATTTACTAAGAAAGAATAATGTGGTAAATCTTATCCACTGGTATTCTGATAAACAATAATGTAATAGGACAGAGCATAAAGTCCTCTACTGGGGGCCAAATGGGAACATTTGCTACCAGGTGAGGGAAACAACAGAGCACTATGAAGAGCTGGATAAATTACAGAAACAGAATGTTTGTGATGCATAGTGTGGTGCAATCATGAGATGGACAAATGCAAGTGAAGATCCATCAGCTGAGACACAGTCCATGGAGTGCAGGATGCAATAATACAGCGGGAAGGCATGGGTGAGGTTGCATCTGCACCCATGCATGTGCTGGTAAATGATGCTCAAGAATCATACAAATCAAATAAGAATTAAAGGGCTTCTACAATAGACAGGGGATTAGAAAGGCTTTATAAAGAAGCCTGGAATCCTAGTTTATTTAATCCCACAAAATGAAAATCAGGAGGAGAGCTGTGACTGTTCTGGAGAGGGGAATAAATGCCAGTGAGGGTTAAACCAGAGTATTGAGCAATGCTTATTTTTAATACAACCTTCATCAGCCACCCTTCCTCTCAGTGTACTAAAGGCATGCAGTTTCCCTGTGGTGAGTTTTCCCAATGGGAACTTTACATGATCCCGTGGCTATGGGCCAGGCCTCTGGCACAGAGAAAAGCTGGAAAATGCACCTAGAAAATTTGTCATCTGTACCCTAGTGCTCTCAAAGCACAAGTTGCTCCAGCAGAACAAGACCAAATCATCCAAATTGTGTTGGCTTATCCCATCCAGTCAATTGAGATGATGGCCCCTAACTGAGACCTTATATGTGTTGGCACAGCAACACCAGAAGGTGGAAAGAGATTTTCCTGCAACAAGTGCAAAATAACTTTTGCAGGAGGATATAGCAGCAGAGGCTAGTATGTTCACAAGTCGTGTACAGGACAAATGTGAATACAATTGCAGGCAAATAGGTGCAGAAGCTTGTTGGACAGGTGCTGAACTAAGGCTTGTGCAAGCTGATATAAAAAGTAGATCCAGAGGGTCTGCTTTTGGATAGCATAAGCACAAATTGAGTGACCTTAACATAGGTTGATATGTTATGGTTATGTCATGTTGCCACTGAAAGGCACTGGAAGCACAGGTTTAAACACTGCCAAATATCCTGCAGGTGAGCGTTGGGCTGCATTTGACTAAATGGGTTACAGCTGGGGTTACAGCTCTTGACCTGAAGACATCACAGAGAATGTCTGCCCACCTGGCAATTTGTTTCACAGTTCATTAGCCTTACACTTAAAGCACAAGCTTACTTTTTCATTTAAATTAGCTTGACTTCAGCTCCAAACTACTAGTTCTTGATATACCTTTAATGCTACATTAAAACATTCTTTAGTACCTGTTATTTTCATTCGGTGAAGGCATTTCTTCACTATCACCTCTCTATTTATTATTTTAATGTGAGCGGAATGACCTCTTAAAGCCTCTCGCACAAGCATTTTTCTCATCAATCAAATAATTTTTTGGCTCTTTTCAGTGTCTTCCTTTACCTGACCCATCAATACAATAGCTACTGCCTGTCATGGCTGTTACAGCCCTGAGAATATGCAGCCAATTTTCCCTCTTCTGGGAGCTGAAGAGCAGGAACCAACTGTCAGGAGCTTTATGACACGTGGCTAGGAAAGAGTTAATCCATGCAGCCATCAGGAGCCAGCTGCAAGCTATAAAAGATGGAGGGAAGAAAAAAAAAAATAAAGGAGAAGATAGCTGAGGGTAGAGGTGAATGTCTGGGAGAAAGGTGTCTTGTCTCTGTTAAGGTAAGGTAGGGGAGAGCTGGGTGCTTTTTGGGGAGGAGGAGAAGCAGCAGCAGTGGTAGTGGTTTGAGGCTTAGCAACTGGAGGTAGATTTGGACTGGATGACTCTGGTTAAGGTGTGAGCTTCTGTGGGTGGGAGGTTCTCAAGGAGGTGACCCACCTGCCCTGGTAAGCTAGGGAGTGCCTTGATGTTTTATTCTGGTGTCCAGCTCCCTGGTGGGAAGAGGTGACCCTGTGCTATGAGGGACCAGGTTGAGTCTGAGCCAGCCCAGAAAATGGGTGTCTGGCAGTATGGTGAGGAGAAGCAGCTGGGCTTGCTTCTCAAAAGAGCATATGTTTTAATATTTAAAGGAGAAATTTCAGTCAATTGTTCAGTGTATCTCTTAATAGTATTAGTAACCTGCAAATGTTTGGTTTGCTTCATATTTTCTCCCCTCAAATCAACAGTTAATCTTGAAAGGAAACATCTTTCCTGATGTAGGGAGCGTTTGCATAGTTAAGTTTTAGATCAAATCTGCTGGTGATTCCCAAACATCTTCTCAGGCAGCTTCTACATCGCCACCCCTACCCCTCAAAAAAATGGGGAAGATACCAGCTAGATCTGTTCCCTTGTTCTGGTTTGGTACTTCTCCAAGGCTGAGCCCACTGCTGGCTGTGAGAGCCCCTGGGGCAGCCAGGCCTCTGTTCACATCAAGTGTGCATGATGCAGTTCACACCTCAGGCTCATGTTTTTGGCAGATATTTTATCTCTATGAGGTTCAAGTCATATTTCCAAATTTCTCCTCACAGTGTGAATCACAGCTTGATTCTGTGAAATGAGAACTGGGTGCCTGATGTGATGCTGCATCGCAGGTCTCGGCACAGGAGCAATCCTGTGCCACAGATATCTCTGGAATGGTAAAGAAGTGGCCTTGTTGGATGGTTGGATTCAGGAAATGGTGCTAAGACATGTGTAATGCCATGACAGTGTTTCCATTGATACCCCTGACTGCAGGGCAACCTCACCAAAGTGTGCTTGTTCAACCCCAGCTGTGCTCCCGCTCTGGTATTAACAGAGCACAGTGATGTGGGGTCTGTTGTTCCCTATAGATGTTATAACCCATTGACTGTTAATGTTTCACTGGATCAGGTATCACATATTGCATGCTGTGCTTGTTGACATTGATTTTTAGGATCAATATATTTAATTAAAGTGGAGGATGCCAAAACTCTCTTTCACGCAACTGTGTTTGGCAGTTATGAGCAAGAGTGACTGCTATTAGGCTCCTGAAAAACACGTGGCTTTCTCCTGAGCTAAAGATGGCTACACAAGTAAAACGAAATCCCATGAAAAAGCCCTGTGCAGGACAAGATGTGGCCATGCTACAAATTGAGATGACTGAAACTATGACCACCAAAAAGAGATCTTTTGGGCCCTGCTGCAAAATGCATCAGCAAGCACTGCTGCCCCCCCTGATGGTGAGAAGCCAGGGGAGGCTGGTGGGGCTGAGGATGTCTCTATTCCCTTCACATGGCTCTTCTTACCAGTATCGGCTGGCCTAGAGTTAATCTTCTTCCTAGTAGCTAGTGAAGTGATGTGTTTTGGGTTTGGTATGAGAGCAATGTTGATACTGATGTTTTTAGTTGTTGCCAATATTTATACTAAGTCAAGGATTCTTCAGTTTCTTGGTCCCTGCCAGCAAGAGGACTGGATGGAAAACTGGGAGGTGACACAGCTAGGTAAACTGACCCAAACTAGTCAAAGTAATATTCCATACTGTATGACATCATGCTGAGTATATATAAGCTGAGGGAAGAAGAAGGGGGCGGGGGGGACACCACACACTTGGCATTGTGGTGACGCGTGATGGAGCCCTGCTTTCCTGGAGATGGCTGAACACCTGCCTGCCCGTGGGAAGTAGTGAATTGATTCCTTGTCTTGCTTTGCTTGCATGGCTTTTGCTCTACCTATTAAATTGTTCTTATCTCAACCCTCAAGTTTTGTATTCCTTTTTGATTCTCCTTCCCATCCCTCTAGGTGAGGGGAGAGGGAGTAAATGAGTGGTTGTGTGGTACCTAGTCAACAGCTGGGGTTAAACCACGACAACTAGATTTGACCATACTGCATCATGCACTTGGGTTTATACACAGGCCAGTCTTCTGCAAGAGCATTTGTCAGATTCTCCAGGCAGGGAGCAGGATGCTTGATCTAAACCACATGGACTTAAACATGTAGCACCTATTTCCATCTAAGTTATGTGTAGCAGGTACAAAATAAAATTTTAACTTATCCTACCTTATTTATCTACAGGACAAAGAAGTTACTCAATTTGAATACTTTCTTTAAAGAACTATTTCCCTCCCCCGCCTCCCCGTTCTTCCCTGAAGTTTCTGGATGTATTTTTGAGTGACTTTTTTTTCAGGGAAAAAAACAGCTGGCAAATTTTCAAGTTCGTATGGCAACTGGCTCCCTCTTCCATTGAGGCCACAGCACAGCAGCAAGAAAAATTGTAGTGATTCCCACCATCACCCAGAAGTAAGTTAATTTCAGCTGTTAATTCATTTTTAATTTGTCTGGGAAATTTTTACACACTTCTCATTTCTTCAAGCAATTCCTGTGTTAGGGCCTCAGATGGAATAATTTGATTGATGGTGTTGAGCCCATTTATAACAGCTGAGGACCTTGTCTGCTAAAATCATCATGAACTAAACCAAAGTTATGGGGGTTTGGTTTTGTGGGTTTGGGTCAGTCATGAGACAAACTAATATGAAAATTTTAAATTGGAAATGATCCAGAATTTTTTTCCCATTTTGATTAAACTGCTTTGAGCCAATCTTATGTGTATTACCTAGCCTTTCAGGAAATACCATTGTACCCTCTACTACTTAAATTCTGCAAACTTCTTTAAAAATCGGTTTTTCATTTATTTCCACAAGCCTTAGCAGCCTATTAGCTGACATCAATCTCAACATCTCCTCCAAACAACACCTCTTCAGAAAAATAAACTCATTACAGAGCAGTTTACTGGGCACTACCCTTGATCCCATGGTCTCTTTCTAGAGTGCACCTGCAGGCACTGCTCTTTACTCAGGACAATACAGTTTCCATCTTTCTCTCAAGCTGAGAAAAAGCTGAAGTATGGCGGCTCTTACAGAGAGAAAAATGTCAGAAAAATTTTAGGAAGTAGGCACTTTTCAGGTAGTGGCTATTTTATAGGTGGGGTCTTCTGGTTATGTTTATGGCAAGATCTTCACGCTTCCAGGAGAACTGGTTGGTGTTATAGGTTTGTTGAAGTGAAGGGACGTGGGGGGAAAACAACCAACCAAAAATAAAAACCTTAAACAAACCACCAAAGTCCCATATATATATGTGTGTGTATATATTCACCCAAAATAAACCCCAATTCAATAAAAATAATGCTGAGATTTCTGGCTGACTTGCTTGCTTCAAGGTATAGAAAGCAAGTGGGAGGACTGGGACTGGGCGCTTCTGTGTCTTACTGCTCACAAGTCAGCTCAGGCAGGAAGAGCCCTGTAGAAGACCTGCATATTTATGTATTTGGTTTACGTGGTGAGGTAAACACAATACAATTTATCAGTAATACAGGACAACATCAACTTTAGGCTCATGACACAGTCAATGCAGGGGAGAAAGGCATCTCCAGAGGCTGATTGATCTTGTCCGCCTAGGGATGGGTAATCACATATATCTTTCCACTGATCCTTTGGCAGGGAGACATGATATGACTTATTTAGACTTGGGCTTGGGTCTAACTTTCAGACACCTTAATGGAAGCACACAAATCCCACTATAACTCACACTAGACTGGAAAAAAATGCACAGACCTCATAGCTGTAAAGCACCAACCTCTGATGGGTTTACTGGAAAGTCAGTTTGGGGAGAAATCTAAGACTCTGCAGTGAGCCCAAGTCTGCTTAGTCTAGTGAGTAGCCTCCTTTGTTTCAGTCTCAGTTTCTTTTAGTGTGTTAAAGCCCTAAACTGGTCTCCTGTATCTAATGAGATAACAGGGCTGAGGCATATTTGTGCTGCATTTCTCAGACAAGCCCTTACTAGGCATATTGTTGTAGCCAAGTTTTCCAAGCGTGTGGACTTGAAGAGTTCATCTTGCTTGGTGGGTTTTTTTGTTGGGTGTTTGTGTGTGCTGGTTTTTTTTTTAAGAAATAACTGCTTTTGTTTGCTTATCTATTGTACAAGCTGGGTTTCATAGCTGCACTTGTCTTTGTGTTGGATAATAAACTTGAGGTGTGAAGTGAGGCTGTAGAGTGGTGGGATGTTCCTGGGGAGGGACTGATATGAGCGAGTTACTGGTGTCAGCGTATTTTACAAAAATAGTAAAATAGTGACCCCACTTGTAAGAAAAAATGGGGCAAACTGTCACTCGGTTCAGAAGTGGGTACCTGCCTCTTACATATATTTACGCTTCAACTTTTCCTTTACTTCAAACCATCTGTTTAAACCAGCTTTTGTGTTTTGTCCTTCTCTTTTGAACAAGAGTACAGAAAAAGCCAAGAAGTGAAAATGTGTTAGAAAAAGCAAAATACAAAAAGTGGCAGGCGGTGGGAAGTGCTTCTCCAGCATCAGTCCTTTCTGTCAGGCTCCCAGGTGCCCACAAGACAGGCCACTCCTGAACACATGCAGCTCTTTCGGTCACCAAAGTAAATTGTTAGGATTTTGGGGTATTGTCTCTAGGTGGCTGTGTTTTGTGTTGAGGACAGCGATTCCTTTCGAAATATATGGCAGAAACCCCAGTCCTATCCCAGATGAAATAATAAATAAAAGTTAAAAACAAAAAACACCCTCTCAGAGAGCACTCAGACCCTGTGGAGGGGGAAAAAAAATTGGACTTTGCTTGATGCTGAGGAGAGCATTCAATATCCAGCAAGGGTCTGACCCTGCACTAGGAGGGGGTCACCTTGGAAAGCAAAATGTAGTTGTTCCATGTGTGCATTGATGACCTTTAATGGTAGGTTTCCAGTCAAGGGCAGTACAGTTCTTAAAGGCTCCATTTGTTCAGAGGTAGGGTATTGCATTAAGGATGAAGTATGAAAAGCTGAGAGCCTTGAGCAATTATAGCTTTGTTTAAAATCCTCTCCAGAGGCAAACCAGAAGGATTCAAAGAATTCCTTGATTTTTTAACAGAGCAAACGTTTGGTTGCTTGGAAGACCCGGGGACTTTGCTGTAGTTTATCCCGGCAGGTAATCTGGGCTGCTGCATTAGCAGTCAAATCCCGGTTGAATGCTGTCCTCCTCCTGCCCTTTATCATTGTGAGTGGCAGGCTGGCTTATTACATTAGATTTCCAGGTGGTTTATGCTGGAGGGGCCTCTTGTACAGGCTCTAACTTTGTCTCAGGTCTAGTTTGGTCTAAAAACTGCTTGCTGGGGAAAGGAAGATGAGGTGGAAATTGGTGGTGGGACCTGGTGGAAGTTTTAATTTCGAAGTAGGAATGGGAAGGAGAGGGATGAGAAGTTTGCAAACTGTGCTTGCAAACAGGCAAAGAAGAGGAGAAAGCCCGGGGGGGGGGGGGGGGGGAGGCTAGTTGCTTGACTCTTCACTTGGGCAAAAGAGGTGGCTGGTGGATGTATTTGGTAATTATTTCTGGTTGGGGATGGTGGAGATCTGCACATAAGTGTCTCCTTTGGATTTGTGGGTGGCTTTTGGATTCCCCAAGTAAGGAATGAGTCACTCCAACAACCCACCAGTTTGTGAGCACCTCTTTGTCATTGAATCCTTTTCTACTTATAACCTTCCATGCAGGCTTTTGCTGGCCACCCATCTTCCTATTGCCTTCATCCCGCCAGGAGGATGAGTGTCAGCACTCATGCGAACAATCCCTGAAGGCAACAGGGCTCAGACAAGTTGCCTGTGTAGCTACAGTTTCAGGATAAGAGTTTCAGTTGGAAAGAGCTTTAGAGGGCAGGCCCCATGTCCACCCGGGGCTCCTTAAGCTGCTCAGCTTGAAGATGCTGAAAAATGCTAATGAGAGTTCCTGAATTCAGTCAAACCTTCCTCTTTCCAGAAGGCAAGACTCTGTTATCAGATCTCTGTGCTGTTGCAGTAGACTTGGGTTGGAAATGGATGGAGAAGCAGGTATGCTAGGGAAAAGTGACCAGAAAGAAATCGTCTGGTGGGCTGGAGACTTTTGCAAGCAAAACAACATGGGCAGTCAAACCCCTGCAGCCTACACCCCCGGGACTGGCAGCTTAGTAAGTACAAGGGTGAAAAGATCAGTGAGGACACAGAGGGGTAAAGATGATGCAGAAACCTTACAGGAAACCCTACAAGGAAAGAAGGAGCAGGATGATAACTCAGTTTAATTTCTCCCAGATTTGTCAAGCTTTTATCAGAAATTCCAAGCCACTTAACCACTTGTAACCACAATTTGCCTGAGACCTGACACATGCAAACATCAATAGGTCTAGAGCAGTCCAGAGGAGGTCCACACGATTATTCCTGTGCTGAAAGACATTGTGGTCGTCTTTGCCTGGCTACATTGGGTCTTCCTACCCCAAGCACTTCACAGAAACTGAAGTGGCAGTGTCTAAATACAAACTAATAGGCGTTAGAATTAATTAAAAGATTCAAAGGGAAATGGTTCATGGTTCATGATTCATGTAAAATATTAAGTAAATGTACTGGAAGGAAGCTTGACCTTAATTAGTCTAAAATGGAGGAAGGAGAGCATGTTGGACTTCAGTGGAAGAAAGAAGAGGGATCAGGGTACTAAATGCAGAAAATTACTTCATCACTTTGAATTTCCCTCCAGTCCTTGTGTGGATCTTCTTCTCTGCTCTTCTCTTTGCTCATGCCTTCAGGTGCACCTGAAGGCATGCTTCCAGCTGCAGGCGTGCAGGTAGTGTTGGAGCAAAACCAACTAACCAACTTTATCTGAGTCTGTTGGAGATTTTTTTTTTTTCTTTTTGGATGTCTTTAACACAATGAAATGCAAAAGACAAGCCAGTACTAGTTTCAGCCTGGAAAGATACCTTGGAGATCCTCTGTATAATGTGCAAGGGGTGGCTCTGGAAGCAGAAGCAAGGCAAGGATTTGCTTAAAATGCCTGTGCAAGGAAAGGAAAACATGTGGCAAATGTGATTTTGTATCAGGTATGGTTGATCTTGCAGTGTCTATAAGGCCAAAACATTTCCAGATGCTTTAGATTCTATGGGGAAATTTTTTCTAGAGATGGTTAACCTTTCTTTGGTCTGCTTTGAAGCCCTTCCATATGGAAACCACAGCCAAAACTCTCACAGAGCTTGGCAACATTTAGATTTCACCACCCACTGAAACGTTTCCCTGGGGCGTCCAAATTCCAGCTGAGCCTAGGAGCTCTCTTGGTTCCCTCCATGTGCTAAGCCTTGCCATTCCTCAAAGCTGCTAAAGAGGTGGCAGTGTCCTCTGCTAGAGAGGCTGCAGGGATAAAGCAACTTTGGTGTCATAAGTTGGTGCTTTTGACCCAAAAAGAAGGGAATATGAATATATTTCTCAGTCACTTTGCAAAGGCTCAATGTATGACCATTCCTTTGTAGGAGCCTTTACCTAACCTGGGAAGCGAGGGGGGCTGGGTAATTTTTTGGAAGAAGTTAGCAAAGGAAAGTTAATGCGAGGTGAAGTTTTTCTCAACCTTCTGGGTATAAGAAATTCATCCAGCCTACGATTCATTACGACACAGGGAACATGGGAGGAACAGAAGCTTTGCGAGAAACCCAGGCTCTGCCTTCCTGACAGTGCTAATTGCTAAACCCTGTGTAAACACTTTCCCCACTTTAGCAAAGCAGTGTTGCTCTGCTCTCTGAACTGCCAAATCACCAAATATTTGTGCTGTTCACAAGCGGCAAGAGCGTGGTAATGGGACATAATTCAGCCCAGCACAGCATAACCTTCATCCTCTTCTAAATTAAAATGCAGCTGTCTTCTGGTGTGACATAAAAGTGGCTTAATTTGGGGTGGGGGGAGCCATTTCAGGGAAACAAAGTAACAGCTCACATCATTAAAGTAAAATTGATGTGTCTATCAGAGCACTGAATGCTTTCTTCACACTTGGACACATTCGTTGACAGAGACACTGCCTGCCTGTAATTTTTTTTCCCCCCATTAAATTAGATTAGCTCACTTTAGGATTATATCTTTTGAGTCTGATTGAACAAATGTAGCAATTTAGCCAGGCGTTACAGGATTTCCCCATGGATGCTTGATGAAAGATGCTCCATGAGGATGATACACTTAATTAAAAGATGGAAGCTGAAGACTGATACAGATGTATCCTGACACAGCAGCTGGGTTTATGTCAGGGTCTCTTTGCTTATTGAAATTGAAGTGGGGGATGAGAAGACATCAGGGCTCTTACTGCAGATGAAGGACAAGCCCAGATCACAGACAATGTTACGTGATGAGGTTTTAGCACCATCTCTGATGCGTCCCAGCAGTGGGTTCAGTGCTGGTGCAAACCATGAGCTGACCTTCTGCTTTCCATGCCACAGAGGTGGGAATGTGGAGGGGTCCAGCACTGCAGGTTTGCTCCATTCGCCCACTGTGGGGCTGGGAAGCCAGAAGGGAGCTTGTGGTGGGGGATCCTTACTGAAGGGGGGTCAGTACGGGATGGCCAAACCCCTGTTGCCTGGTTAATAAATGAGCAGTGTGTTGGTGGTCTGAATGAGAGGCCCTTTCTTCATCCCGCATGCCCTGAATCTCCTTTTATCCTTAGATAGGAAAACTGTTCTTGTCCTGGTATCTCATTTCCTTCCAAAGGGAATTACAACAAATCACATTATTTTTCTTTCCCGGTAGAGGGAAGTATTGGCTAAATTGAGTTGTGTGCAACAACCTCATGACACCTCCTGCTAAAGGAGCTTCTCGCAGCACTTAACCCAGGTAGTAAAAGGCTTTATAGAAAGCTGGGGTCTGTGGAAATCAAAAGCACTCCACTGAACACCAGCAGGGAAAAACCTTTCAAATTTTGAAGAAAAATACTTTTTATTTTTTTCACCAAATGAAATTTTGCAAGAAAAGTGTTTCTAAAACAGCATTTTTTTTTTTTTAAGGAAAAGCGAAGAATATGTTTTAAACTAAAACTGTTCTCCAAACTCTCACAGTTTCAAGGACTGCATATTTTTCAATTTCTTTGTTACCTTAAAAAAAGGTAGTAACAAATGTGTAGGGATATGGCATGAAAGAAAGGCTTTATAAACATCTTGGGAGAATAAATGGCTTTTTGCAACCAGCATTGCTGTCTATAATCCCCTTAAGAAAAGTGATTGCTTTGTGGGGAAAAAGGTATCTTTTTGGAGAGAATTGAATAGAAAGATGACATCAACTGATCTCCCGCATAGTATTCATTTTGCTGCTGGTACTTACTTCCATCTGACATGCACATTTATTGGATTTCAGCTGACTTGCATGAACTTTTTCAGACAGTCGGTAAGGCCGCATTACCTGAATGATTCTTCCAGAAAGGAAGATTTTGGCAAGACAGCACAGGCTTAATCAATTATCCTCTCTCTGATCAGCCTGTCTATAGGGTTCCAATTAACATGGTTGCTTTATGATTAGTGTTTGCATTATGAGTTGCTCCTGTGCCAAGGATGCTCCCCACTTGCTGTGTGTGTTTGATGCTGCACAGATCCAGAACCCACCCCTGAAGCACTGCCTTCAGCATATGCTCGTGGGTTAAAGTCCTATGTCTCCTGAACCGATGCCTAAAAGGAGGCAATTTAGAAAGAAGAACCCAAATAACTTATACACATTTGAACTGAAAACAGGAGGGAGGGATGGTTTTCTGGGCTGTGAGTTAACTAGGGGGTAGGAAATGGGGGGAAACCACCTCAGTCCTGCTTCTAACATGGAATAAATTTGACAGGTAGTTTGCCCCTCCTGTACTTCTTCCTACCTTTTATTAATCTTATTTCCTTTGTAAATATTGCTCTGCTTTTTCTATAAGCTGGGTTCAGGTTGAGAAGATTTTTGTTATCACAGGAATGAGGATTTTCTAGTATTAGGAATAATTTTTCAACTTCTGAAGACAGATGAAACAGACATGTCTTCCCGGTGTTTCATCAGAGTTTACCAGTGTTTCCTCCCCCTCCTTCCTCCCGCCCCCCAGTTGAAAATTTGCAGTAGCACTGTCTATTGCAGACTGCACAAGTGAGACAAGAAATGGTTAGCTCAGGAGCAGTGGGTGGGATGTTAACTGAAAGCTCATGGTTTTCCCCTCCTTTCCCTGGCTGTGACAGAGACTTTGCTGGCTCCCCTGGCTCGCTCCCCCCTTCATTTCTGTGATCAACCCTAAGACCGTTTCTACTGAGATTCCTCAGGAAGGAGGGAGGACAGAGATGAGGACCTTTGTTCATGGATTGTGACTGGAGCAAGAACTGGATGGAAGAGGCTAAAATATTTACTTTTAGCTGCTGGGGCCCCTTTCACATGAAATTCCTGAATTTAGCTCCAGCAATGCCTGCGTAACATCAGCCTGCAGAGGCAAGTTCTGGTCTGTGAAAGTACAGGCAAGGATATATCAACCCAAAAATTCCCTCAAATGCATCCAACTGTAAATCTGTCCCAAAATATAAATCTTCACCTGTCCTCAGCAGAGTGCACTATGCCACAGCCAAGGTAGTCTGTTAATTAACTCCTCCTCCATAGGAAGAAGCAATAGGCTTACCTGTTCCCTCAGCACAAGCCCAGCAATCCCATGATAGTATTTTTTAGGTGTTTGGATGATCTGGGGGAAGAAGCACAATTTTCAGAATGATGTAGAGAGCATGTCTCCCAAGGTAGGGGTCTGTGCTGTTCTGAGCGCCCCTACCATGATGCTGGGCCTGCTGCCCCAGAGCTGGGGGTGTTTCTGGGTGCTGAGAGTGTCTGTATGGTGGGACCACACCATAGCCATCCCAGCATGGAGGATCTCCACTGGGGCTATGTTGTTGAGATGAACAGTGTGACCCCAGCCTGCTGGGCCCAGGCCAGCAACAACCCCTGCACAGCATTTTTGCTCTATCTAGTTTTTATATTTTTTGCTTTATCTAGTTGAACTTAAATGGTGTTTGAAACCTATTAAACTCTGCTGGAAAGAAAGCTGTTCCTCTTGTAAAGTAGAGACATCCTGCAGAGATGTGCCAGCACAGCGGTAGGAGTCCAACAGCAGGAGTTGACCTGCTGAGGACTCACAGTTTGCCTTTCTGGTGCTGAAAATATGTCCTCTGATGGCTTTGAATCCTCCTGAAAACCTCCTTCTGTTTGCACAGCCACCACTCAGCTTGACCTCGAGTGATTAAATCCCTGAGGAGTTATCTTCCCTTATCTCCTACCTCTCGTATTGTTCTGCACCTCTGCGTGGCTCTAGGCTTTCCCAAGCTGTTTTCCCACCAGGGAGCTCGAATCCATCCTCCTCTGCCTTTCCTAGTCCTCATTCCCCTCCATCTCCCTTCATTTGTAGTCTTTGTTTTCCAGTCTTTGACCTCTACCCCTTCTTCTTGTCTCCCTCCCTCCTCCTCTTCCTCACCTAGCTCAACCCCATGTTATGCTTCTTCATTCGCTGCTTTTCCATTTCTGAGTCCTTGTATATTTTGAATCCCTCACTTGGTAATTTCCTTGAGCATGGACTTGCTCTCTAATGGAGACCTGCTCCCCATCAACCTTCCTGGGGCCACTGCTGCATTTTGGGGGGCTGTTTTGCAGCCCCCTCAGCTTTTTTCCCCTACATGATCTGCTCCTTTCCCAGTGCTTGAATCTTTGATAGCTACCAAACCCTGATCTGTGCTCATAGGAGTGTTTATTACAGCTCCAGACTCTTCCTGGAGTGATAACCACCACCTTGTAGTCCATCACCAAACCAGTAAAATGATGCCAGCCTCCCCTGCACACCCTGTTTTACCCTGCTGGCTATCGTGAGGTCTTCTTGCAGTTCTTCAGAAGTTTCTTCCACTTTTACCACCCTGAATACTTCAATACTGCCAGCCAGCTCTTGACACCACACTCTCCACCTAGAAGCATCCATCTGTGACCCTCCCGGCCATCGCTGGGCAGCTTATTTTTGGTGGAAGCTATCGTTCCTGCTCACCAGGTTGCTGCCCTGTTGGTGCGAGGCAGGCCCTGCTCCTGGAGGCCCATGGCTGGCCAGGGGGTGATCGGGGGGACAGCCTGGGCACTGGCCCCACCTGTCCCCCCCTCCCCTGTGTGCTGGGAACCCCTCGCTGTGTCCTGCTGTCTCTCTCCTGCTGCTTGAACCTGCTCGCGGGGCACCCCCAGCTTGCAGTGCAGCTCCATCCCCCCTCCGACCTTTCTCCCCAGGCGTCTTCATCCCACCGCAGAGCTCCTTCGCCCCTCTCCTGCCGCCGCCTCCGTCCGCCTCTCCCCCACCCCTTTTCCTTCTCCCCATCCCTCTCCCTTCCCCTTCTTCCTCGCCCCCGCTCAGCCCTCACCTTCCTCACCGCTCACCGCCGCCAGGGGGCGCTGCGGGCCCGCCCCGTCTCGGCCGGGCTCGGCTGGGCTCGGCGCGGGGGGCGTGGCCTCGGTCCCCCCGCCCGCCCCCCGCCCCCGCCCGCCCCCCGCCCGGCCGGGGCTGCGCTCCCGCGGCAGCCGCACGCACAGACGGCGCGGCGGCTCCGAGCCATGCGCCCTCCGCGGCGGGCGGGCAGCTCCGCGCCCAGCAGCCGGGCCCTTCCCGCGGGACGGTGCCGCTTGGGGACTAAAACTCTGTGGATACAATGAAGTGGCTCTGGGACTCTTGGTTTAGCAGGAAAAATTAAATAAACCAATGTAAGTTTCTCTTTTTTGTTTGCTTGTTAATAAAATAATAATAAAAATTAAAAAAGAAAACAACAAACCAAACAAAAATACAAACAAAAAGACGTCCGGTTCCAAGCGTGTCGTGCAGGAGGAACTGGTAGTGCCGGGCTTTTTCCCTTCCCCGAACTTTCCCTTGGAGCGGGCGGGAGCGGTGGCACCGCAGCCGTCCCGTCCGGGCAGGGTGGCGGGGAGGCGGCCGGGGCCGGGCGGGAGCGGAGGGCGCTCAGCAAAGCTTGCGTCGGGCTGTAAAGGTGGAAGGTATAGTTATAGATGTATATTTTGCTGTTGAAGGGTAGTTTTGGCTGGGAATCTGTCTAGTTTCCATCTCTCTTCCCACCCCCAGAAGTGCTTGAAAGAACTAACAACACAGGAAAATACTCTGCAAACGGTCGGGTTAATGTCATGTGCTGTCAGGTGTGTTGGAGCAGGAATTTGGTGGCACTTTTGGAAGGGAAGAAATGAATAAGACCGGGTATTTATGTGGTGGCAGGGAAAATGTATCATTCTCCTGTATCGTGAGACTATTGCTGGTATTACTTGTAAGAACTGACATATTTTAAGTATGTATCTCGACAGCACCGCTTACCTCAAAGCTGTTTGGAGGATACTCTCTGCTTAAAACGTTTGGAGTTGTTACCGGCACAAATTAAAAACTTGTCTTGGCTTATGGAAATAAAAGAAAAACAGGGAGAGCTGTGCTGCACCCTGGCAAGGTGATCGTGGTTTGATGGAGGCAGCCCCGAGGGGGACAGTGACATACTGGGAGCACTGTAAGAGAGAACGAAAGCTAAATTAAAGCAAAACTCATGCAACTGAAGCGTGGCTGCAATGGGAATAAAACAGAACTTTTTGGTTTATTTTTCCTGGAGATTTGGGTGAGGAGGTGGAGATGAGCTTCTAGGAAGCAGAGAAGCACACGAGGCACGCACACCTATGCCAACAGGTCTCCTTTGGCCTGGGAAGGATGAGCTGAGCTCTGTGAGTGTTTGAGCCCAGCTTTTTTTTCCAGTTGCCACCAGGGCAGCTGCTGATCCCGCAAGACGGGCATCGGATCCAGAGTTGGTGGCCCTGATTTCTCCCACCGCCAGGTTGGCGAGCAGCTCTTCCCAAAAGACAGGGTGGATGGTGGAATAAACGCAGCGATTCAAAGAGGATTTGTCAATACTAAAAATAACCAGGCCTGCAGATGTGTCCTAGAGGGTCGTGTCCAGGCGCAGCGTTTTCTGGGCCAAGGAGCCGATTTTGGCGATTTTCCGTCCGTGTCTCCTGTCCAAGGTGCTGAAGTTGGTTTTGCTGCGATTTCCCAGGATTTCGGGGCTTTGCAGAAGTGGTCTTGGAGGTTCTTTCTCGTCTGAAACTGGGGGAGGGGTTCTCCCCCGGGTGGTACGAAGAAAAAGCAGGGATGTGTTTTCAGACACGTATATTTGATCCGTCCTTTTGGCGTGGGAAAGCAGGCCAGGTGGAGCTGCAGATGGATCCGGCAGATCCTCTAAGCTTTTGGTGGCAGAGAATTGAAAAGGTCAGAGCTGTGAGGCAGTGAGAAGTGATACCCCTTTATTCTAACGAACCAAGAAAGTGGTGGTCTTGAGAGTGTTGCTGCTGGTGGTTTGAGCGCATTGCCTCCAATGAGATACCTAGTTCCAAAAAAAGTTGAGGGGAGCCCGCTGTCAGGACAGGATGGGAATGATGCAAATGGGATTGGAGCGATGTCCACTGCCTTTGGTAATTTTTTGGGTTTTTTTCTGGTGTAGCCTTTTCAAATGGCAAGCACAGTTGACAGAGAGCTTCGGAAATAGAGGGTCCTTAAGAAAAAAAAGCATGTCCTTTGGGGGCAAGTGTCTCAACATTTAAGCAATAGAAGCCTGCCCGGCAAGTTGTGATTTTTTAGATTAATGTACCAAAAGGTCTCAGCCTTTAGTGATGTTTGTGTAAGCTTTGGTATGAGGCAGATCACAGTATTGGCAGAAACAATCATAGATGACTATCTTACTTGTAAGTGATTGGAGTTTGATGTTGTAATGTGGTTTTTCCTCAGTTCTTGACACTCATTCTGAATCCATTCGTAGTACAGCTTTGCACTTCTGACTGAAACTCTTAAAGGGTTTTTACAAACTCAGAGGGTCAGATCCTGATGCCCGTGTTTGTACGGAGACGTATTTTATGTGGTGAGGAGTCCTGCAGATTTAAAGCATGCAAACCCTCTGTACAGTATGGTAGAGAACTGGTATTGTTTCATACCCCCAATCATTTGTCAGAGCTCATGAAGGTATTCAGTTGCATCATTGGGTATGTAGCCTAAATACCTTGACCACGAAGGGTGTATGTAGATCATGAGGCTTCCTGACTGAATGACAGCTTATGGGTACAGACTTTAAAACTGCAACAGAATTGAAAGCATTTTAGTCCTGGCTTGAATCAGGAAACGGCCTCGGTTCTCACTATGATGGACTAACACCTGTGGCACCAGCTAATACCTCTCAGCACTTTTACAGACTACAGAAAAATGTTGAGTAGTTGCTGTGTTCTTGACTTAAATGTGTTGTCAAATTTATATTTTAAAATGTACTGATAGGAAATGACACCCTGATGGACAGGGGAGGTTTGTGAAATGTAGCTAGTTTTAATTTCTTTAAATGATCCTATTTATGGTATTAGACAGTGATTGACTCTCTCCCTTCTCTCCCTTCTCTCCCTTCTTCTCTCCCTTCTTCTCTCCCTTCTTCTCTCCCTTCTTCTCTCCCTTCTTCTCTCCCTTCTTCTCTCCCTTCTTCTCCCCCTTCTTCTCCCCCTTCTTCTCTCCCTTCTTCTCTCCCTTCTTCTCTCCCTTCTTCTCTCCCTTCTTCTCTCCCTTCTTCTCTCCCTTCTTCTCTCCCTTCTCTCCCTTCTCTCCCTTCTCTCCCTTCTCTCCCTTCTCTCCCTTCTCTCCCTTCTCTCCCTTCTCTCCCTTCTCTCCCTTCTCTCCCTTCTCCCCCCCGTTTTCTGCTTATTATCCTGAAGGAATTCTCTCTGTATGTAAAGAACATTTTGGATCACATATTAAAACGTGTTGGTGGTTGTTCGGAAATCCTGGTCATGCTTTTCAGAAGGAACAGGTTATTATCTATTATAACCTTAGATGCCTTAGGTTTTGGAGGCTCAATCTGAAAAATATAGAAAAGACCTGTTGTTTTCAAAGGGTGGGTGCTCAGTTCTTCCTGAAAATTACTACCTTGTAAGTTGTCTCCAATTGTCCTCAAGAATTACTTTGGAAAATTACAGCTCTGATAGTTAAAAGGTGACAACAAGTAATTTCTCAGTTCTGTTAAATAAAACTCAGGTATCACAGGAGCAGCGTCACTCTTAAGTGCATGCTTGACTTTTCAGCTTTGTGTTTACATGCTGTCTTGAGGTAGGGCCTTAATCATAGTATGAAGCAATTTATAGTTGAAATTCTACCGTTGCCTCTCGCTTTTACCGTCTAACCTGAAGGAAAATACATGAAGTCGGTTGGGTATATTCCTGTTTGCTTTTAGTGAATCTCTCTTCCATGGTGTCATGTATGACAGCAAAGAGTTCAGGTAAACTTCTGTTATTTATCATTTAAATAGAGTTGTTCTTATGAACACCTACCAAAAGAAAACACTGGTGATATTTCTGTTGATCTTAGTTTGTTATTTACTCTGCAAACCAAACTGATGGGCCCACTTTGACCTGGCTCTGTCTCTTTGGGTTTCTCTTGCAAAGTGACAGTTTCTAAATCAGGAAGGAAATCAGGTCACATTTCTGGCTCTGCAGGATTTATCTCATTGCTCTTCTTTCAAAGTAATTAGAGTTACTAATAATGAGGAAAAGAAAACTTTTCCAGAACTGGAATGTCCCTAACCCCTCTCTCCTTCTTGTGTTTTTTTGTGTCACTGAAGAGATCCAGGTAGTTCAGAAAGTTTGTTGTGGAGGATCCTTTTGCTCCATTATACAGACAGTGGCTTCCTTTAAGTTTAGCTGCAGGTGATAAGATCGCACTTTCAAATGTACCTTGTTTTCCTTAGATTAATAACATTTCCTTATTTATTTCTCACTCATTCTGCTGTGGTGTTACTGGACCAGCTCTGGGCTGCCCAGTTGCAGTGAGTGAGATCCCAGATTTCAGTCTGGGAGAAGAACGAGGAAAAATTTACCAAAGTTATCCCCCATCCCAGTTCCTAAGTGGGCTGGTGTCAGAGTGGACGCACTGGTTTTGTTAAATGCATGTAGTACCAGCTGTCATGACGACCGTTTGTACCCCTGCGCTTTAGCTTTCTTATCAGTCCCAGTTCACAGAGGAATATTTCCAGGAAAGATGGCAAATGAACCATGAAAATTCCCTCTCTTCTAACACGCCCATCTTTGAGGGGGTGCAGCTTGGCCTCCTGTGAGGAGGTCACCTTGTGAATCTTTTGTGTGCAAAATTTTCATTGATGTCAAAAGATCCCTTATCTTTCATGGCAAAAACATGCCTCCCTGCTCTTTGTAATGAACAAAGCCTTTCTTAATCACAGTTCTGCATGACAAGAATGGCTTGGGTTTTATTTTTATCATAATATTGCAAGAGCTTTTTAAATGTAGAGATATCACACATCAAATAATAATCATGTTGTACCAAAACATGCAGAAAAATTAAAAACTCTTATAAGCTCTGAGTTCTCCCTTTGCCTTTTTAATTTAATTTTTAAAATAGAATATTTTCTTTTTTATCTTGGAAAAAATAAGTCCATTCTGTACTAGATTATTTCATCTTTCAGCTTGAATTGAACTTTCGTGGTTCACTAAACTTCTGCCACAGAGGCTTTCTATTGCAATGGTGAGAGCCCTACCAACAGGTTATAGATTCGTTTTAAAGCTTGCTGGATTCCTGAGGTACTAAAACCGCTCTGTGTCCAAGTTATTATTTGAAAGGCATCTGCAACTTGTGCGCTTTTAGTTTTAATCAAACTCCATTATTAGTGTGGAATATTTAAAAAGTCTTGTTGGTGTCAGGTTCATGCTTAAGTGTAGAAAAGTGGGGTGACTGAATGCAGACCGTGGGCAGGATTAAGGTGTCTGTGTCGGAATTAAGGAGTCTCTCTCAGTATTTAGGGCATTTGAAGGCTGATTTTGAACAAAAAGCCAGGTCTTGAGTTTTGAAAGGGTCTTGGGAGGAGGGAGTTGTGGTTGAGGGTTTTTCTGATGTTTTTAAAAGCCCTAGAGAAAATAAAATCATCTATATAATAAGAAGATATGCAGAAACTTGAGCATGAACAAGTTATTTTGAGATCCATTAGATGAAGATAGATTTCAGATATTAACATTTTAGGCCAAAATCCATTCTCAAAGACTGTAGGTTTTTTAAAGTGATTTTGCCGAGGTTCTTTTTCTTATCGTAAAGATATGGCCACTTTATCCAAAGAAACAGACAGTTTTGTTAGTGCCTTGGTGGCTGAATACGCCAACATTCCTCCCAGCTGGCTTACAGCATGCTGGGTCTGACAAGCTTTGCGTGCATCACGGCTCCAGGTTTACAGAACCTTGGTCCTGGGTAATCAAAACAGGACAACACACAGGGATCATTTCTAGTTATTTTCAGCAAGCAAGAATCCACCCCTGTAGGAGCCAGCTCAGATTTTATGCCCCGCTGCCAGCCCATTTCAGTCCTCCAAGGAGCATCTCTGCTGCTGGGCTGTGCAAGCACAGACACCGCCCCTGGGAAATCCCAAGAAACGTGAACTTTAAAAAAAGTGATGATTAAATAAACTGGGAAAAAAAACCCAAAAACACAACTCAAAACAAAAAAATCCAAACAAAAACAAACCCAGAAAATTGTGTACATCTGGTTAAAGGGGAGCAGCTCTCTGATGTGGTTTTTGTTTTTCCCCGTAATGTAGCCATGGCGAGTGGGCATGGGGTGAGGGAGAGGGATGGGAGGTCGGCTGTTGGTGATGGGAGGGGGCTCTGCGAGCGGCTGCCCCGCAGGAGATGCAGTCGAAGCCCCTGGACAGGGATGGGGGGTGCAAGGTGAGGATGAAATCACAGGGGGGGTTTAGCTCAGACTGAGCAGCTCTGAAATGCATCATTACAGTTACTGCAGACTGACCTGTAGACAGGCATTTAGTGTTGTCTGAGGCCTGACACGTTAGTCGCTGTTATGTAATGCACAATTATAAAATCACACTAAAGCCTCTTTAAAATACCTTCCTGATTATAAGCAGGGTAATTATACCGCATTTAATAGACCTGGGTGCTGCAGGGAAGGGACCCCCTTGCTCCAAATCCCGTTCCTCTGCCTGCCATGTCGGATGCAGCCAACGGTGCCATCCCCTTGGCCTGGGGAAGCCCTGAACCCTCCGAAGCCCCCCACGGTTGCGTGCCTGCTCCCCGCTTCGCGCGCCCGTGCCGGCTCTCGTGTTACAGGGGTTGTCCTTCCCTTCCGGACGAGGATTTCTGGCCACCGCTGCTCCCCATATTAGTACAGCCGGCGCGACGCGTGACGCAGCCGCCCTCTCTCTCTCCCTCCCCGGGGCCAAGCACATCGTCTCCGCTGCCTCCCCAGCCCGATTTCCAGCCTCCGACATCGAGCTATGTGCGGCTTCTGCACTGCTGGAGGGGCCGGAGGCGTTGCCAGCAGTGTCTGCAGCAGGAGGGTCTGGAAAGCACTGCAAGTATCTTAAGAATTTTTTTATTTTTTTCCCCCTTATCTCTTTTCAATAGCGTTTTCACGTCGAGAGGTCTAATCTCCCTCGATGCGTGCGTGTCAGTCTCATTCATGTGAGCACAGGGGCTGCTGCTGGCGTGTGCTTGTGTGTCTCTTAGGAAATAACCCCTTCGGAGTTGCAGCGTGTGGCAAAGTTCCTCCGCTTTGCTGAAGTCCTTGTAGCTCTTTTCACCCCTGTGTTCATCAAGCAGAGGGATGAATCCTCCTCCTCGGCTCCGCCGACGTAAATCCAGATTGATTCGTCTGACTTCGGCAGAGCTAATCCAGTTTTACACAGCCCTTTCCCTCAGAACTTCCCCCTTTTTTTTTGCTCTAGGTGACCGTTAGCGGGCCAATGTCAAAACACATCCGAGGCGGGCGGGCTCCCTGTCTCCAACCATTAGTTATTCCCTGGCAAAAGTTTCTGAGGAAGAGCAGTTGTATCTGAAAACAATATACAAATTCTGTTGCTAATTTTAGAAAGTAAGGAGGATTTTTTCCCCCTCCTGTTGACACTAAATATAATTGGACAGATAAAGTACAAAGATTTAAATATAGCATGCAATTATACATTGCATATGAATAGTTTCTCTTGTTTTTAACGTTTAGTTTATTTTTCCGTCTTTCTCAGCAGACAGCTGTTAGATAAAGAGAGAAAAGTAAATAGTTGTTATGAAACCATACGTCATAGCTAAAAGGAGAAAAAGAAAAGGAATCATCATATGAATATGGGAAAAAAAAGGCAGAATATATCTTCTCTGTGCTTTTCCCCCCATGTCCCATCCTTTCCTGATACTTCTGTAGCAATACTTCAGCTAAAGAAGTACTTTAGTGCTTTAGTCTAGAACAAATTTCCCGTAGGTCTGTTGTGCTTTTGTTCCTGCTGGGTTCGGGCAGTGTTGGATCGAGGCTCCAAATTCTTCACGGGAATATGAAATTGAGGTAGAAACTTTCCTAGGAAAGTCTCTGACTTCTTGGGTTCCTTTGCCTTCAGTGGAAGTTTTGCTTCAGTTACATTGAGTTTGCTTTTCTATGAAGTTGCCTAAACTTGACGAGGCGCAGAAGTTTTTTTTTGGTGAGCACACGGTGTCCAAACGAGTGTCTGCAAGGTGCCCAGGGTGGCCTGGGGAACTTGCTTTCTCCTGTAGCTGTGAAATGCAGCATTGCTCCTCATGTGCCATTAGAACTGTGAAAAATGGTTATTTTTATTTAAAGATTCCTCTCGCTTTCCCCAGGTTTTCCCCGTCTGGTGAAGCCTGAGCGGTGCTGGGCTGGCAGGTCTTGCTCTGTGTGTCGTGAGCTCAATAGTCAGGACCCTGCGAAGCTCCCAGCTCGTTAGCTGCTTCTCAGGCCAGGCCAGAAAGAAATTAGAAGTGCTGTGCTGGGTCATGCATCACTTTTTTAAAAGAAGTGTGCAGGATGGCAAAAAAAGACCCCCAATATAATAATAACAATAATCAAAAAAAAAAAAAAAAAAAGAGAGAGAGAGAGACCTGGTGATTCTAGACTCCTGGGAACAGAGCACGTGGCTGAATATGAGGTTATGGTCTGAAGACACTGAAAGATTCTGGGCTGTGGTTTTCTTTTATTAATTAGTTAAAGTGATGTTCAGAACCCAAAACCAAGGCTTTTAGACACATCTCTGGTGCCTAATCCTGCTCGCTGTCTCATAACAGGGTGAATCAGGAGGCTGTTTATTGAAGTTCGTGACGCAGCGTCAGTGTAAAAGCAACATAAGGGAGACGGGGGATTTGTTTCCGAGCATTAAAGTCACCTGGACAGTTTAATGCTAACAGTGAAAATTACTGAATAGCTGCAAAGCACAGAGCTTAAAGGTAGCTGAAATAAGTTTTCTGGAACATTTCCAGAACTATTTTAAGGGCCTGATCCAGAGCCTGGTGAAGCCAAAGGTAAAGCTCCTTTTGACGATTTTGGATCTGACATTACACTTTGAAACATCATTCATTCCCTCCCTGGAATTTTCTAAAAATGTCTGTTAGGAGTTTTTAGATTAACTATTATGCCTGGCGTAACGTCTTTTGTATCTCTTTAGTGCTTGGATTGGTTAAATATAAGAAGGAAATAGCATAATTACTTCATTGCACAGGAAATTCTAATTTTCTGTGTATTTAGTGGTTCATTGTGCAAGCTGTAGAAAATCATCTTTTGTTGCTTGGTTTTTCAGTCGGTTTCCCATTGCTGTCATTATGCACCTGTCCTCTCCTGTAGCTTTTGAACCCACTGGACAGTTTGAGGGCTAAAAAATATTTGGATTTTGCAAGTGTTGGCAAAGGACGTTCCTGGGTAGGCCTTAGAGCAACTCAAAGGAGTGTCATACGGAAGAAAGTGGCTGCAAGGTGACTCAGCCTTATACTACACAGCAATGAATCTACCAGACATCCATAGGGAAGCAGATTACTTAGGTGATGTGGGTTGTTCACAGATTTTTTTTTATTGTGTTATACCATATTGTATTATATTTTATGTTTCATGACCCATTGCCAGGCCAGTGACTGCTTAACCTACTTAAACCAGGTTCAGGAGATCAGGTAATGCTAGGTGTAGGCTATAATTGTATAGTTTTAAAGAGAACTTGGAAACAAAGCCCTAGGTTTTCAGACTTTTTTGAAGTCACATCTGAAAAGGCTCCATCATATGGGTTTAGTGCTTGATCCAGACCTGCCAAAGATCCATGTTGGCTTCAGGAGGCTGTCGATAGGTCTGCATGTGCTGTCTGCTGAGGAGTGGGTGTCAGGAGTCAGGGACCAGAGGTGCCCCCAGCGGTGACAGAGCCTGTGGTCCTGTGAAAAGACTGGAGGAGGTGAAAGAGGGTCAAAGATGATGTCCCAGAGGACTATGGCCTTCTTGTTCTAATCTTGCCCCAGGCGCTGTCATAGCTGATTCTTTCTGTGTGTGAGGAGAATGTTTGACTGTGTTGGTACTGCTGCTCACTTACATGCATCAGATATGGATTAATAGCCATATATATGCATATATGTATATATAAAATAAATATTTTATACATATATATAAATATATATATATATAACCAAATGAGGAATGAAGCAGGGATATTGAAAAATGCAATTTCCAGGTCCACCAGTTGCATATTCCCCGTTTTGCTGGGAATTGGCATATCTGTGGTGTCCGATGGGACATGTGTGCCCAGCTATTGCAAGAAGCTGGTGCAGACGGGGATGAGAGGCCATAGGGGATACACTGAGGATACCCACTACCTATGTGCACCCATGCAACGAAGCTGTGGCTATTTCTTCCCTTGCCCTGACCATCGCTGTGAGTGGTACGAGGAAGGGAAAATGGAGGGCGTCCCTGACCGTGGTAATCCCCAGCTGCCACTGAGCCTCCTGGGAGGCACCCGCAGCCAGTGCAGATTAATGCAGCCCACAGCAGGGACTGGCCTGCGGCCAGCATGGCCCTGGGATCAAAGCAGCATGGAGGTGGCTGAAAGCCACCTTTGGACTCCTCCTCCCTGACCCGCTCTGCAACAGCTTGTGCCTTCCCTGATAAAACAAACCCACCCTCTGCAGTTGGTTGCAGATCAAAATGTTTTTTCCCCCTATATATTGCATAGGGTGTTGAAGGCCAGGTATGCTTTCTGAGCTAATCTTAAGCGTCTTGCTAGGGGAGCGACATGCACGCATGCTGGCTGCCTTTTTTCTTGATGAACAGTAACAGGGTCTTCTGACCCCAAAGGATAAATCGTAGCAGTGTGAGGCTGCGAACCACCTGGTTGTCCCAGGCAGATCCAATGCAGAGGCATGTGATGAGCTGTGCCCTGTCCTCTGCAATGTCCTTGCTGGCCAAGCCACCTCTAGGAGGAAAGGAGCAAGAGTTAACTGCATGCATCGTTATTTTGGAGTTTAAAAGGTCACAAGCAGCCAGGGAAAACACATACCATGCGTGTGCGCACTCAGCGCTGAAAATGGTGTAGGTTAATGGCAAGCTAGTGCCCTTGGTTTGGGTAGCTAAGGAGCTCTGTCTCTGTCAGAGAGGTTATTCTGGAGGGCTGCTTGTCTGCCAGGACCAGGAGAAAGCTGTTTTAAAACATACTTTGGAGGGACCATCAGTGCCCCCATCAGGTCCAGTAGCCCGCGTGCTGCAAAATGCAAAGGGTATTTCCCTGTGTGTGGGCAAGCCCATCCAGGGAGCTTCCTCATCCCATGCACTCCTCTTGGGCACCTTCATTTTCAGCTTCTTGTCCCCGGACTGATAGCAGCTTTGTAAATCAGGGAGTGCTGCTGACCACCATGGCATGGCCGTGCAGCTGCTAACAACAGCCCCATCAGCCCTGTGGCTGATAGGTTCATTTTCCAAGGTGGGACTGTGCCGCCTGTACTGTTTTTATGGTAGGACGGTCCCTGGGGGCAGCCAAGGAGTAATACTCCCTTAACTTTTGTGAGCCTGTCAAGTTATCCCTCCCCAACGTTAAGCCAAAATCCTCCTCTGGCAGGAAATAAGCTGAGCAGCCACACATGGAGGAACGCTTCTGCAAAAGGGCATTTTCTCATCTCACTTCAGTGGACCAGGATCTCACCCTGAATGCAGAGCGCCATCGGTTTTTTTTCATTTTGCATTGTGGCAGCTG